>NC_056680.1:612500-912500 GCF_018350215.1 Panthera leo
GCCCTGACTTCCCATCACTGTGCGTTTCCCCCCAACACCCCACCCCTGCAGGGCGGTCGGTGGCCAGACGTCCAGCCGCAGAGAGCCAGAACTTAGGAAGGAGAGACGCACGCCCCGCGAAGGGGCTGTGCCTGCTCTTCTGGCGTCTGCCCGGGCTGTAAGATAAGAGCAGCTCCAGCACGAAGGCTGGAGGAATCATGGAGGAATCGCCGTGGAAGCCTCCGGAAGGCTCCCCCTCCGGGGCACTCCCGGAACACTTCCACAGCAGAGACCATACTCAGCCGCTTCAATGAACTGGCATAGACCATCCCAGGCGCACACGTGGCACCGTGGGCACACAGCAGGCAGGGCCGGCCTCAAGGCTTCAGGGGGCTCCCGGCGGTGGAGGGCCTTCATTTACTCAACCTTCTCCGCCGCACCCAGAACCCCAGGTCTTCTAGGACCTTGGGGCTTCAGCCAGGAAGCCGGAGGGTGGGAGGTCACTCCTCCCCCAGCTCAGGGGCACCACACAGCTGCCAATCAGAGCCCACCTCGCTCTTTCCCACTTGAGGCCGGAAGGGTGGCCACACCTTTAGAGGGCAGGCCCCTGGGTCATGATTGGTCCAGAGAGGAGCCCCTGAACCCAGCCAGCCAATCAGAGGTTTCCTTGGGATTTTCCGCTTAAGGCCAGAGGTACGTCTTTGCCTTTAGAGGGCAGGCCCCTGGGACATGATCGGTCCAGAGATGGATGCCTGACCCCTACCAGCCCATTCGAGCCTGCCTGGGGATTTCAGGTGGAGACGGAGAGGCTGGCCTCTCCTGGGGAGAGGCAGGCCCTGGGACATTAATCCAAGGCTGCCCAGGCCACCTGGAAGCTGATGTAAGAAGAGAACACTTTCACTAGGGCAGCAGATAAAATAAGGCTGCCACATAAAATACAGGGTGCCCAGTGAAATTGGCATTTCTGATAAACGACAAACAATTTTTAGTGTAAATGTTGCATAGAACACACACGCTAAAATATCACTTGCGTTTACGTGAAACTTACGTTTCATTCAATGTCTGCGGTTTCAGTTGCTAAATCTGGCCACCTCAATGACACTGGCAGTCCTGGGGTAGGTCTCCTTCTGCTGACGGTGGCTCAGCCCAGCCAGGACAGATGAAGGGGGGTGGCACCAAGTATCCTGACCACACCGACCACATACACGCTCAGCGTCAGCGTCAGCTGCACCCAGAGTGGCCCGGGTAGGGGGCAGCCCTCACAGCTGGTAGCTCACCAGGGACAGGCTCAGTGTACAGCCTGGGGAGGAGTGGCCCAGCCTCAGAAAGAGCCAGAGTCGGGCTCGGAGAGGCACATCCCTTGCCATGGGTCCCCACGGCAGCCCAGGCGTGCCCCCTCCTCCCCGTCGGCATACGGGCCACCATCGAGAGGGTGTGGCCCCAGCCCAGAATCCGTGACCCTACCCAGTGCTCCTTCCGACCCAGGAATTGATTCAGAAGGACACCCTCCTGCCCAATCCATGGGGACGGGGGGGGGGGGGGGGGCACACAGTGCTATTTATAGCAGCAGAAAACTGGAATCACCCCAAAGGCCCAACAATAGGGAAATCATTAAGCAAGTTATGGGATGCCGACAAGAAGGAGTCCTGCAGCGCTGTTAAGAATGACAAAAGCACGCTCTGAGACTACAAAGTGGCGGGACATAGAGCCCACACACTGACTGCCAGGGGCCAGATGGCACGTGGGGAACAGGAAGCCATCGCCATGACGACGCGGGCAGAAGTTCAGAGGGGAGCAGGGGGACACGGAGGGTCAGGGGACGTGTGGACACAGCTCCAACAGGAAAGGGAGAGAGAGGAGGCACACGGTGACGTCTGGGACCCTGGCCAGAGGCGCTGGACGACAGCCGAGGCCTGGAAGTGTTACCTTCGGGGGTAACTCATTTCTGCCTTCCCCAGACTGATGGCTCACCTACACAACTTCTGTCCCGCGCCTCTTACGTGAGGGTACCACGTGGGCACATCTGGACGGAGACCGAATTCTGCCTTCCCAGGTTCCTCCTGATGGTTCTGGGCATCGGGCCCTGAGCTAGCCTGACCCCAGCGGCCCACTTCCCGGCTCCTCTCAAACCCAGGCTCGATCCTTGCTCTCTCTTGCCACCCGGCCCTCCTCCCGGCCCCAAACCAGCAGGACCGAGGGGCAGACGGCAGCTGACGCTTTCCTGAAGGAGGGACCCCGTGGCAGCCCCAGCCACGTGCACCCCTTGCCACTGTGTCCTGACACCCTTCTCCCTCCCTTCCCGGCAGCTCGAGTCTCTCTACTCAGAAACACCATTTGCTTTTCTACAGGAGAAAGAACCCTGGTTTCGCCCCAGAAACTGGGAGCGGGGGGGCTCCAGGCCTGACTTGGTGCACAATTCTGAACACTTCTCTCCACGGGGCCCTTTGCAGCTGCTGGGACCTGTGGTGGTTTTACTACTTGAGATACTTCACTAGCTGTCAGGACCTAGGAGCAACTGAGACGCCCTCCAGCAGGTAAACCGGTCCATAAACACGCAGTGGCCCGGCCCAGACGAGGGAATGTTACTCAGCACTAAAAACGGGCCTTCGAGCCGCACAGAGACACGGGGGACCCTCAGACGCACAGCACTCGGTGACAGAAGCCAGGCTGAGGAGGCGACACACGGGGTGGTTCCCAGTCCGGGATGCTCTGGACGAGGCAGGACCGCGGAGGCACGGCTGCCGGGGTGGGGGAGGGTGAATGGGAGGAGCACAGGAGTTTCAGGGCCGTGGGTCTACTCCGGACGACACCGTGGTGGTGGGCAGGTGTCCGTGACATTCGTCCGAACCCACGGGGTGTGCCGCACCGGGAGCGACCTCGTGTCCGCTGTGGACCGTGGTTCGTCACGTTCGGTGCTGGCTCATCCGTTGTGATAACTCAGCAGGATCGCCAATGAAAAACGTTATCGATGGGGAAAGTGGGAGAGGTGGAAACTTTCTGTCCAATTTTTCTATAAACCCTAAACTGCTTAAGACACAAAGTCCATTAAATTGAAAATAGGAAACCTTGGTAAAAAAGCCCACGTCACAGAGGCCCCAGCCCCTGTCCTGCAGGGAAGGCGGCGGCAGCCCTGGCCTGAGCGTCTCCCTGAGGGCCCGTCACGGCCTTGGCAAACACACCTGACGGCAGGTGGGCACCCCGAGGCGTCCCCCTGCCGGGCTGGGGACTGGGACGTCTGCTCGAGGCCCTGGAAAGGGGAGCTGCGGCCGCACCCGACCGCGAGGGCAGCGTCCCGCCCCGAGGCCGACCGCGGATGGCGGGGGCTCACCTGGACGCCGGACCCGCACAGCGGGGTCTGCAGCGGCGGCGGGCTGTACAGGATGCCGCCCGCTGGCGGGGGTTCGTGCTGAGGAAACTCGCCGTCCATGGCGGGCCCCACTGCCAGCATCGGGCGGCTCCACGACCCAGGCCGCCGAGGCGTCTATCTGGGCTTCTTGCTCCTGGGCGGCGGCATCATGACCTGGGGGGAGAGACGGCACATCCCGAGGTCAACCTCTGAGGAGTCCCTGCGAGGCTGGCGCCGAGGGGGTGGGGTCAGCACAGCAGGCCCCTGATACGGGAGGGTGTGAGCCGAGGCTCCCCCAATGTCGCAGCGGTGACAGGCGCCCCTCTGGGTTCCTGGACTCTTCCCGGGGGCTGTGCTGGCGCAGGGAGGGGGCCCGGACCCCAGCTCAGCCTGAGCGTGCTAGGGTGCTCGAGCAACCCCTCGGCTGCCGGGACAGGAGCGCACGCGCCCCCCCCCCCCCAAGTGGGGCTCCTGGCCACAGAGAGGGGCCTGAGACAGAAAGACCAGCCCCGGGGACAGATCTCCAGGACGGTGGCAGCCCTTCCAGTGAGGCTGGGCCACCCGACCGCTTTCCCTCCCTGCCCATCACGCGACCAGCTCAGGCCCTGGGGGGATGCTCCGGCCATCTGGGCCCCACAGCGAGTAGCAGAGACTCAGCTGATCCCGCGGGCCTGGCTCTGTGACCTGGCATGTCTGAGGCTGTGAGGCAAAGTCCAACTCAGCAAGCACCTCCAGGCTGGGGGCCAGTCCTGTCCCCCTGCAGCCAGAGCAGGTTTGCAGAAGGGGCTCTGGGGGAGTCAGGGCCAAGCTGAGCCAGGAAGTGGTAAGGACACACAGCATCCCCACTGAGAATGTTCTTGTTCTCGAATGCAGGCAGACCCAGCCGGGAACATGCCTGCCATAAGAGCCGACAACAGATACACAGGATTTCCCACACGATTTCCATCTGCCCCGTGGACTGTGGCCTAGGCTCCCCGGCCCCCCCCCCCTCCCCCCCCCCGGCACCACTGCTCCTGGCTGAGCCCGGACCCTAGGCCGGCCCCTGTGCTCCTCAGTCAGGCAGTGGCTGAGGACATTAATCACCGAGGGGGGCAGGAAGGGGAGGCAGCTGCCACTCCCGGCCAAGCCCTGGATGAAGAAATCCTCGGGACTTCCAGTAATCACTGTCCGCACACGGGCAGCTTATGCAATCCCTCAGGGGGTGGGGAGGGGTTGCCTTCACCCCAAGCTCCTGGCCAGAGAAGGGGCCCGTGGGGCCAAGCTCCAGCCAGCTCCAAGCCTTGGTGCTGCCCTGCTCACCTCCACTGGTCTGGGCGAGCCACGGGCTCACACCTGCCGGGAAGACGGTGCTTCCCCCTGCCTCGGTGGCCCTGGCCTGCTCCGGCCTGTGCCCTCCAGGCTCCTGGCTGGGGACCTGGTGGGACACAGACCTGGAAGCCGGGAGTGTGAAGTCCTGAGGTCTCGCTCCATAAACACACAGCTACTCGGTGATTTGGGGTCTCAGCCCTTCCTTTTAAAGATTTCGGGCTCAGGCAGATGTGGTCAGACCCAGCTCAGCCTTCTAACAACTGGATTATTATTTGACAACTCAGGGACACCTCAGCTCCTCTGAGCCCCGGTTTTGCTCAACAGGAGAACTGAGTTGTTTGGAGGTACATGGGCAAGGCTGGTCAGGCACTCAGCAGAGCCCAAGGCCCCAGCAATCCAGGGACCAGTTAGATGACCACTGGTTTCACTGAGGCCCCAGGAAATCTCCTGGATTTGGGGGATACCCCTCGAGGGGGCTCTGCCCCCAGCACCTGGGACAGAAGGCAGGCAGGAATGACCTTAATTCAACAGAGGAAACATAGAGCTGACCACAGGCATTGGCCAGCATCCCCTCAGCCCTGGGGTTCGACCGCCCGCCCCTTCTCTGCAGCAGGTGCTCGAGATGTGTCCCCCACCTGAGGCCATCTGTTAAACCCTGTCCATACCCCACGTGTCCCGGAGTGAAGCTGAACCCCTCCCACAAACAGGTGCTTCCAGGCTCTGCAGCCACTGAGCCCTGGGCTGCCCCTTTAGAAAAGCACCATCCAGAGGCCACAGGCCAAGGAGCACGGTGGTGCTGTGGGCAGCTTCCCAGGAACCCGAGAAGAAACGAAAATACTTATCCACATGAAACCTATACACACACGTTCACAGCAGCGTGAGTCACAACGGTGTGAGGATGGCAGAACCCAATGTCCGTAAACCGGTGAGTGGATAAACACAATGTGCCCACCGCGCACGCGCACGCCCCTCAGGTGCATCTACCGCGCACGCGCACATCCCTCACCCCGAGCAGGAGCGAGGCGCCCGCCCCCGCCGCCCCGCGAACGGACCCTGAACGCATGACGCTCAGGGAGGAAACCCGACACCAGACGCCACACGGGGTGAGTCCACGTGTATGAAACGTCCAGAACAGGCCCATCCACGGACAGGAGCGGGGCCCGTGGGGCCGCGGGAGGAGTGGGGGTGATGGCTGGGGGCGGGGTTCTGGAATTAGGTGGCGGGGATGTTCGTACATTGTATAGTGGAAAACGCTGAATTGTACACGTTGAAAGACCCAGTTTTACACTATGAATTTCACACTGTGCCCACCACCACCCCGGGCCCCCAGAGGCCACCCTACAGTGCCCCCTTCCTCCAAACCCCCGGGGGCCAGTGTTACCTGTCACCGCTGCGCACCTCCACAGCCTCAGGCTTCCTGTTCCCCCATCCCCCCAAAGCCCTGGGGCAGCCCCCAAACAGCCCTCCTTCTGTTCCCTCAGACTCCAGCTGTCCTGACCCCCCGATTTCTGGCCTCTGCTGACCTCCCCTACCTCCTGCACTTTGAACCCTGCCCTAAGCCCCGGACCCCAGAGCACCAACGCGCTGCATGCCTGGGACTTTCCAGCTGCCCCAGGACCAGCCCCGCGAGTACCAGGTGGGGTCTTGGGGCACGAGGGGAGGTAACAAAGGCTGGCCCGCTGGGTCAGAGCTCAGCACCCATGTGGTGGGCCCGGCGTGTATTTTTAGAACATCCCGTGACAGGTGAAGCGTGGGTGCTCACAGAGGCCTACGCTTCACAATCGTGGTTTGTGTTCAGACAATTTCCTTTTGAGATCAGGTTTTCGAATGAGTCATTGTGAAAGAAAAAGATCAAGGAATCAGTGGCCCAGACAGGACAACGGGGCAGCGCAGCATGGAGGGAGGCCAAGGCCTGGAAGAGCCCGTCTTTCTCATACGCCCCGGCCGGCAGGCACCTGCGGGCACCCAGCCTCTCTGCCAACCCCCTCAGCCCTGTGGGCCTGCCCCCCAGACGCTGTGAGCAGGCTGTCCCGACCCTGATGGCTGCCCAGACTGCCTGCCCTCTCCCACTTGTTACCTTGTCTGGACCCCGCCAGGCCAGGACGACGTCGTCCCCCGCCCCGGGAACTGTGTCTCTGGGCAGCAGGGACTGGCTGGCCTCCCACAGGGCACAAGACGGTGGCCTCTCTGGCCGTCCTTCCACCTGGCTCTGAGTGAAGATCCAGGGATACCAGCAGGGGTCAGGTGGGGGAGGGAGGGTGGGGGGACGGGGGCCCAACAGAGGCTGGCCAGGGCTCTGTGAGGCTCGGCTCTCCGGGCAGAGGCCCTGGTAAAATCCAGAGGCCTGATGAGACCCCAACTTGGCCAACCAGGACCGTCTGGGGAGGGTCTGCCTGTGGACTCCACACCGAGCGACGGGTGGGGAGCCGCGGGTCAGAGCCGGCCTGGGGCTGTCCCAGTGGGGGTGCCCGGGAAGGGACACGGACAGGGGCATCCAGAGAACTCCTCTGCTCCCAGACAGAGGGGCCCAGCCAAGATGAGCTGTGCAGGTGTCAGAAGGAGGCAGGCAGCCGGGCAGGGTTCCACGTGGAGGGGAGACCCCACGGCCTGTGCTGGGGGCCCCAGTCCAGAGCAGAGATCCTACCTGGGCTCCAGGCATAGCTCAGCTCTCCCAGACCCTCCGAGGGAGCGCACCCCCCAAATAGTGGCCTTCATGGGTGCTCTGGGCCCAAGGACGAAAAGGAAGGGGAGGGAGGGGCTAGGGTCCCCAGGGAAGACGTTGTGGGGGCTCCTGCCTCCCTCATCTGCTGAGGCCAGAGTGGCAGGCAAACAGTAAAGGGGGCGGGGGCCGGACAGGGTGCCAGCAATGGGGCAGGAGAGGTGCGGGCCACGGCCATTCCCTAAATTCACATCCACTGGGAACCTGTGAACGGGGCCTCGCCTGGAAATAGGGTTTTAGTTGATGCAATCAGCAAAGATGGGGTCCTACTGGGGTAGAGTGGGCCTACTGCAAAGACTGGTACCCCTATACGAGGGAGATTCAAACACAGACACAGAGGAGATGGCCATGTGACCTTGGGTCACAGCCCAGGCCCTGCCACACCTTGACCTCAGACCTCTGGGCTCCAGGACTGGAAGAGAACAAAGCTCCGTGGTTTAAGCGGCCCACTGTGTGGTCAGTTGGCAAGGCCACCCCAGGACACTCTGACCAGAGGGGAAAGCAAACCCCAGCTGGAACCACCCCAACCCTCAGTCCGAGTCTCTGTGACCCCGGGAGCACTGCCGACCAGGAGCTCTGGGCGAGGCTGGCGGCAAGCACGTGACCTCGGATCTCTAGAGTTCCCAGGAGGCATCCGGAACGCAACAGCTCTGAGATGCCGAAGACAGGGCAGGAGCCCCGGCGCCCGGTGCCCAGGCCAGGCAGGGCAGGAAGGGGGAGCCCCTGCATCTGAGACAAGGACAAGGTGGGCTGGCCCAGAATCCCCATTTGAGAGCACAGCTGTCCAGGGGTTCAATTTCCAGTTCTGTTCTCAACGGGCCCCCAGAGGCCCATCCAGACCCCATTCCCCAGGGGCCACATCTCAACTGAGGGGCTCCCGCGAATGTCCGGTCCCGCCGTCCTGCGGGGACGTGAGGCCCGGCGCCCCCGCACACCTTCGCCTGGGGGGCCGAGCTCTGGCTAGCACGGGCGGCGGCCACACCAGGCTGGACGGGGAGCCCGGACGCCCCGGCCCTGGCCTGCGTGGTCAGCACGCGGCTCGGTGCGAGGCCGGGAAGTGGACAGAAAGTGCAGATGGCTCCGGCAGGAGGGACACCACAGGCCCGTGACCCCAACCTGGCGCCCAGGAGCGACAGCAGCACGCAGGGCCCCGCTCGCCACCTGGGGCCGGTGGGGGGGGCCAGGCGGGGGCGACAGACCCGGCCCGGCGGAGCACTCGGCATTGTGTCAGTGTTCTCTCGCTCGCCCGGGCAAGGGCCAGCCAGGAGGGCGAGAAACTGCATCCGGGGAAGCGGCACCAACCCCAGATGGACGGGACGACACCCTGTGAGGCACGGAGAGCCTGGAGCCGAGCTCTGGGGGAGCCTCGGGGTTGCCTGCGGCAATCCGTCCGCCTCTCCAGGCAGCGCCTCTGCCGGCCGTGTGCCCACGGACCCCAGCCCGTGGGTCCAGGGTAGCCTGGCCAAGTCAGCAGCAGCGCCTGTGACGGCCCACGAAGGTCAGGGTGGAAGGACAGCCCCGCGGCGGGGCGGGCGCTTTATAAAGCAGCCTGTGACAGACGCCGGGTTGACGGCAGCCCCGGGGAGGCCAGCGAGGGTGCTCTGCCAGCCCCACGGGCACAGCTTTGGGGGCACACAGCGCTGCGCAACCCATCCAAGGGCCCAGAGGGGAATGGGGACCGGAACAGGGAGCCTCCTCGGTCATGGCTGAGGACGCTGGAGTCTGGGTCTCGGGAGGGGCCCCCCAAGCCCGAGGGGGCTCACTTCCGGGTGTGGTCCAGTGGTTTCCCACGGTGCTGCACCGACCCACCTGCCCACGGGCGGGGACCGCTGTTGCCGGCCAGCCCACTCCCGCCACCGGGAGCGGCGCTCCCAGCCCGCCGCTTAAGGGTGCTAGGCCTTCAAACCTCTGTCGCCGACACCAACACCTCCTACAGGCGCTGAGCACCCCCCACGTGGCTTCTTCTGGGAAGTGCCTCTTCAGGTCTGCGCCTGCTCGCGGTTTTTAAGAGGCATCGTGCACACTGAGCTTGTGGTCTCCTCTGACACCCACGTCTTCTTCCCGCGAGCAGGTTTTAGGGCCAAAGCCCACCCGCCCGACGTCCCGGTTCCTTGACAGCGACGTGCCCCGCGCGGTCTGTCCGTGCGGAGGGTGGTCTGTCTGTCCCGGTGCTTGCTGTCACCCCTGCTAGTGTCGGGCTTGCTTCAGGCCGGCTGGCGTGCCAGGTGTCTCCTGAGCCCCCAGGGAACCCTGAGCAGGACAGGGCTACTGCTGCCCACACGGGGTCACGCCGGTCCCAGGTGTGCGGCCTGACCCGTCCACACCCTCCTCAGGCTCCCGAGGGCCAGCCTGGTGCAAGACCATCGCCAGGGACCTTCACCCAAACCCAAAGAGCAAATGGTGTCCCGTGAGAGGGGGAGGGCTCCTCCGGGCTCGGGCCGGTCCCGGGGACGGCGGTGGCGCCACGCGGTCTCACACGCCCCGTCCCGAGCAAACGCCGGCACCGGGCCGTGCCCGCCTCTGGGAAGAGGGCAGAGGCCCCCAAATCGCAGCAGCAGGAACCCCAAGCTCTGGGCGTCACGAGGCCCGGGCTCCGTGCTGGGTCCCTCTCGCGGGCGGACGCAGCGTCCGCAGGACACAGGCCCGCGTCCCTGTCGCCGGCAGCAGCACACGGAAGCCTCCCTCAAGTTCGAGCCTCTCACTCCCCTTCAGCCTCCAGTGAGAAGGTTTTCTGCCTTTTTGGGGGGGGGGAGGGGCAGAGACAGAGGGAGAGAGAGAATCCCAAGCAGGCTCCACTGTCAGCACAGAGCCCAACACAAGGCTCAAACCCACGAACCGTGAGATCGTGGCCTGAGCCGAAGCCGAGACTCGGGTGCTTAACCGAGTGAGCCAGCCAGGCGCCCCTAAAGGTGCTCTGCTTTTGAGGACCTCGGGAGAATGCTGGGTCCCTGGGGAATCCAGGGTCACCCCCACCTCAGGGGCCTCGAGGGACCCGGTCTCTGGGACTATTACTGAGCCAACCACACAAGTCGAGTAGAGCATAGCTCATAACGGACCAGTGGGCAGCCAGGCTGGCCCAGTGTCCCCCATAATAACAGTCTGTGGAGAACAGAAGCCCCCCGCAACCCCTTCTCTGGGAAGCCTCCCAGAGTCCTCAGAGGAGCCGGGTGGGGGGGCGGGGGGCGGCTGGGACAGCACAGCCTACACTATGCAGGAATGTGGCCCGGGGCTTCCAGATGGGCTGGTTCTTTGAGAGACGCGGCAGACCCAGATTTGGGGGTGGCAGCCCCTGATTTCTCAAAGTTGGCAATCCAGCCGTCATGTCACACCCTCCTTATGTGGGGTGACTTCCTGCAGGTTCCCACAGTGCTGGGGGTGGGACCACCCAGTCCCCCTGTGACAATGCAGAACCCCTCTGCAAGGCTGTCCCTGATGGTCCCCGACACCGACCCGGGGCTCATTCGCCCCTGTCCTGACGGTCCCCAAGATGGACCCGGGGGCTCATTCGCCCCTGTCCCTGACAGTCCCCGGCACGGACCCAGGGGCTCATTCACTCTGAGCCCCGCCCTCAGGTGGCCGAGCACCTACAGGGCCAGGATCCAATCCTGGATACGCCCCCGGGCAGCTCACACATGCCTGAACGATGCCAGGAGAGGCTCCGATGCCTTGGGCCACAAGTGCCAAGCTCGGAACCACCCTGGGACTAGGCGGGGGCGTGGGGGGGGGGGTGGCTACACTCCCACCTCATAGCTTTCAGGGCAAGTGGCCGAGGAGGACCTTCCAGAAACGCTGCTGAGCTCTGGCCCTGTGCAGACCATGCGCGAACCCAGACACAGATTCGATGCCCACGGCACCCCAGCGGGAGACAAGAGTTTGAGCAGGTCAACGGGTCCACCTTCCCACGTCCACACCTGCCACTCACACGTGCAGCTGTCGGGGCGGGGGGGGGGGGGGCAGCCTTTCCTGAAGGTACCTTATGTAACATACCTTACAACGTGCAGAGGAAGACGCCACTCCTGGCACCCCCAGGCCACCCCGAGGGCAGGGATTTCTGCCCCACCTGGTGAGTCAGTGCCATAAAGGTTTACTGCTCTCTGCAGACCCGCTCCCTTCCTCCTGCCATCCCCATATCCTGTGTCAGTGGCCTCTGACCCTCTGGGTTGTGACTGCAAGGAAATGAAGGTGACCTGCCTCCAGAGTGCGGCACAGGTCGCTTTTGAAATGCAGCAGGCCTTGGAGCAAAGGAGACAGAGGCCAGTCCCAATGGGGAGTCTGGGTGTCTGCTCTCAGTGCCACCAGACCTGGTGACTCCCTTGCCATGGGGCTCTAGGGACAGGAGTCCCAGGGAAGGGCCAGCAGGTACCTGGTTCCACAGGGGCACCTGAGACGCACACAGACCACGAGCCCCCAGGGACAGACTAAAGCCCAAATCTGCCATCACACAGCAGGGGCCACACAAACTCCTTCCCCCCCCCCCCCCCACAGGACAGGTGCTTTGTGGGCCTCCCTGGGCCATGTCCCCGCCCACCATGCTGAGGACCACACAGCTGGAGGGCACCCCCTGCAGATGGCCCAGGAGGAGTCCACAGATGACTTTAGACGGGACCAACTCCCTGGGGTCACTACGCTCCCCACTGTCACCTGGCCTCCCGGCAGGGAGGTCCCCGGGCAATCAGGGCCGTCGAAGGACAGCCGGGACAGAGCAGTACCGCACCCCTTCCCCTATCTCCTACAGGCCCCAGGCTTTATGGGGGAGCTCCCCCGGGGCCTCCCGCCCAAGGCACCCTACATCAGAAGTCCAAACACCCCCAGGACTTCTTACGTGATGCGCACTGCACACCACGTCCATCTGCACGTCCCAGACAGTGCTGGGGTTCAGGGGCGGCTCCCCCCCTTCATACAGTGAGGAGATGTCTCTTCCCGTCTTCCTCGTGGGGCTGGAAGGGGCCCGCTCCCCGACACCCGCTCACCCCCAGGCCACAGCACATGGGCATCTGACCAAGGACAGGCCTTGCTGTTTTGTTCTGTGAAGGCACAGTTCACAAACCATATACTTCACATATTTACAATATACAATTCAGTGGTTTTCAGTACGTTCACAGAGTTGTGCAACCATCACCTCTATCGAGTGCCAGAACATTCCATCAGCCAAAGGAAACCCTGTCCCCCTCACCCCCACCTCCTCCCCAGCCCCCGGCCCCTACGAGCCCCTTCCTGTCCCTGGATGAGCCTGCTCTGGACGTTTCACACACATGGACTCACACCCCGTGTGGCCTCTTGTGTCGGGTTCCCTCCCTGAGCGTCGCATGTTCAGGGTCCGTCCGCGGGGCGATACATAAACAAATGACAAGCCTTATCTCTGCCTCCCCTCGGGGCCTGGCAAGACCGAGCAGCAGGTGACAGAGCCTGAGCATCAGAAATCACGTTCTCAGCCCTCGCCTGAGTCACCCGCCTGGCAGAAAGGGGAGCAGGGGACCTGCGGGCCAGCTGTCCCCAATGGCAAGAAGATGAAGGAAATTTGCACAGCAGGAGCGGGGGAAAGGGCCGCTCCAAGGGACCCCACTCAGGGGAGAGGGGACCCACACTCGCGAGGCACGTCATGGACACCAGGACTCGGGCCTGCACTTGGGCACGGGCAGAGCCGGGCGGACGGCAGGTGAGCAGGAGTAAGGCCAGGCCTGGGATGGTCCGGGTGACTGTGCCTTCTGGCTGCCCCGGGAGGCCTGCTACACCCTGGCTGTGACACTCCAAGCCTGCCGCTGACAAATCCCACGAACGTGACGCACGCTCTCTCACGTACATACAAAACACACACGCGTGCAGGCAAACGCACGCAGCACTGAGAGCACACTCACGTGGGCACAGGTACACAACTGGGCACGCAGGAGAGGCACGCACGGGTCACAGGACACATGCTGCACACACTCCCAGCACCCTCACAGGTGGGCGCGCACACGCACACGCCACACCCAACACACACGTGCACACCCTGGACGCTGCTGGCACCTTGGAGGGTGCCCCCCACTCTGCACATCAGCCTCACGGTGTTTGTACTTGAGGTTACGTTCCCCACCAGCAGAGGAACAAGCAGGTCCCCACCCCCACCCGCGGCCATAAAGGCCTGTTACCCAGAGGAGACCATCCTGGGAGGGAGGTGGCCTCTGGGGACTGGACACAGTTGCCTCTTTATTCCCGGCCGAACTCACTCGGTCAGCGTTTCCGGCCTGGCCCCTGCTGAGGGGCCTCAGGGACTTTGCTAGAACTGAGCTGGGCCAGCCTCAGCTGGTCTCGCCCCAGTGGGGGCCAGGCCTGCGGGGCCCGGGAATCCAGCCTCGGTGTCCCCCCAGATCAGGGCAGTGACTGGTCCAAGGTCACGCGGCTGGAGAACACTGGCTCTGGGCTGCTGCCTGCACACTAGTGGCTGGCCCCACCCCACTCAGTCTCCAAGGGACCTAGCCCCCTGCTGCACTCAGTCCCACAGGCTCTCCTGGAAATCTGGTCCCCCCACCCGTCTTCTAAGACTCGTGTACACACACACACACACCAGGCAGATGCTGGCTCCGGGCAGGTGTGAATAGGTGTCTGCTCAGATACTCAGAGCTAATCAAAAGCGCCCTCCCCCGTCTGAAATCACAGAACGCCTTCCCCTCAGTCCCCACAGCGGCTTGTCCCTGGGCGGGCGCGGTCTTGCATCTGCCAGGCTGCTTGGGGGCCTTCTTCATACCTGCTGGCACCTTCCCGACCAGGTGAGACCCTGGGGCCATTCACCTATCCTGCCTTCTCTGGCCCACCCACCCAGTGGCCCAGACTTCATATTCAGCATTCTCTATGAAGCCTCTGGAAATGGATGTCCTAAGAGGACCGTGGCCCTAAGCACACAGCTCTGGGCTGCACTCACCCACCTCTGGGGCCTCCCCTGGGAAAATCCAGGGTGCTTGGAAAGAAAGAACACAGACAGGCTGCCCAGTGGGCCCTGGTCTCAGCGTCCAAGAAAGGAGCACCCAGCGGCTGTGCTCACAAGGGTCCACGACTGCACAGCGCCCCCCACAGCCAGGCAGGGAGGGAAAAGAGAGGCACAGGGTCAGGTCCAGCCCCGGAGGAAGGGCCAGGCCTCACATCCCAACCCAGACTGGCCTCAGACAGTCTCTGGAGTACGGTGCCTTTGACAGGTGGCCATCTGTCCTCCCTGCAGGGTCTGCAGTCCTCGGGGCCCGAGCCCCATCTTCCTTCAGCCTTTCCTAAGCGTCTACGGGGAAGATCCAAAGATCCGCCATGCCCGGCGGCAGGTAAGCAGGCTCCCAGCTGACGCCTGTCCTATACCAGCCCCCCTAGCCATGCCATGAAACACTCACTACCCCCCAAACTGCCAGATGAAGCTTCACCTTGGTCGGCTTCCAGGCCAGGCACCCTCCTGTGTGGGGTGCAAACACATGGCGCCAAGCCAGCGCGGCCAGGCAGCGGCCAGGCAGGACCGATGTCCGTGCTGGGAAGCAGAAGCCAGGGGTGCCCCAGACACACATCTTACAGACTCAGATTTTCTTCCCCTTCAGACCATTAACCACATTATTCAGGGAGCCACCGCCTCCCAGGAGCTCCTCCGTGGCTGTCCACACCCCTACTCCCTGACTCTGGGTCTCCCAGCCTCCTGCTCCAGGGACCTGGGTGCTGGGGAGCAGCCCGGCATGGGCAGGACCCACCGCGGGCATCCCCTTCCGCACCCGCCCACCTCCAGCTCTCTGCCCACCTCCTCCCGTCCTCCTGTCCTTGGAGGCCAGGTTCCGATGCCAGCAGAGGCAAGACTCCCACCCAACACTCCGGGCGCAGTCAGCCGACCCCAGGAAGGCCCCCATCCCAAGGCCGTGGGCAACAGGAGTGTCTGGACAGAGCCGCTAGGAAAGCAGGAGAGGGCAGGAAGCGCCAAGGAGCCTGGGGTCATGGGTCACCAACATAGGAGAGGTCAGGAGGCACCCAGGGAGGAAGGGGCTGGGGTCGCGGAGGCCGGGGCGGGGGGGGGGGGGGGGGGGGGGGGGGGGGGGGGGGGGGGGGGGGGGGGTCACAAAAAGGGGCAGTCAGGGAATGACGGAGAAGCGGTTGTGAAGGGGGTGGTCACACAGTGCTGGAGGGTCGCCGAGAAGTGCAGGGTCAAAGGTCACCGAAGAAGTAAAGTTTGGGGATCACTAAAGAGCGCGGGATGGGGGTCCCGGTAGGGAGGGGTAAGGGAATCACTAATGGGTGGGGACGGGGGTACCGAAGAGGGAGGGAAGTAAAGGTTGGTGTGTCGCCGCGGAGGATGGGGTCAAGGTTCACGCGGAGGCGGGTCGGGAAGGGGGGTCACACAGCAGCACAGAGTCGGGGGTCGCGGAGCAGGGCGACTTCAGGGCTCACAGCTGAGCGCGCACGGGGCTTACGGCGGAGGGCGGGGTCGGGGGGGGTCGCTTAGGAGGGCGGGGTCAAGGCTCGAGGCAGAGGGCGGGGTCGGGGGGGGGGGGGTCGCCGAGGAGGGCGGGGACAGGCCGCCGCGCTCCCGCCGCCCGCGGCCCCGGAACCCCGGAACCCCCGGCCCAGGACGCAGGCGGCCGCGGGGCGGAGGGGGGGGGGAGGGGGGGGAAAGGCCGGGGCCCGAGCGGGCCGGGGAGCGCGGCTCGGGCTGGGCGGGGTCGGCGGAGTCGGAGCGAGGGTCGGGCCAGACGCGCCTCACCTCCGTCCTGGGTCCGGCCGGGCGCGGAGCCCGCGGCGCCTCCGTCTCTCCGAGCTTCGCCTCAGCCGCGCTCACTTCCGGGTTTCGGGCGCCATCTTGGGGGCCCCGCTCACTTCCGGTCATGCCGCGGGGCGGAGCCTCTAGTGGGCGGGCGGGTGGGCGTGGTCGTGGGCGGGGCCCCAGGGGGCCCTGCAGGGTTAGGACTCAGTGGGCCACGGGTTCCAATCCCACCCACTCCTGTTTATGTTGGGACCCCGGCTCCTGGCTTACTCGCGAGCCTCAGTTTCCTCCTATGCAAACATGGAGATCAAATTGAATCACTCCCACCTCCGGGCCCTTTCCATCCCTGCAGTCTCACACCTGAGCTTTAAGCCACTGGGGCTCTCGTATAATCCGGATGTTAGCTCTAAAGCCCCCTCCTCAGATACTCCCTAAAAACCATCTGACTCGGCCCTACCCCCACCCAGTCCTGCGCTCTCCCTTAATTGCCTCCCCACCAATAGTTGTCTGCCCATTAGTCTGTCTCCACCCCAGGAGGAGTCTTGGGACCTATCGGAAGCCCCAGCGTGGAGCCCAGTAGTGGTGGGGTCTGACGAGTCCCAAGAGAGAGGCCCTGGGATCTGGGTTGCTCCCCAGCTGGCTCCCTCCCCGTTAGGGCTCCCAGGGGCCTGATGCAAACGAGGCCAGATTTGCCGCACTGCCAGGAAGAGGGTGGGACTTTGGCACAGACTGTAGATTTCCTGTGACTTGAACCCACTGGACCCACTGTGGGCTGGGCCAGGCTGGTTCAGGCAGATCCAGTCTGGGAGGCACCACCCCTTCCCTAGCTGGGTTGTCAGTAATGAAAGCCCCACCTCGCCACCAGCCAGAGGCCTCCTGTGCCCATTCCAGCCCCCTGAAATTAGAGGGTACCTCCCCATGTGCTTGTTTACTTATTAAGTAAACCCTTACGGATTCCAGTCTCTGCCTGGTCTCGAGCTGAACAAAGCTGGGGCTCCAGAGGACTCAGTTCCCAGGCCTGCCCTCAGGAAGCTCCCAATCTAGGGGGAATGGAGGCTGGACCAGACACTCCCATCTGCAAGACTGGGCCTGGGGCCCAGGGAGGGCTGAAGTCTCTGCCTAACACGTTATGGAGGAAGGGGTATTGAAGCTGGGGCTTTGAAGTTCAAGTAGGAGGTTGCCAGATAGACAAGAGTAGGAAGGGCAGTCCAGGCAAATGAAAGCTGTTCACAGACTTGTAAGGGTCTGTTTAAAACCCGTTTGACCTACAAAAATCCAGGTCAGAGTCCACCTGTAGCCAAGCCTACAAGGAAGCAGGGGAAACTGAGGTCGAGAGAGGAGAAATGATTTATTCAGAGTGAGCTTTGCTTCGGTATGTGTAGTTTTTGGCAATTTGGGTTGTAGCCTTGACTTTGAAACTATTTTTCATAGCTAATGAAAATAAGTCCTATTGAGCAACCGACAGTTAAAATTCAAAAGCACAAATAAGCTGACATGAGGGGATAGATGGCCTTCCGGTTGTGTTTTCCCATTTCCTCCCACACAGGGCCAGCCACATAATCTGTCGAGCCCAGTGAGAAATGAAGACAGAGGGCCCCCCGTTCAAATAGTGAGGATTTCAATATGGCGACAGCAGAGCATTAAACGGAGTACGGGTCCCCCTGAACACGGAGCCGGGGCAAAGCCCTGAGTCACACGCCCACAGAGCCGGCCCTGTTCCCACCATGACCTTCCGAGGTCAGGACCGCTATTACCTGTGTGTTGCTGGCGGGTAAACGGCAGCGCAGAACCGTCCAGTAGCCGGCGCAGGGTCACGGAGCGCAGGGAGGCATGGACTTGACCTCTGCCACGTCCACCTCGGGAAACCACAAGGTTTCTATGGGTAATTTTGCCTGAAATGGGGGCAGTTTGCCCAGGCCGGGGTGGGTCCAGCCATCTCAGCATGGAGTAATCTGCCAAGTCTGGGGATGTCTAGGGAATTAGTCAGATTTGGGGATTTCCAGGGAATTGCAAGAGGCAGCCCGGGAGAGCGGAAGGCACACGGCTCTGCAGGGCAGCGGCTTTGGCGGTGTGCTGTGTGACCCTCGGAAAGTTACTTAATGTCTCTGTGCCTCCATTTCCCCACCTGTAAATTTGAAGTGGGGACCTTCTAGGTTATTAAGATAGCAAAATGAACAGTTTCTTGTGTTTGGGTATTATGAATGTTTCCAGATGCACTTCTGGATCTTTCCTCACAAAAGTCCACAGAGCCACCTAAATGAGGGTTCTATGAGATAATAATGATGATGAAGCCTGAGGTTGGAGGTCTGGAGAGGAGGGATTTTTTTGTTGTTGTTGTTTAATGGTGATAAAAGGCTGGGATGGGGGCCCTGGGCAGCCCCAGCTTTCATGGCTCAGGCTGCAGAAGCTGTCACACTCAGAGGGTGGGAACACGCCCGGCTCTCATCAGATGTGCCCAAGGTCCCCTCCTCCGGTGGGGAAAAGGCTCACAGAAGACCAGAGGTCTGTCCGGTGAGGGTCTGTTTTTGGTCCAAGAGCCTTCCCCAAGCCCTCCCTCTGTCCCAGTCCCATGCAGGGACCCCCTACATATCCCCCCAGACATTTCAACCAGGCTTGAGGAAGTAGGCCACCATATAAAATACAGAACACTCAGTTAAATTTGAATTCCACGTACGTGAAGAAGAATTTCTCATGTTTAAGTATGTCCCGCGCAGTGTCTGGGATATACTTATGCAAAAGAAAGCAGCCTCCGGCGAAACCGGGAGTCCTGTTTCTATTGGTGAGATTGGGCAGCCTGGTGTGGGGAGACCACAGCAGAAATGGCGTCCCAGAGCCAGGCCAGGGGCCCCTCTGAACCTCAGTGTTCTCACCTGCCAAATGGGCACGGCCCTGGGACTGACCCACCTTCCGCACAGGCGTGCTCACAGAGTGCGACAACTCTTGCCCTTTCAATTGTTTCAAACAGCAGAAAAGTCAGACCTCAACGTCAGGTCCCCCGGGGGGGTTCCCTGTGGGTCCATGGGGAGCTTCTTGGGCTACCCCTCAGTTTCCCTCCTGGGGAGGACTCCAGCGTGCAGACTGGGAGACTGAGGCAGGCGGAGGGCTCACCCAGGGAGCGGAGACCCCACCCCGGACCTGGGCAGGTGAGGTGGGGCAGGTGGGTCGGCCTGGCCCTGCCCAGGGGGTGGGGGCGGGGCCGGGGTGCTTCCTGTTTCTCCACATTCTGGAAAGCCCCAGCGTTCCCCAGCAGTGGGAGCACCTCCCTGCCCGCCTCCTGGCGCTGGGTCCCTCACCACACTTCTCCTTTCTGCACCCACTTCCCCTGGCTGCCCCCCAGCCCCTGTGGCTCTGCTCCTGCCCCGCCTCCTGCCTCTCATCCCCCCCCCCTCCTTTTCCCCTCCCTCCTACCGCGCCCCTCTTTGCCCTCCCTCTCCAGCCCTCCCTGTGGTGTAGAAGGGGAAACTGAGGCAGGAGCAACCAGCCGGCCCACGTCGCACCAGCCATGTGTGTATCTCCTCCTGCATCACTTCCTGTCTCTGCTGGCCTCGCCCGCCTCCCCAGCTGACCCTGCCCTGTCCAGCCACCTCCCTACACCCAAGGCCCACCTGCCACTGCCACTTGCCCTCGCAAGTCCCCCGGCAGCGCTGGCTGCCTCCCGGCCCTGCCTGAGCCAGCGTAGGATCTTGCCTAGGCCGACCAGGGCTGCCTCTGAGCCAGGACAACTGCAGGGAACAGCAAACCTGTCCGGTGGGTCTGAGATCCGCCCCAGACAGGACTCCCCACCTCTGCACTGAGAATGGGACACCAAGGCTGCACAGGTTAAATGTGATGTCTGACGGAGCAGCCCTCAGGCTGGGCGAGGGCTGGACCCTGAGGCCGCAAGGCTGTGAGCAGGCAGGAAGGAGAAGGAAGAGGGGAAGGACTGTCAGGGAGAAGGCAGCATGTGCAAAGGCCCCAAGTAGGGAAAGCATCCAGGGAGCGTGTGCAGGGGTCCAGGGCAGCAAGGGAGTGAGACTGGAAAGGGCCGAGTGGGCTAAGGGGGCGGGGGTGTGCCTGGAAAGCCAGGGCGAGGCCTGTATCCTGCGGGCAGTAGGGAGCCACTGAAGGTGATGGAGCAGTGGGGTGGGGTGGTAAGGGCGGGGCTGGAGGGGGCGGGACACAGGGGCCACGTTTCTCGCTCCTCTGGAGGCCAGACAGAGGTCTGAAGAGGCAGAGCTCCTGCCCGGAAGCCAGACGAAGGAGCCTCACTCTGCATTTCTTTCTGTCAGGGTCTATGGTGAGCCAGGCAAGAGCTGGGCCAGAGCTGAGAGGGTGAGGACCTTCAGGGTGTCCCCTCACCAGTACTCACCCCCAGCCCCAAGTCAGAGGGGGACTTGGCTTGGCTCATGGACAGAGATGCAGCTAGGGCAGAGCGGGCATAGGAGGCGGTGCGGGTGCAGGAGGGCGCAGGTGAGTGAGTGCAGGAAGGAAGTGGGTTGGGCTACAAGGTGGATGGGCGTGTGCGTGTGCGTGTGCGTGTGTGTGTGTGTGTGTGTGTGTGTGTGAGAGAGAGAGACAATGCTGATCGAGTCAGGGGACACAGAGAGCAGAGCATCAGAGCATGCCCCGTGGTGTCCCAGGCTGCAGAGGGGCAGGACATCCCCCAAAGGGCACAAGGCGCTGGCCCTCCCCAGGCTGTCCTCCTGCTTAGCAGCCAGCACGGAGCACTGCGGTCACCTGTGCTGGTACTTCCTGAACCTTCACCTTGGGTCTGCCCTGCCCTGAAGGGGACTCCAGGGCGCCTGGGGCTGGTTGACTCACATCCAGGTCCCAGACGCCTGACAGGGGCTAGGCTCCTGGGGGACAAGGGACGTCTGGGGCACTTGGAGAACTTCAAGGGACCCCACCATCCTCCACGCCTCCAACTGAGGAAGAAGCCAGAAGCCCCAGCCCCGGGGTGCCCCCCCCCCCCCCCCCCGCTGGCTCAGTCAGCACGTGACTCTTGATCTCAGGATCCTGAATTCAAGCCCCACGTTGGGCCTGGAGCCTACTTAATTAAAAAAAAGAAAAAAGAACTTAAAAGGAAGACAGTCTACGCTGGCCATGAGAGGGGTGATGGTTGACACAGCACGTCTGTGCTTATACCCCAAAGTCACAAATATGCTGGCGGGTCAGGGAGGGGCCCCGGCTCTAATGACCAGGCTCCATCCCGATCTGCCGTGTGGACAGGGGCCCCTGACGTGACCGGACGTAAAGGGCACATGGCCTCTGTGCCATTCCACCCCAAACCCCTCACCCTGGCCTGACCCACAGAGTAACACTGGACAGACCCCAGTCAGGGGACATTTTCTAAAATACCCAACCTCGGGGCGCCTGGGTGGCTCAGTCGGTTGAGCGTCCGACTTCGGCTCAGGTCACGATCTCGCGGTCTGTGAGTTCGAGCCCCGCGTCAGGCTCTGGGCTGATGGCTCAGAGCCTGGAGCCTGCTTCCGATTCTATGTCTCCCTCTCTCTCTGGCCCTCCCCCATTCATGCTCTGTCTCTCTCTGTCTCAAAAATAAATAAATGTTAAAAAAAAAAAAATTAAAAAACAAAATACCCAACCTCAACACGGTCCAGGCCTCAAACTCAAGGGAAGTCTGATCAACTGTCACACCCCAGAGGGGCCCGAGGAGACATGACAGCTGGGTGTCATGTGGGGTCCTGATGGGGTGCTGGTGCAGAAAAGGGACATGAGGGGGAAACTACAGAACTCTTTCTTTTTAGTGTCTATTTATTTTTTGAGAGACAGAGACAGAGCATGAGCAGGGGAGGGGCCGAGAGAGAGAGAGGGAGACACAGAATCGGAAGCAGGTTCCAGGCTCTGAGCTGTCAGCACAGAGCCGGACGTGGGGCTCGAACCCACGAACCGTGAGATGGTGACCTGAGCCGAAGTCGGACACGTGACCAACTGAACCCCCCAGGTGTCCCTGTAAATAAAGTTTTATTGGCACGTGACCGCACCTGTTTGTCTCCCGCAGCCACGTCGAGCGAGTAGTAGTGACAAAGACCACCTGACCCACAAAGCCAAAAATAGTGACCTTCGGGCCCTTCCCGGGAAGACTTTGCTGGACCCTGGTCTTGTCAACAAAGCAGATCACACAAGTCCTGAGTAATGGAGAAGTTGTGGCGTGTAACTTACTCTGCGATACGTATCATATAATAAGGAAGTTCTTTTTTTTTTTTAACGTTTATTTATTTTGAGAGAAGGAGAGAGAGAATCCCAAGCAGGCTCCGCGCTGTCGTTGTGGAGCCTGATGTGAGTGAGGCTCGAACCCATGAACCGTGAGATCACGACCTGAGCCGCGGTCAGACGCTTCACGGACGGAGCCACCCAGGCGCCCCAAGAAATCTTAAGCACACGGAGATTTGTTGCTAACGTATCGGTGACAAACGTCCCCCACTCACGTGAGACACGCACAGCAAGGGGAGGGCGCCCCACGCTGTCTTCGTAACCTCCCTGCAGATCTTCGAGGAAATGGATAGAACAGTAGAGCACGGCCCAGCCCCTGTCCTCCCACCCTGCTTCCGTCCTGCTGGGGGCTCTCTGCCCCGTGGGGGTGAGGCCCGCCCCAGCCCTGGCCAGCTGCCATCTGCACTCCTGTGTCCAAAACCCCCTACTCGAGTCTCATATCCCACATTGTTACAACCTTTTGGTTGCAAGTGACAGAAACTGCAACCGAAAGCAGCTTTTTTGTGTAAATGGGAATTTTTCGTTCACGGTACGGAAAGGTCCAGGGAGAGACCTAGCACTGGGCTCTCCCCGCCGGCCCCGCTGACATTTGGGGCCGGGTGGTTCCTCGTGTTGAGCAGCCCTCCGGGTCCCCGCCCGCCGGACACCAGGAGACCCCTGGCGTGACAGCCACAGATGAGACCAGCTGATCCAGCAGGCACGGCCAGATCCGGCACCTTCCGGGAGTGTCTCAAAGACTGACACAAGCCTGCATCTCTAGGCTCCTTCCCACGCCTCTGGAGAGCAGCTCAAGGCTTGAAAGTGAGGGAGACTATAGCACGTCGAGAGGCACAGTCCAGCCTGTCGCCTTCTTGGTGCAGACAGACGCGTGGCACTGAAACCTTTATGTTTCGTCTCCTTTCTCTTTTAATGTTCATTTCTTTTTTTAATGTTATTTATTTATGTATTTATTTAATTTTAGTTTTGAGAGACAGAGGGAGAGCGGGGGAGGGCCAGAGAGCGAGAGGGAGACAGAGAGAGGGAGACACAGAATCGGAACCAGGCTCCAGGCTCCGAGCCGTCAGCACAGAGCCCGACGCGGGGCTCGAACCCACGAGCCCATGAGATCAGGACCTGAGCCGAAGTCGGACGCTCAACCATCTGAGCCACCCAGGCACCCCTCCTTTTTGTGTTTTAAAGTGAGCTCCACGCCCAAAGCGGAGCTTGAACTCACGACCCTGAGATCCAGAGTCACGGGCTCTACCCACCGAGCCAGCCGGGCGCCGCGAGATGTTTGTGTTTACGTGGCTGAAAACATTTCAGAAGAAGGGTTGTTTTGTGACACGCGAAGCGATACGACATCGGTGTCAATAAAGTTTTCTTGGCACAGACACACGCGGTCGTTTACGTATTGCCTGCGGCTGTTTTCCTGACCCCACCAGCAGGGCGGAGGGGTTGTGACAGAGACGGTTGGGCCCGTACAGCTGAACACACTTGACCTCTGGTCCCTCACAGAACAGGTCAGCTGACCCCTGCTCTTATGTCCCTGGGCAATGACACAGGCACCTCTGCGAGCCCAGGAGTCTCCCTTGTTGACCGGAGGATGGTGAGAGGGAGGAAGGACCTCAGCCTGGAGGCCAGCCAGCAGTGAACTTTGAGTGTCAGCACGTGTCAACCACGATCATTACGATCATTACGGTCGCCCCTCGGGTAGCCTGGAGGGGGTGCTTCGTCAGCTTCCGGAGGCAGGTGGGAGAAGGCAGGACCGGTCTTCAGCAGGCTGCGGTGGCCGTGTCCCGCACCTTGAATTCGTGGGGTGACGGTGCGGCCCTTCTGGAAGACGGTTTGCTCAGAACGGCCGTGGGATCCGGCCATCCCAGCCCTAGGCGTCACCCGAGAGAAATGGAAGTTTCTGTCCCTACAAAAACCTGCACGCACGTGTTCACCGCAGCACGACTCACAGTCGCCAAAAACAGAAAACCACCCAAGTGGGCGAAAGACCCGCGGCCCGTTCATACGAGGGCGTTCCAGGAGCGCAGGGAGGACACGTCGCTAAGGCTCGCGAGACCATGAATGAATCTCAAGTGAAGTACGCCTTGCCGTGGGATCCCATTTATGTGACACCCGGAAAAGACCGAGTTACAAGGGACAAAACTCCATCCTTTCCTGGGAAGGAAGGCAGAGGGAAGCGATGACCCCCACAAAGGCGTGTGAGGGGGGGTCGGGAGGGAAGAAAAGGTTTTATCCCTCACCTACAGTGGTGATCACATGCTTTCGTCAAGATTCATCAAACTGCCCGCCTCGCAATTCTCAGGAAGCTTCTGTGTTAGTGTCCTAGGACGGCTGAGACCAATGACCGCTCACTGGGTGACTGAAACAAGAGAAATTCATCCGCTCCCCATTCTGGAGCCAGGTGTGGGGGGCCGAGCTCCTTCCAGAGGCTCCAGGAGGCCCTTCCCCTTTCCTCCAGCCTCTGGGGGCTCCAGGCAGCCGAGAATCCCTCTATCACAGCCTCCATCGATAGCTGGTCCTCTCTGTCAAATGTCCCCTGTGTGTGTCTTATAAGGACAATTGTCATTAGATCTAGGGCCCACTTAAGTAACCCAGGATGATCTCATCTCAAGATCCCTAGCTTGGTGACAACAGTGAGTGAGGTCACATTCACAGGCTCTGGGAAGTTGGATGGGGAAACCTCCTTCAGGGACCACCATTCAACCCAATAAACCCTGCTTAAGAACACTTAAGGGGCCACCTTAGGACACTTTCTCCCAAACACTTCAGATGTACATTCTGCCTGGGAATGTTTGAAGCAGAATCCTAGACTCATAGCCTTTCAGCCGTAAATGCTTCAGCGTGTATCTCTAAAGCAGATTGTCAACTGGGGACAGTTCTGCTCCAGGGGACCCCAGGCGATGTCTGGCGACACTTGCGGTCAGGACTGGGGGCATCGTCTGAGTGGGGGCTGGGGACGCTGCTCAACCCCTGCAGTGCCCAGGACCCCCAGAGAGGATGACACCAGCCCCCCAGTGTCCACAGTGCCGGGAGAAGGGGGACAGTCAACTGTAGGTGTGTGATGGTGGGGCATCCCTGCCCTGTGACCAGGTGTGTAACAAGGTCCAATAAGGGTGACAATGATGGTCCAGAGTGTCACCGCCCTGAGGGATCATGTGTGGGCTTCCAACCCTGTGGTTTTGACATCTCATTCACACACATAGACACACACACACACACACACACACACACACACACACACACGCCCGCAGTCCAGAAACCTCGGCTGCAGTCCCTGCCCGCCCCCTGGTGGCGGCAGAGAAGCCCACATGCCCCCCGCCCCCATCCCAGCCACCCCCTAACCTGGAACCATGGCTGGATTCCCAGTGGGGGTTCACCTCAATTTGGAAGGACCCCTCTGGCTCCTGGGCCCTTATTCGATGGATATGGGGCTGAGCTGGGTCCATGGAGAGGAAGGGGCTAGGGTCAGGAACCTGACATGTAGGATACCCGTTGAGTGGGTGGAGACCTGGGATGGAGCGCCAGCTGGTCGTGTGCCCAGGAGGACCGCGGGCTTCCTCTGTCCTCCATTGGGGGGGGGGGGCGTAAAGGGAGGATGTCAGAGGGTCAGCGGGGGCTGCAAGGGGGCCAACTGGGCACAAGTGTTTGTGTGTAGGGGGGGTCATGGGGTGGGCAGGAGAAACGAGGGGTGTGAGGAAGAGATCGTGGGAGGAGAGGAAGGCAGAGGCTATAGGCCTGAGCCCCGGAGGGGCTGGTGGGCCCTGACCTATAGCCTGGGGTCCCCGCCTGTTGTCCGAGGCCCTCTGCCATTACCTGGGACTACCATTTATAATCTGGAGCTCTTACCTGTAAGCCAGGGCCCCTGTGTGTAAACCAAAGCCCTCCACTCATAATCTGAGGCTGCCTTTCAATAACCTGGGGTCCCCCACCTGTAACTTGGGGATCTTTATCTGTAATATGGGGCCCTCCATAACCTTGCCCCCCACCTACAACCTAGAGCCTCCACATATAGCCTGGGGTCTCCTACTATAACCTGCCCCCCCACCCCCATAACCTGGAGTCCCAGATCCACTGTGGACCTGGACAGGTGGCTTCCTTCCTGTAAGCCTCAGTCAGTTCACCTGTCATAGAACATTCCATCACCCCAAAAGCAACCGGTCCCCATCAACAGTCACTCCCCACTCCTCCCCCCAGCCCCCACGAGCCCCCTTCCCGTCCGTGGATGGGCCTGTTCGGGACGTTTCACACATGTGGACTCACACCCCGCGTGGCCTCTCGTGTCTGGTTCCCTCCCTGAGCATCGTGTGTTCGGTCCGTCCGCGGGGCGGCGGGGGTGGGCGCCTCGCTCCTGCTCGCGGCCGAGGGACGTGCGCGTGCTCGGGGGACACGTTGTGTTTATATGTTCATCTGTGGATGGATATTTTGTTTTTTTCCCCCAGTTTTGGCTGTCGTGAATCCTGCTGCTGTAAACACACAGTGTACAAGTTTCTGTGTGGACCTGTGTGTGCTAACCCAGGATAAGAGTAGCTGGGCTGCATGGAAACACTGTTTTCAACCTTTTGGCTTTTTCCAAAGTGGCTGCACCATCTGTATGAGATTTCCAGTGTCTCCACATCCTTGCCAACACTTATTGTCCATTGTTTTTAAAAGTTTTTTAAATGCTGGGGCGCCTGGGTGGCTCAGTCAGTTAAGTGGCCGACTTCGGCTGAGGTCATGATCTCGCGGTCTGTGAGTTCGAGCCCGTTCGAGCCCCGTATCGGGCTCTGTGCTGACAGCTCAGAGCCTGGAGCCTGTTTCAGATTCTGTGTCTCCCTCTCTCTGACCCTCCCCTGCTCATGCTCTGTCTCTCTCTGTCTCAAAAATAAATAAAACGTTAAAAAAATAAAAAATAAATTTTTTAAATGTTCATTTTTGAGAGAGAGAAAGAGACAGAGTGAGGGGGGAGGGGCAGAGAAAGGGAGACACAGAATCTGAGGCAGGCTCCAGGTTCCCAGCCGTCGGCACAGGGCCCGATGATGTGGGGCTCAAACTCACCAGCTGTGAGATCATGACCTGAGCTGAAGTCAGATGCTTAACTGACTGAGCCACCCAGGCGCCCCTCATGGTGACGAGTTTTGGAAAAAAAATCAAGGTGAGACCACCACCTGAGCTGAACGCAAGTGTCGGAGGCTTAACCAACTGAGCTACCCACGCGCCCCGCTTTTTAATACCTTTAGGGTCTGTAGTGGTATCCCTTCTTTGATTCCTGGTACGGGCCATCTTTTATTCTTGGTGAACGTGGAGTTTTGTCGTTAAAAAAAAATCTTTTCAAGGAACAATCTTTTGGCTTCATCTATTTTCCCTATTTGCTTTCTATTGTATTTTACTGGCTTCTGCTCTGGTAGGTAGGATTCCCTTCTCAGCGGAATTTTGGGGTTTGCTGGTCCTGCCGATGTGGCGCGTGACCCCTTCCCTGCAGAGTCACATCAGTCCCCCTCCATGGGTGCCGGAGACGGTGAAGACACTCATGGGGCATGTCCAACCACCACTCTCCGGCACACCAAGTTTGCACAGAGGCTCAGGGCGTTCACAGGTCGCCAGCCTGGAGTCCCGATCTGATGGCGCTGTTCCCCTAGGTCCCACTTTTCTGGCTGTCGTGAACCAGGAGGGTCACACCAGATGAGATGAACAGTTTGTGCAGAGCTAAGAATACAGTGCTGGGCAACGGAAGGGAGGTGTTTTCACATCCGCCCACTTTGTCCACTCTGTACCCACAGCACTCTGCTGGCACCTGGGCCACTGCTTTCCCGCAGTGGGTCCCCTCTGGGTGCAGAGACTCTGCAAGGGTCTCTGGCCTGGAACGTTCCACTTTGGGCCATTCAGAAAGAAAACTTTTTTTTTTAATGTTTATTTTTGGGAGAGAGAGAGAGAGAGAGAGCGAGAGAGAGAGCGCGCGCGCGAGAGAGGGCAGGGGAGGGGCAGAGAGGGAGCGAGACACGGAATGCAAAGCAGGCTCCAGACTCAGCACAGAGCCCAACGCGGGGCTCAAACTCACGAACCCAAAGTCGGACGCTTAACCGACTGAGCCCCCCAGGAGCCCCCGGGGCACTTTTTAATTTACTGATGTCTAAAGTAAGCTCTAAGCCCACCCAACGTCGGGCTGGAACTCAAAGATCCCCAACAGCAGAGCTCGCACGTTCCACCGACAGAGTCGGCCGGTCGCCCCTCCCTGGGGGCTACTGTGTGACCCTTGCCCTGGCCTCCGAGGGGGTCTGTGGGTGAGGGGCTCCTCGAGGGCTCTGCCCGCGGCACAGCCGTTCCCAGGTGGCCGTTGTCGCTCTCGACCGCCGACGCCAGCCCCGAGCCCCTCAGAGGTCGACGCTGCGGGCTCCCCGCGCCCGCTTCCCGCCAACCCCCCCACCCCATGACGGGCTCCTCCGCGGGCCAATGTGCCAAGCCGTATCCACCCCCGGGGCGGGGCCGAGAGTGAACCAATCCCCGTTTGGGCGCCTGCCTGTGTCCAAACGGCCCAATCGGCAGCGGTGGTGGGGCGGGCCGCGGGGCGGGGCCTCACGGCCCAGCCAACAGGCGGGCACGTCAGCGGCGGGAGGGGCGGGCCCCCCCGGCGGGCGTGCGGCGGCGCGGCGGCGCAGGGCGGGGGCGGGAGGTAAACAAGATGGCGGCGGCGTGTCGGGCGCGGAAGGGGGAGGCGGCCCGGGGCGTCCGCGACTGAGGCGGGGAGCGGGCGGCAGCGGCGGCGGGCGCCGGCCGGCTCCGCGCCGCCTTGCATGGGCTGGGCCCCCGCGCCGCCCCGCCTGCTCCACACGTGCGGCGGCTGCGGCGGGGGCGCGCGCTGTCCGGGCCCCGGCGGCCTCGGGAACCCCCGGCCCGGGCCTTCGGCCTGCGCCGCCTCAGCCGCCCGGAGCCCTGCGGGTCCCCGCGCCCCGCGGCCCGCGGCCGACGGCGTTCTCGGCGGAGAGCGAGCGCGGGCTGCCGTTTGGGGCGGGGGACGGCCGCTCCGGGGTCCCAGGCCGGTGTGGGGGCGCCCCGGCGGCGGCCGGCTCCGACGGAAGTTGCTCCCCGCGGCGGGAGGGCCCCGGGCAGCCCCCGGCCCCCCGACGCGCGCTCGGGGCTGGCGGGGGCGGACCTCGGTGCCCCCCGCGCCTTCCGGACAGGCACCTGCCGCAACCGCGGGCCCCCGGGACGGCGGGCCCCGCCGGGAGCCGCCCCCAGCAGCGCGCCCGGCCCCCAGCGAAGCTCGGCTGCCCAGCCTGGGGCCCTGGGGCCGGCCGGCCGCCGCGGGGCCCTCTCTGGGCGCGCGCCACGACCCGCTGGTAATGCCCGTCCCGGAGAAGACTTGGTTTGGCTGCAGCGGTGTTTGTCCGAGGGTCTAAAGTCCCTGGAGGATGACCTAGCACTTGCAAGCCCCACCGGCCTCCTGAGGGTCCCCGTGGACGCGCCGGCCCGACCCGAAGCTGCGAGGCGGGCAGGCACCCAGACTTGCGACCCTCCGCACCCTCGGGTGCCGGGGTTCTGGGCCAGGCGCGCCTCTTGAACTCACGACTAGTACAATCGTTTCTTTTCGAAGAAGGATTTCCCTTTTTTTGTTTTTGTTTTTTGCGTTTTTTGTTGATTTTTGTTTTTTGCGTTTTTTTTTTTTTTTCCTTGGAGAAGGGAACTTTAGGGGGACAAAAGGAAGAACCGCTCTTCCGGGGGAATAGATAAGGAAGATAAAGGGACCGCCCGCGAGAGTCCAGGATGGATGTGGCCGACCCGCAGCAGCTGGGCATGTTTACAGAGGGGGAGCTGATGTCCGTGGGGATGGACACGTTCATCCACCGCATCGACTCCACGGAGGTCATCTACCAGCCGCGTCGCAAGCGGGCCAAGCTCATCGGCAAGTACTTGATGGGGGACCTGCTGGGGGAGGGGTCCTACGGCAAGGTGAAGGAGGTGCTGGACTCGGAGACGCTCTGCAGGAGAGCCGTCAAAATCCTCAAGAAGAAGAAGTTGCGAAGGATCCCCAATGGGGAGGCCAACGTGAAGAAGTAAGTGTGGGCTTCCTGGGTCAGCGAGCGGCCGGCCAGCGAGGGTGGTCGCCTTCCGTCCTTCCCTTTCTCCTTTCCTTCCTCCTCCCTTCCTTCCTGTCCCCTCAGCTCCCGTGTCCTCCTTGACAGGGAAGGTGTCGGTGGAAACCTGCTTTGTTACTTTAACGAAGTCAGGCCGGCTTGTTGCAGCCGGGTGTCCCGTTTCTTAGGATGCGGTGTCAGAGCCTTTTTCGGAGGGGGGCGCGCCTCCCCCCCCCCCAGCTGTCCAAAGAATTTAGGTGCCCAATGGAACCAGCCAATGTTTATTTGGCCCTGAGACGCCGTGTTCCTAAACGGCCCTGGCCGCCACCAGCAGGTTTTCTGCGCAGCGTGCAGCTGTTACTAGGGCCGGGCGAAATGCGATTTGTTTATCCTGTTGGAGGGGAGCCCTGCGGTTGCCAAAAATAATTGTTTGCACTGGCTTATCGGTCAGCAGGGGGTAACTTAGCCCTTTCTTGCTCATTTGGGATGTGACACTAGATGCATCCGTGACTACAAGCCCAGGTGACTCCCTGGGAGAGGAATCAGCCCAGGTCCTGGCAAACTTTTTATCCAGACTTTCCCGGGCGCCTGTCCGCTCTTGGGCTTTGCAGAGGTCTCGGAGTCTGCATGCAGGAGGCTCCCCACAGATGGTGGGAGCCGTGTCTCCATCCCTCTTGCTGGTTTCAGGAGGAGGTGCCCCTCTTGTCGGCTGCCAGCCCCTGGGACCCCACCCTGCCTGGGCTCGTGCTCCTCCCAGCCTCCAGTTTCCAAGAAGGGGTTTATCTAACGGGCCAGGTGGCAGGACTGACTGACGACCTTGGACGTCCCGCTGTCGGCCCTCCCACCAGGCCCATCCTGGAAAGTGTTGCTCCTCTGTCCGCTTTCACCTCCCCCTTCCTGGCCCGGCCTGCTCTCACGTAGAAGCTGAGCTGTGTTCACTTGCCCCGGGCCGGCCCAGGTCTGGGTGTGGTGAAATTATGGATGGGCTGAGGACAGAGACCGGACCGGCTCCCGTGTTGGTGCCCGGCCTCTGGACAGTGTGGTCCAGAGCCAGGGCGGGCTGTATTTCGATGAGGCCTTCTTCTGGTCTTCATGCCCCGGCCTGTGGACGTGGAGAAGGGATGGCCGGATGCCCTAGTTCTCTGTGCCAGTCTCTTACCTGTGACATGGGGTTGGACAGGGGCCACCTGCATGCGGGGGGAGACTGAGGCGGGGGGGGGGGGCCCCACCGGCACCCTCCTGAGGTCCAAGCGATCCTTCACCCCCGAGTCAGGAATCCCCATTCAACGGCTGCCTTCTAGGTGTTTTCTCGTTAAGCCAGAAGCACCTAGGGGTTGCGTGGCCTCAGCCTGCCGGCACTCCTGCGGGGTGTGGGGCTGCACTCGGGCTCCTGCTTCTTGGATCCCACTCCTGGCACAGCCCCTCTCCCAATGTCCAGGGTCCATCTCTGTCCCACTGGCTCCTCTCCTCATCCCCTGATGGGTCTGGGGAACAGGGCCCACCCGCGGCTGAGCTCTCCTGCTTGGAGGCGGCACGGGTCCACGGAGCATCCCTGGGGCTGGCCACTGGACTCCGTGCCGCTGTGGCCCCCCAGCCTCTTGGGAACAGCACCCTGAGGTTCCCAGACTCCCTCTCAAGGGCCTGGGCTGCGTTCTGGCACCAACTGATCCGTGGCGAGAGTCCCCCACGCCCACCCTGCTGACTGTCCTGGGGCTCCTGGTGGCCGCAGGACTCCGCGGACCCCTGCTGGGACACAGGGGTGGTGCTGCGGTGGGCGAGTGCCCGCTCTGCTGAGGCACGGTGCAGGTGTCGTAGAGACACTTGTCCGCCAGACGCAGTGTGAGTCCTGACGAATGCACACACCCAAGGTCAAGTTAGAGGGCGTTCCACCACCTCCGAGAGCTCCCTTGTACTTGTGGGAGACACGAACCACCAGAACCTGACGGGGGGGCGGGGTTTGCTGAGCCCGGCGTCCCAGTCTCCGCACTCCTGAATGGCCAGTCGGGGCCCCAAGAGCTTGTGGACACACGTGAGCGTGCCGTGTTGGGGCTGCAAGGGGCTCGGTCCCGCAGCGTCCCTGAGAAGAACCTGGGGGGAAACCGAGGCCAGGGAGGTGGAGGGGCTCGGGGTCCCCAGCTGGCTTGGCCGTTCGCATAAGGTGTCCCAGCTGTGGGGCCCTGTGCCAGTGCCCGTTTCATCAGCTCAGGGCCCGGCTCTCAGGGGAAGGAGAGGGGTGTCCTTGCATGGGGAAGCCTGTACTCCTTGGCCGGCCATGCTGCCAGCCGGCTGCGGGGAAAAAAGGCTCCTTTGTCTTCGAGAGGCTTAATAAACCCCAACAGCTCTTCTCCGAGTGAAGTGTCCGGAACCGTCCAGACAAGCTCTGGAGTCCCAGCGTGGATCAGAAGCCTTTTTCCTAACGAATGATGCCTGTGGTAAAGGTGGGGGGGGGGGGTGGCCTGGGGTGGCCCTCCCGTCATGTGGCTTCCTCCCAGGAAGACCGCCCCGGGGTCTGCACTGGCTCCTCTCTCCTTCTTGTTTCTAGAAACTAACAGGTTCTTTTTATAGAGTGAGAAAGTTTCAGAAAGCATCAAGTGGGAGAAAGAGTCATCTGTGATCTCATCAAGTCTTTTTTTGCGTTTTTTCTTTAAACCTGTTCAAGCACTTTTTATATACCCTGATCGTTTTTAGGAAGCGAGTGGTATTGTTTTTCTAACGGGCAGTAAATCACATGGATTGAACCTGTAAAAGCTGGGAAGAAGGTATTTGGTGGGGTCTCCCTCTCTCCCGCTTCTCCGGGGGCAGCCGGCGTGATCTGCTGGTGTGTGTCCTGCCAGCGGGGTTTTGTGCAGGTGTAGACAAGACTGCTCATCCTTCCCGTTTTGACACGGTTGTCTCCTGGGCTGCGCACCGCTGTGCATCCGTGCTGGAGCCGCGGGAAGGCAGCTGCGGGCAGCAGGTGCGCGGCTGACTGGCTGTGCCCACGACCACGACAGACGCTGCAACTCACTTTCCGGAGAGTCGCATGCGCCACAAAATGTTCCTTGTGGGCTTTTTTCCATCAGATGTTTGGGATCATAAGATTCACTTGCTGCTTACCGGCATACAAAGTCGGCGTATAAGGTCACGGGGTGGTCACTCTGCCCCTCAGGCTGTGGCTCTCGGACCCCTGCCAGTCGTCGGGTCTCCACTACGCGTCTCGGTGGTGGTCTTGTTGGGGCGGCAGGGCTCCGTGGCCGGGTCCGACCCACCTGGTGCTGGTGGCTCTGTTGGCCACGTTGGCGAGTTACTTCTTGCCACGTGCCGTGATAAGTGCAAGGGTGCTGGAAGGGCACGTCACCGCAAGTGGAGTCTTGGGGTCAAAGGGAGCGTGTGTGCCTCTGACGAGCTGTGTCCCGACTGCCGGTCCCCCGCCTCCGCAGCCAGTCTCATCCAGCCAGCTGCCGTATCCCGAGTGAGCCCCAGGAGCAGCGGGTCCTCGGCACAGGGGCGGCTGCTCTGTACGCAGGCGGGCGCCGGCTTCCAGGCTGGGCCGCCTCGCGGTGATTGGCAGATAGTTGGATCTGGGTGGTGAATGGTTGGGATTGTAGTGTGTCCAGGATCAGAGCCCTGGACTTTGTCGGCTCCCGGTCTTGTCCCAGGCGGCCTCGACAAGGTCCCAGCGTCTGCTGGGGTGCCCCGCCCCGTGTCGGGAAGGGTTCCACTTTAACCCCCGGCTGGCTGGCTGCCACAGGTGGCCTCGGGAGGGCGTGGTCCGTCCACTGCAACTCGCAGGGACCGTCCTGGCGTCCTCCCTGGATGTCCGCTCCTTCCCTGGTGCGGGGCTCATTCTGAAACGCGGGAGCTTGGGGCAGTAGGTCGCGAGCCAGGCCTCACAGTGTACGGGACGCTGGCAGAGCCGCCCTTTATTCTGGGCCCACCATGTGGCTGGACTGCAGTTTATTCGAACGGCTTTATTGACACGGAACTCACACACCGACATCGGTGGCGAGGAGGTGTGATTCGGTGGCATTGAATACTTACACGGATCGTGAAACTCTCAACGCTGCGTGGCTGGGGCAACGGTCCGCCTCCCCGAAAGCAACCCGGTCCCCATCAGCCATCCTCCTCCCCTCCTCCAGCCCCCACGAGCCCCTTCCTGTCCGTGGATGAGCCTGCTCTGAACGTTTCACACACGTGGACTCACACCCTGTGTGGCCTCTCGTGTCGGGTTCCCTCCCTGAGCGTCGTGTGTTCAGGGTCCGTCCGCGAGGCGGCGGGGGTGGGCGCCTCTCGCTCCTGCTCGCGGCTGAGGGACGTGCATGTGTACAGATCGACCACGTCATGTTTGTCCACTTACCTGCCGGTGGGGCGTTCAGGTCGTGTCCACTTGACGCCTCCTGTGAGTCGTGCTGTTGGGGACGTGTGTGTACCGTCCTACGAGCAACTTCCCCTTGTTTTAGTCTCCCTCCTGGGACAGCGTTCAGAAGCATCAACAGCGGGGCTGAGAGGTGACGGGATCTTGCTCAGTGTCCCTCTGCCAGTGCTGCCATGGCCCCTGGTCTGCCCCTCGGAGCCCAGCGGACCCCTCCTCCCCTGAAGGAGAGTGACGCGCGGGCCTCGCTCGGGGATGCGTGGAGCCGGTGCTTCTCAAGGCAGTGGGCCTGTTTGTCACTGTGTGTTTTGTTTGGGGCCCACGTGACTGTGAAGGCAGTGACTCTCCATTCCTCTGTAAGCTTGAATGGCTTTATGACCCTCATTCGGTTTTTCCTCCAGTTAATCGACAAGTCGGCTAAGCAGTCCACTTGGGTTGGGCAGCAACCCTGGGCAGGTCCCAGGCAGCAGGAGGGGGCGGGGAGGGTTGTGACCACAGGCACTGAGCCGGGGGGGGGGGGGGGGGGGGGGGGGGGGGGGGAAGGCACCACTTCCTCTGCCTCCACTTCCTGCATCCGGGCTGAGCTCCTCGCCTTTCCTTTTTCTTTACACATTGTTTTCCTTTGTGTTTAGACCCACGATGTAACCTGTAGGGGACACGGAAAGTACAGAGGTGACAGGAACCCCCAGGACGCTCGGGGGTCCCTGGGCAGATGGCTTGGCGTGCCCTCCTCCTGCACTCTCTGTCCTGGAGCTCTGGCCGCTGCCAGCTGTGTTCGGGGACTGCCCCTTCTGTTCGGGGACTGCCTGACATTGTGTCCGTCCTTTCCTGGTAGAGATAAGGTGACTGACTCGAGTGCTCACTCGCAGTGCTTTGATCACAGTGAACCAAACAAACAAGTGCACAGCCCAGCATGCCCACGGTGGATCGCCTGTTTACGTCAGAGTGTGGACTTTTATTTTTAAGAACAAACTTTTTGGACGTTGGAGTAGGAGTGTTGAGCTGTTTCACTGCAGAGGCAAGGGTGCTGCCCTCTGGTTCGGTTCAGAGCTGGTGCTGTGACCATCTTGTAGAGGATGGACATTGGGTGGTGGTTTCATCCTGATGGCAGTGGGTGGAGGGGGAGGCATGCGAGGACAATGCAGAGCGGGGGGCTCGCCTTCCTATCAGTGAGGACCTGGGGTGGGCTTCCCCGGGGCCCCTTGACTCTCAGTGTGGGATTAGAAGCGTGGTCCCGGGCTCCGTCCCCGTGTCTGCGTAGAGCTCTGCTGTAGATGCTGCGGTCCTGCTGCCCCACATCCCCTACAGGTGGCCGCCATTTGGCTGGAAGAAGGAAAGGCCTCCTGGTCTCAACACATGGGTTTTACTTTTATTTTATTTATTTTTAAGTAGGCGCCACACCCAACATGGGGCTCGAACTCACAACCTTGAGATCAAGGGTCACACGGTCCACCGGCCGATCCAGCCAGGTGCCCCGTTAACACATGCATTTTAGTTACGTTGCAGGTACCTGAAGCTATCTCTTTGGATGAAGAAGAGGGCCCTGAGGAAGTTTCCAGGGCCAAGAGGGTGGCACGGACAGGTCGAGGAAGCATTTGACTCACCAGGCTGTAGTGAAGGCAGCTGACCGGAGATATCCCGATGTGTCGGAGAATCTCATTCCGGTGCCGTGGTCTGTGCTGACTGTTCCCAGTCCTGTGTGCGGTCCCAGGAAGCGAGAGCTTGGAGGAGTCGGGGTCTGTCTCTGGGGCTGACCCCGTCGGTCCCCCCCGGGCACGCAGGGCTTGCTAACTTAGCTCCCGCCGTGCACGGATGCCCTTCTCCTCTGGGGCTGTCTCACTCCTGCCCCTTTTGCTAAATCCACCTGGGCTGCCGACCCCTTGACAGGAGTCCAGGCAGCACCTGGCGGTGACCCCAGAGGGGTCTGCTGGCGTGTGTCCTGCCAGTGGGGTTTTGTGCAGGTGTAGACAAGACTGCACATCCTTCCCGTTTTGGCACGGTCGTCTCCCAGGCCGTGCACCGCTGTGCTGGTGGCTGGGGGCTGATGGTCGGCCGCCCCCCCATAAATGGGTATTTGCTGCCATCCCGTGCCTGTTGGGTAGAAATGGAGGGTGATGGGCCAGTGGGCGGAGAGTCCCTCTGGACACACGGAGCAGGGCTGGGGCAGGCAGGGGACTGGGATGGTTTGAGGGGGGAGGGGGTGGAGGAAGGGCTGAGGGAGGGAGATGAGGCCTGAGTTCCAGGGGATGCCCGTGCTGGCCCAGAGGGGCTCAGAGGCGAGGACAGGGGTGGCCTGAGGTTCCGCTCCTGCTCGTCACGGACCTTGATCCTTTACAGCAGGGCACCGTCCCTCACCTGACACCGCCCACCCCCAGAGGACAGTGGGCCCTGTCTGGGGACGTCTGTGGCTGTCAGGAGTGGCGGGGGGCGGGGGGGGGGGGAGGCGGGGATACTACTGAACTAGTGCCCAGGACGCCCCCACTCGAGAGCGACCTGCCCAGAATGTTAGAAGTGCCGAGGGGGAGACACCCTGCGTTAATTATTTGGGGGGATAAAAAGGGATTCTGATCTCTGCTCGGGAGGGACGGCGGAGTAAGTCCGCAGGGCTCAGAGGGTACAAGCAGGGCCGCCCCGGCTTCTGCTTGTCACCCCCTCTCCCTCCCACTCTGTGTGTATTTCTATATGTGCAGCATCCCTGGGCCTCAGTAGTCAGACGGGTAGGGATACTGTGGAAAAACAGGAAAACGAGGGATTTAGGGTAGAAATCTCGTTGAGCCCAGAATTCTGCGGGGGGTGGAGGGGTGGGGGGTGGGGACGTGGGGACAGGGTTTGGTCGGTGAGTTTGTGGGGGAAGTGCCTGCAAGCCTGTGCTTTGCTCTGTGAGGCGATGGCCTCTGGGTCTGGGGTCTCCGGTCTGGGGTGCGGGGCTGTGCACACACGCCGAGTCCTGGGCCCTGGGTGGTTCCAGGCATCACACCGCAGAGGACCTGCCCTGGGGAGGGGGGGGGGGGTTGTCAGGAGAGGCCCCCTGGAGGTGGTGGCGGGGCCTGGGTCTGTGAGGACGGTGGGCTCTCCAGCCCGTGCCTGAGCTTTCTGCTGAGGACCTCCTAGACTTTCCGTACGGTTTGATGGCATTTAATGTATTCGTGGGGATGGGCACCCGCCACGCGCTCATCTAGTTCGTCATCCCTAGAGCAACCCTAAAGCAACCTAAAGGTCCCCATCAGCAGTCACTCCCTGCCCCTCCCCCAGCCCCCGGCCCCCACGAGCCCCCCTCCTGTCCGTGGACGGGCCCGTTCTGGACATTTCACACACGGGGACTCACACCCCGCGTGGCCTCTGGTGTCGGGTTCCCTCCCTGAGCGTCGTGTGTCCGGGGTCCGTCCTGGGGGTGGCGGGGGTGGGCGCCTCGCCCCTGCTCGCGGCTGAGCGATGTGCGCGTGCGCGGTGGACGCGCCTGAGGGGCGTGCGCGTGCGCCGTGGGCACAGTCGTCTGTGGACATAACGCGTGTGCGGTAGACGCTGGGGTGGTTCCGGCTTGGAGGTTTGTGTGGCCGGCGCTGCCCTGGCCAGGCAGGTGCAGCCTTCTGTGTGGACGTGTTTTCAGTTCTCGCGGGCACGGCACACACCTGGAGTGGCACCGTGGGTTCGGCTGCTGGCCGGCGGCCTCCCGAGGGGCTGCCGACCGCTCCCCCTGTACCTGCCGGCTGTGAGGGCCCCCCCCCCGTTCAGACCCCGGAGAGGTGAGGCGTCGGGGGGCCGTCCGCAGAGCGGGCAGCGCTGGGCACGTGGCGTCCACTCTGGTGGGGCCTGTGCCCGGACGGGAGCCGCGGAGGTCTCCTGGGCTCTCTGCCCTTCCCCAGGGGCTGCGGGGCGCCAGGGAGAGCAAGGGGGCCTTGCGGGCACGTTCCGGCTGTGGCGCACCGCCCGGGGCTTCGTCCCCACCAAGAGGCGCGGAGGGGATGCGGGGCGGCGGGGACGGTCACGGCCTGGCCTTGCCGTGTAACCGAGCCCCGGCTCCTGCACGTGGTGGCTGCTCACTGCCGCCTCAGAGCCTGCGGCCCCTGCGCCCCTGCGCCCCTGCGCCCCTGCACGGCGCCCCCAGGGCAAGCGCTCTCCTTCCCCGCCGAGCGGAGCGGGGAGCAGGGTGTTCTGAGCCCTTCTCGCTGGCGGCTCCGCTGACGCCTCTGTTTTACGTCTTCAGGGAAATCCAGCTTCTGAGGAGATTACGGCACAAAAACGTCATCCAGCTGGTGGACGTGTTGTACAACGAAGAGAAGCAAAAAATATATCCTTTTGGTCGCCCGGCCCCTCTGCGAGCGCCGGGTCGGGGCTGCAGGCTCGAGCGCAGTTGTAGGGCCTGGGGACCCCAAACCTCCCTCGGCGACCCTGGGTGCTGGGCTGGCAAACCCCGGGGGGCTGCCGGGGCGGCACCAGCCCGAGGGCGGCCTTGTCCGGCTAGTGCCGCCTGCCAGGTCCGCATGGTGTCTTCCAATCTTCGGTTGTGAGGGTGCTGTGCCCTCCCTTCGCCCTGCGCCCTGGGCTGGGAGTACGGGGTCCCAGGCCCCACCCCTAAGTGCGGGGGGCCTCGTGGAGGGCGCTCTCCTTGCGTCTGGCATTCCGGCCGCAGGGCACCTTGCCCTGCACGGCTGCTCTGTTCAGGGTAGGACGTGGGGTGGGGCGGGGCGGGGAGTGTCACTGCAGGGGTGCTTCACTGGGCCGGTCCTTGGCTCTGCCCTTTTCTCTCTGGGGGCGGGCCCTGTGTCTTCAGGGCGGTGTGGCACCCCACCCCCCACCCCCTGGCCGGCTCCAGCTCTAGGGGGCAGGTGGGGGGCGGGGCCTCAGGTCTAGCCAAGGGACTGATGTCTTTCCACAAAGGCGTCTGTCACTGACTTGCTGGGCACAGAGTGGCAGGCTTTCCAGCACGTGGCTCCTCTCCAGCATGGTGCACTCAGGGCCACCTCTGGGGGAGATGTGGCGGGGGCCTCGACCTTCTCTCCTGCTGGCCTGAGACACAGCCGCTTCCGGCTTGGCCTGGCGGCCCCCAGGCTTCCCTCCCCTCTGCCCACCCCGCCCCTCCCTCCTGCCCTGCAAGCTTTGTCTCCTCTTGGTGTGGGGCTTCCTGTGGGGCGAGGGATGAGGCGGGAGCCCCTCAGGGTGTTGAGAGCTTCTCGTGGGCCGGAGGACTGAGCCCAGACGAGGCGACCACAGACCTCCACAGGTTGACCCTGGGGAGGTCAGCGGAGGGGCAGAGGCGCCCTACGGGCTCTGCGATCTCTCTGCACACTACCGCTTGTCTTTGTTGATGCGGCCAGGCCGTCAGGCGCGGTTGGGGTCTTCTCCCCCAAACCCTTCCCGCGAGCGTCTGGCTGGCTGTTCCCAGGGGGCAGGCCCTGCCTGGGGTGGCGGTCCCTGTCAGTCCGTGGTTTCCTTAGCCCCGCACGTATATGGTGATGGAGTACTGCGTGTGCGGCATGCAGGAGATGCTGGACAGCGTGCCCGAGAAGCGCTTCCCCGTGTGCCAGGCCCACGGGTGAGTGCTCGCCGCGGGGGCCCGTGGCTCCCCCCTCCCGTGGGGTCACCCACACTCGGGCCCGTCCCGCGTTCGGACGAGTTTTTCTGATCACCGGCGAGATGAACGCTCCAGTGTGTTTTAAAGCTCAGCTTCGGGGGCCCAGTTTGCAGCCTGCCCGGCCCAGCGGCTGTGTCTGCCGACCCTGGTGGGCTTGCTGCCTGAGACTCTGGGACCTCCTGGTCCTTGAAAGGCCGAGGACAGTGACCTGAACTGCCACGGGTCAGCTGGTCCTCCTGGGGAGTCACACCGCTCCAGCCCCGCTGCCGGCCTGTGTCGTGAGGGAAGGGGAAGCTGGCAGAGTGAGCCTGGGTCCCTGGCCCCAAGGGGCCCCTTTAGGGCCATGTGGTCACGTCCAGGCAGAGTGATTGTGGGGACACAGCACAGCCCTCGGGCCGATGGGGAGCGCAGAGAAGGGCTGCCTGGAGTGGGGCGGCAGCGGGGGCCAGGGAGCCCTCCTCGCCTTCCCCAGGTGGGACCAGGAATGGCTCCGATTGGTCAGCGTCCCTCTGGTTCCCTGCTGGGCCACCCATCCTGTCCTTTCTGTTTGCGGGGCCCCGATGTCTCTGGTGCCGCGGGGTCACTCCCGGTGCCGAGGGGGACCCGAGGGGCAGGATCGAGGTTCCTGGTGGGGCAGGTCACAGAAGTCATGTCCCCCCAGGTACTTCTGCCAGCTGGTGGACGGCCTGGAGTACCTGCACAGCCAGGGCATTGTGCACAAGGACATCAAGCCAGGCAACCTGCTGCTCACCACGGGCGGCACCCTCAAGATCTCCGACCTGGGTGTGGCCGAGGTTGGTGCGCCTCCCTTAGCGCCCCGGGGGGGCGGGAGGGGGCGCTCCCGCGGGGGCTGCTCCCTGAGGTCCGCCTGGCGATGCTGCAGGCCCTGCACCCCTTTGCCGAGGACGACACGTGCCGGACGAGCCAGGGCTCCCCAGCGTTCCAGCCCCCTGAGATCGCCAACGGCCTGGACACCTTCTCTGGCTTTAAGGTGGACATCTGGTCGGCTGGGGTTACTCTGTAAGTGCCCGTGGGCCTCGGTCCCCCTGCTTCACCCCCGCCAGGGGCCCCTCCTGTGCCCACCAAGGACTCAGGCCTGTTTGGGCTTCAGGCTTCTAGAACCGCCCCTCCTAGCGTGTCCCCCAGACACCGTTCCCGGGCTGTGCCGGGTGGCCAGAGTGCCAGAGAAACCGTGGTGCCAAGATGAGAAGCCCCCTGTGGGTAGGAGCAGAGGGGGCCGCTCCCCGCCTTGTGGGGTCCTCGGGATTAGCTGTGTTGGGGGTGCACACGGCCGGGCCTTCCTCCTCGGTCGTGAGGGCTCGTACTGGTACGTTTGCCCCGGTTCACACCCCAGGGCCACTGCTGTTGTCTCGAAGCAAGTGTTTCTGTCCTGACTCTACGCCGTCACCCCGGAGGAGTCTCAGACCGTGTCCCCCAGTTCTGCTCGTCCGTCCCTCGGGGCACATCCCCCGAGCACTTGTGCGTGAGCAGCGGTCAGTGTGGTGCCTGCCACAGAGGGCAGGCCCTAACTTTCCAGAACCTTCCCTCCTGCCTCTTGCAGGGCGGCTGCCGGCCGACATGGGTGTTTCATTTCGTTTTATTTTTGTTTTTTTAAGTATTTATCTGTTTTTGAGGGAGTGAGAGCAGAGGGGCAGAGGGAGAGAGAGAGAGGGAAAGAGCGAGTCCCAAGCAGGCCCCGCACTGTCAGTGCAAAGCCTGACGCGGCGCTCAGTCCCCCGAACCGTGAGACCACGACCTGAGCCAAAATCAGGAGTGGGACCTTTAAACGACTGAGCCACCCGGGCTCCCCTGTTTCGTTTTATTTTGTTGAGAGATCACTCCTACGCTGTAAGAGCCACCCTTTTAAGGGGTCCGGTGCAGTGGTTTCTGGTGTTTTCAGAGTGGTGCTGCCACCACCACCACCACCACCTATTCCAGAGCATTCCCGTCACCCAGTGTGAGGCCCTACAGGTGAGGGTGGTTTAAGGCTCCTGTGCCAGGCTGGTCCCAGGCTGGGGCTGCAGGAGAGGCCCCAACTGACCGGGCCTCTCTCCTTCCCCTTGGGGGCGAAGCTATAACATCACGACAGGCCTGTACCCATTCGAGGGGGACAACATCTACAAGTTGTTTGAGAACATCGGGAAGGGAGACTACACGATCCCGGGTGACTGCGGCCCCCCGCTCTCGGACTTGCTGAGAGGTGAGGCCCTCGGGACGGCACCTGTGGGGCTGGAGGTGTCGGGAACGGGCTGCCAGCGGGTGTTGGGGGTCCTGGGGGTTTTCTACAGACCACTGGCCTCTGGAGAGCTGGGTTTCATCTCTGCAGCCCCACGCCCCACATGCCCGGCCTGTCCCCCCCCCCCCCCCCCCCCCCCCCCCCAAGGAATGGGCCCAGTTAGTGGAGAGTGGCTGGCAGGATCAGCTCTGGAGGCTGAGGCTGAGGCTGGGAGGGGCATTGCTGACTTCCTTGGGCCCCACTGCCTGCTTGGGGCCTTGGTTCCACCCTCTTCTGGCCCCCTAGCCCCCCCCCCCCCCCCCCTCGGCTGGTTTCTTCCTGCTGCGTGTCCCAGGCTGTGCAGCAGGGGGCGCTGTGCATCCGACGCAGGGCCCTGGCCAGGGCGGCACCTCCCCTCCGCCCCGCAAGGGGCGGGGCTGCCACAGCTGGCCTCCTGGGGTTCCTCGATGTTTGTTTTCAGGGCCCGGTGGGTGATGATCTGGCTCATCCAGAGCACCCCCTCAGGTGTGAGTGGTACCTAAGAGTTGTCACGGAGATAGCGCCTTGGGGTCTGTCTCTGCCTGTAGTCCTTAGGCTCTGGCGTGTAACTGACTTTACGCTCGGCTCGCGTTGGATGTTCGGTTTCTAGACCTCCTGGGACTTCAGTTGAAGGAGTAGATTCACGTTACTTCACGTGCTCTTGAGGGTTTCCCGATAACTGAGGCAGGCCGGCGCTTACGTTTACGTTAAGATGAAACGAGGCTGGGGCCGAGGCTGGGGCTGCAGCGGCCGAACTCCAAGCGCTGGGCAGCCTGTGCGGCGCCCCCCTCCCTCTGGGGCCCTGCCCGGACAGCCACCCCAGGACCCGCGAAGGCGAAGGCGGCTGAGCACGCAGCCCAGGGTGTTCTGGGAACGGGGGAAGCAGCTCTGCCCTGTTCCCGGTACGCGCTGTGGCCCAGCCCGCCTGCTGCTCAGACCTGGCCTTCTCCCCCCACCCCATCCCCCGCCCCCAGTTCTCCTTGGAAGCTCCTGGGCACTCTGGAGGAGGGTTGTGATGTCCACCCTCCTTGTCCTCGGGTGCGCCCAGAGCATGGCCCTCTCACCTCCCCTCACCCCCCACGAGGGCTTTCTTTTCCACCGAAGGTCATTTCGGACACGGCTGAGGTGGCAGACGGCGCACTTTCTCTTGACAGGCAGCGGCTGGTTGGCGGTTTCTCTAAAGGAAGCGTCCTTTGCTCGGTCCGTTACCGCCCTTACTTTTATCAGCGCTTGAAATAGCCCCCATCGGGGTGCTTACGTAGATGGCAGAGGGCATCAGTAGTCCGGTCCCTCACCTCCAAGGCATTTGCCCTAAGGCCGAGGTGGCCCCGGGGTCATGGTCTGCAGATGCCCCTGCACCGCAGCCAGGCCTGGAGAGTACCATCCGGGCCCTGAGGCCTGGGGTCCGACCAGCTCTCCAGATCGAATCGCCGTGCGGTTTGGAGAACAAAGTTGTCCTCCGGGTGTGTGACGTGCCGAGCTCTCAGAGCTGTCCCCCCCCCCCCCCACTCCCGTGTGGAAGCTACAGGCTCTGGGGTGGGACCTGCCCCCCAGCGCCAGACCCTTGTGCGAACATCCACAGCGCGTCGCCCTCTTGGCCTCCGTTCGCTCCGGCTGCCGTCTCGGGGACCGTCCGTCTGGTCCTGGCTAGCAATGCTGACCGCTAGCGTCACCTGCCTTTTGCCGGCCGGGGGCCAGCAGAGAGTGGGCCTGCGTGCTTGACTTCCCTGAGCACACGGACAGGTTCTGCGTCGCTGCGGCGGGCCTGCCCTGCTCCCCGGCGGCCCTGGTGTCCACCTTCCTGCCGGCAGCCTCGTGGGGCCCGGGGCTGTGCGCACCCAGTGTTCGCAGTTATGGACTCTGCGTGTTGGCCCCATTGCCCGGGCCGGCCCTACTGGTGGAGGCCAGGCCTGTGGGGGGCTGGCCGGGGGCGGGGGGAGTGCCTGGAGCACCGAGCTGGGGCTCCCTTCACACGTGCCCGCACCCCTTCTCCTGGGGGTGTCCTCTGGGCACAGGCTGACACGGGCTGGGGCTAGGGCCACGCCCCCAGCACTGACTCCCCACGCCCTGCTGGTCTGTCAGGGATGCTGGAATACGAGCCAGCCAGGAGGTTCTCCATACAGCAGATCAGACAACACAGGTGAGTGTCCCGTGTGGGGCCGGCCGTGCTGGTGGGGGTGGGTCTGGGGGCACGGGGGGTGCGCGTGGTGGGGGTGAGTCGGGGGTTGGGGTGCAGGGCCTGTGCACGGTGAGAGAGTGGGGGGTGCACGTGGTGGGAGCGAGTGGGGGGCAGGGTTGGGTTATCTGGCCGCTCTCTTCCCCTGGCTTTTAGGCTGGGCCTGAAGTTGGGAGGTGCCCCGTGTTGAGGGCGGGGGAGCCCCTGCACTGTCCTGACCTGTGACTTCCACAGCTGGTTCCGGAAGAAGCACCCGCCATCAGAGGAGCCCGTGCCCATCCCGCCAAGCTCGGACTGCAAGGACCGCTGGCGAGGCATGACGGTGGTGCCCTACCTGGAGGACCTGCACGGCTGTGCGGACGACAATGGGGACGAGGACCTGTTCGATATCGAGGACGACATCGTCTACACTCAGGACTTCACGGTGCCCGGTGAGTGCGGCCGCTTCGCGGCCTGGCCCGGGGGCCCCTGCCCACGGCAGCAGGGATCACGTCCCCGGAAGGGACCCTCCTGTGTTCTGGGGAGTGCAGACCGCGTCCCGCTGGGCGGTGAGAGATGGGGGAAAGCCCCTCCGACGGCCCGAGAGGGTCCAGTGGCCCTCCTGGTGCCCGGCCGCCAGCCCTGACGCGTGTCGCCTTGCTTCCCCAGGTGGCGAGGAGGCGTCTGAGGCAGGGCTTAGAGAGGAGAGAGGCACGCAGAGGAGCCAGTGTTCAGACCTTTCTGGAGAGGAAGCTGAGGCCGGGGGCGTAGAGCAGCTCGGGGCGTAGTGTAGCGCTGCTCCCCCTCCAGTGCCGTAGAGGCCAGGCCTCGGCACCCCTGCCTCCCTCCTTAAGCCTGTGCAGCTGCCCGAGCGCCCCCCCCGGCCCCTCCCCCACCCCCTCCCACAGCGCTCACAGCTCTGTTGTGTCCTGGGGCCAGCCTGTCGGCTCCTGTCATAAAGGTTTGCCACGCTGTGCGTGTGGGGGTGATGCCGGTCTCCCTTTGTGCTGGCTCGTTTGCCAGGGGTGAGGATTCTATTGTTGAAAGAATTGGCGTGTGGAGGTGGCCTGTGTGGTGGGTGGGCCCCCGGGAGACCCCACTGGGCAGTAACGCCGTGGGCCCGGCGCCGTTTTCCTGCCAGAGCCGGGGCGGGGATCATGGGTCCCACTCCTGTGGGGGGGGCGTGCTTGGGGTTTCTGTGACAGCCCGTCGTGGCCGGCCGCAGGGTCATCTCAGAGCCAGCGCCTGCTGGACCCCGAGTTTCTGTGGCTTTGGCTCAGCCGTTTCCCTACCGGGTCCGGGGCCCCAGGAGTCCCGGGAGGTGACGTGTACGGAGTCCTAGCTCTGGGACCCCCGGCCTCCAGAGCTTCCGTTTCCCGTGGAGAGTGAGGACAAGGCGTCCTGCCTCTCAGAGTCGCTGGGGTGTTGTGTCAGGAACCTGTGAGGGGCCCTCGCTGGTAGACAGTCTGCTGTCCCGGGAAGGCTGAGTGAGGACCCTGCCCAATCCCCAGAACCTCGCCAGACTATACTGACCGTGTATGTTGGCTCCCGTGTGCCCTTTGGCCCGTGTGAGAGGCCAGGGGCTGCCTTTGATGGGTAGGGGAGGGCGCACCCGAGGGCAGCTCTCCAGGCTTGGAGCCACATGCCTGGCCGGACGATGTCGTCCGTGTCAGAAGTAGCACAGTCCTGCTCCAGGACCAGTGGGGTTTTCTCTGACCTCCTGTGGGTCAGCGGTGGGCTGCGCTGGGGCCAAGATCCCTCCTCGCTTCAGTCCCGGTGGGGTGCTTCCGCTCAGAGGCTCTCAGCTGCTTGGCCTCCGTCTCCCCGGACTGTCCCCACTGTGGAGGTCTGCCGCCCACCCTGACAGCTGGGTGCCGGGCCTCGGGCTGGGGTGGAGTGGGGGCTTGCCGGCCGTGCCCCAGTCCCTTGAGGGCAGGGAGGCCGGGTCCTGTGCCGCCTCAGCCACAGCTGCTGTGCCGGTGGCTGGGTTCCCGGTGGTCTGTGCAGAGCTGCCCCTGCCCCCCCCCGTGGCCCCTCCTCCATCAGAGCAGGGTTCCTGGCCCCCCCAAGGGCTTTCCTCAGCAGGAGCCTGTCAGCAGTGAGGAGCTCTGACCTAGGATGCCATGTTCCAGAAGCTGCTGTCAGGCAGTGGGACTCTTGGCCCAGAGGGGGCTCTGTGCTGGGGAAGAGGTAGGCTGGCGGCAGCCGTGGGCAGCTTTCCACCTGTGTCGCAGGAGGGCGGACTGTGGGCAGCAGGCCGATTCTCCATGTGCACTGAATGAGCCACCTGGGCCCTGGCAGGTTGGCCAGCTCCTATGCGCCTTCCCCTCCCCCGCCCCCGCAGCTCGGGCAGGCAGCCCCAGGCCCATGGCTCCCCGGAGGCCAGCAAGGGCTGGTGCCACCCAGTTGAGAGTAGGGACCGGCAGGCCCTGGGCCCCGATCTCTTCATCCCATGCCCGGCACGGGGAGTCGAGGCTGGCGTTCGTGGGAGAGATGCCTGTCGCACACCTGGCCTGAGCCAAGCCCCGAGGGCCCAGCCTGGTGTGGCCTCTGCGAACAGGCCGAGCCCAGGGCCCTGTGCCCCGGGTCCCCGGTCCCTTCCCCGTGTGCTGGGGTGGATGGTGAGCACTCAGCCCACCTGGTGCAGACACCCGGCTCAAACCTGAGCAGGCAGGTGAGCGTGGGCCGGGCCCCCACCTCGGTGGGCTCCCTCTAGCCACATGAGGGGCCCTGTGGGCGGGGCCGGGGCGGGACAGGCGGGGCAGGAGGTGGAGGAGCCCGGCGGGGCAGAGAGGACCTAAGCCCAGGCAGGCGGAGACGTAGCCTGCGGGCTGGGGGGCCCTGGGGGTGTTGGTCTTGGGCCCCCATGAGCCCACACTCGCCTTCTCCCTCCTAGGACAGGTCCCAGAAGAGGAGGCTAGTCAGAACGGGCAGAGCCGGGGCCCGCCCAGAGTCGTGTGCGTGAACGGCACGGAGTCGGCGCAGCTGAGCGCCAAGTCGAAGGTGGAGCGCCGGGCCAGTGCCGCCTCCAACCCCACCCGCAAGGCCTGCTCGGCCAGCAGCAAGATCCGCCGGCTGTCGGCCTGCAAGCAGCAGTGAGGGTCGCCGCCCGCAGGTAGGCCGCCTCGGGGACCCGGGGGGGATGGGACGCACCGAGGGCACCGGCCCACCACTGCTGACCAGGGCCGGTTCTGCCCTTCACCGTTCTGTCGGTCTTCGTCCACCGCCACCAGCATCTGGGCCAGAGGTAGAGGAACTCACTTGCTCTAGGACCCTGGCTGGGGGTTCGGGGGTGGGGGGTGGCTTGGGCAGCAGCATCTGCGAGCAGGAGGCGGGCCCCTCACAGGAGCCGCCTGTCCTGCCAGCCCTGGGTGATGCTGGACTCAGCCCAGAGGTGTATGAGGCGCCGGGTGGCCGGGTGGGAGGTTGGGACGTCTTGGGTTTGGCTCGCGCTGTCACCCCGGTGGCCGCTCGGCCTCCTCCACTTCCTCTTCCTGCTCCTGCCTGCCCCAGTCCAAGAAGGTGTATGTGGAGGGGAATCAGGCCCCAGGGGTGCAGGAGAGCTCATCGTCTGCTCAGGGTGCAGGCGGGGTGCCCTCTCCCAGGGTGCTGCCCCCGCCCTCCCTCAAGTGGCCCTGGAGTGCTTATCTGCCAGCATCAGAACCAGCCAGGCAGGCTGAGAACTGCTTCTTCAGGGAGGCCTGGCTCTCTCTGTGGAGGGTGGTGCTTAACCCCAGTGGGCAGGGAGTGAACCACAGGGTGGCCCCTCAAACCAGTGCGACCTTGCCTGGTCTCTCTGGACGCCTGACAGCTCCGTGTGACCAGGCCTCAGTTTCCCCCACCCTGTCAGCGGGCCCCAGGGTGGGTGGGCCCTGCCTCCTGAGATACAGAATGTGTTTGCTGGCCCAGGAGTGACCCATCTGTTCCCGTCTGCAGCCCGTCTCATCCAGGTGCCACGGCCCAGGTCCTCAGTCTTCCCATCGACTGCTGGCCCACGTCTGCTGCCCAGAAAGGCCGCCACCACACCCTCCTTGCCGACTGCCCCTCAGGAATCCAGGGGTCCTGGAGGGCCGTGGCTGGGGGGACAGCAGGGACTGGGGACTGGCCTTCCCCTCATGGCCAGTGAACACGGCCTCTCATTGACTTTGCAGCCCTGTGCTGAGCCCCCTCCCCGGGCCTCGGGAGGAGGGAGAGCGCCGGCACGCGGGCCCCGCGGGAAGCCCCTGCCATGCACTTTACGTTCAGACTACTGGTCCTCGCCCCACCCCTGACTTCTTCTTACTCTGCTCCACGTTAGCGCCTCCCACACCTAAGTGATGTGTTCGGACAAACCACAGCCACAGCAGGAGCCAGTAGAACAGGGCCGTCAACCGAGATGCATGCCCAGAGCCCAAGGGAGCCAGGCGGCTGCCTTGTCTTTGTTGTTCGGTTGGTTCCTTTTCCTTTTTCTAAGAAAAAATAAAGCAGGTGGATTTGAGCTGATTGTGAAGGGTGTTTGGGAACTGTTGGGTGGTCCTCTCATGGGCTTCACAGCCCGGGGGGGGGGGCAGGCTGGGCTCTGCAGGTCTTGCCGGCTGGCAGGTGGTCGGGTGGTGGGAACTGGGGCTTCCAAGGGGGTCTGTCTTTGGCCACGCTGGACAGGAGTCCCCTCAGTGGTGACCGGTCTCCCCGAAGCTCCCCAGGGCCCTCGGCTCCCCAGTGCAGCAGCTGGGGGGCCTGATCGCAGGACCCCGACCCTCTTTCCAAGTTCTCTGTGCCCCTGGGTCCCCAGAGAAAACCCGAACTAAGCAAGAGTGTGCAGTAAATATTTATAATCAACCAGAAAACAAACACAAGAAACTCCATCACTGGATGGTACACAGACGGCACGAAGCTCCGAGGGGAGGGGCGGGGTGGGGCGACTCGGCCGCAGGCGAGGGCTGCCCCATCTTTTGGCAATAAATAAAGCTTGGGAAACTTGAAACCTTGGCCGTTTGGGTTTTGTGTCTTAAAACATGACAGAGTTCCGGCTGCTCTTTGGACGGTGCACCTGCGGGGCGGGCGGGTGGCCCACTCACATGCTTTGGGTGGGCGTGGGAACTCGGCGGGAGGGGGTGGCGGCGAGGCGTTGTTTATTGCTCGGAGGGGGCGCAGACTGCCGCGAGCACATGCCGCAGTGAGGTAAACAGCTTCAGGGGTTCGGCGGCTGCGGCCTCCACCCGACCTGCGCTGCAGAGCCGGCGCCGGCCGGCCCCGATCTCTCCGGAGCCCCGGGCCCTAGAGGGCCCGCGCGCGTGCGCCCTGGGAAGGCCTTCAGCGCGTGCAGCCCAGACACGCCTCGAGGCTCCACTGGTCCTGGTAGGGGCGCCCTGCGCATGCGCCGTCCCGCATCGCCCGCCCCTGCCCCAGGGAGCAGGTCCTGCGGGAGCGCCTCCCGGTGCTCTGTGCCCGAGACGCCACCACTCAGAGGCTGCTGTCTAGGGTGGAAGGCAGGTGAACGTTCTCCCCGGGTGCCCGAAGAGGAGAGCCTGCCTCGCCCCCTCCAGCCGAGCCAGGGCCCTGCAGCCTCGCGCTTTGGGAAGCCACAGGGCACCTGCTAAGTGCCCAACGGGGACCGTGTGCGCGTGCCCACCAGAGGCAGCTCGAGGGTGTCACGAGGACGCGAGCACGCGCACGTGGGGGCGGCCAGAAGACCCGCGCGCGTGCGCGCGCGAGGCCCCGCGGCCCCAGCGCTCGCGCCCCGGAGCGTCGCGCCCCAGGCGGGTCCCGTGGCAGGGGTCCCGGGCGGCGCCGGAGAAGCTGACGAGGTGGGTGCAGGAGGCAGGGCTTAGGCAGGGCTGTGGTCGGGAGACGTGGGCGCGGCGGCGGCCAGCGTGGGAGCGGTGGCGATGGGCTGGGGGAGGCGCGGCGGGAAGAGTCTGTCATCGAGGCCAGCCGCCAGCTTGTCCAGCAGCGTCCCCGGGGGCCCGACGCACAGGCCCGAGCCGGGGCAGGTGCTGCTGCCACCGCCGGGCTCCTCTTCGATGACCGGGATGGCGGGCGCGGCCGGTTCGTCGCCCGCGCGGCCCTCTGGGGGGCAGTCGACGCTGTCGCCTCGGCGCAGGGGCGCGCGCGTGGGGCGGGAGTCGGCCCCGAAAGGGGCCGCGGGCGGGGCAGGGGTCGTGGCGCGCGCGCCGGGGTCGCTGTGCTGCCGGCCGCGCTGCTGCCACTGCTTGCGCGTGTGGGGGTGCGCGCGCGCGCGATGGCGCGTGGCGCAGGGCAGCGTGTCGTCGAAGTGCGGGTCGTGGCGCAGGAACTCGTGGAAGAGTGCATCCGTCTTCTCGTCAATGCTGTAGTCGCGGCGCGGGGCGCGGCGGGGCCAGGCGCGCGGGCTGCGGGGCCGGACGGGCGCCTCGGTGGGCGCCGGCGCCCCCTCGAAGCTGGTGCCCACAGTGGCCGTGCGGCCGGCGCTGGTGAAGGAAGAGCGCTTCTCGGACGCGCTGAGGAGCCCGTCCTCGCCGGCGCCGCGGCCCTCAATGCTGGCGTAGCCGCTGTCCATCTGCAACAGCTTTCGCGGACCTCCCGCCTCGCTGTCTGCCGGCCGGGGGGTGGGGGGCGGCGAGGGCGGTGGGAAAGTGGGCACGGTGGTCCCGGAGCCCGAGCCCGAGCTGTCGCCGCTGCGCACCGAGTCGCGGTCGTTGCCACTGCTGCTGTGGTCCGAGGCGGCAGCCGCGTGCAGCTCAAGAGAGGCTCGCAGGCTCCAGATATCCCGGTAGGTGGTCTGGGCCTGCTCTGGCCCCGAGTCCCGCTCACCATCAGATTCCTGCTGCTGCTCAGGCCCCGCACCACCACTGCGCTCGGGGGGAGACTCGGGGCTCGCTCCTCCCGCGGCGCCCGCCTCCTCCGCTGCCTCTAGCCTGCAAGCCAGGCCGCAGCAGTCAAGAAGGCTGTGTGCGCCCCTGCACGTTCTCCCCAGCCACCCTGCCTCTGGGTCCGGAAGGGTGGGCGCCGGTGGGGACCCCCTAGGCTCGGCCAGGCTCTGCGGAGAGCGGATTTTAAGAAAATGCTGGCGGTCCCTGTTGCAGGGGGTGGTTTCTGGATCAACCCCAAGCCTTCCTGGCACCTGCCTTTCAATCGTGGCTTTTTTTTTTTTTTTTTTTTTTTTTTTTACAATATCTGACCCAAGCACCTGCTGGCGTTGCAGGTGGCTGGCGCCGCACCCACAGAGTTAACATTCCCCTGTGGCGCTCCCCTCTTCCTAACACCTCAGCGGAGCAGGAAGTGGCTGGGATGGACGGGGCCAGGCGGGAGTCCAGCTCGGCCCCTACTCCCCAGCGGGACTACTCAGGCAGCTGCACCACCCCAGTACCTCCGTCTGTGGGGCTGGGGGAGGAGGTGCTGCTGGCAGAAGTAGCCACAATTTCTGAGAAGAGGCCATCCAGCCTTCAGGAACACGGGCAGGAAGGAAGGGGCAGCAGGCCACAGCGGACCCCTCGGGGCCGTGGACTCTACCAGGGAGCAGTAATATCCAAGCAGGCACACGCCCCTGGCAGCCCTGCCTGGGCAGGCGTCCTGTCCTGGCGACCCTGTGGCCATCGTCCAGGGCCCCACCTGCCCCTCTGCCCTTACCCAGTCTCCCCCAGTTTCCCTCTTCTGGTCCTTGCTGGAGAGGTGGCCCCAGTGAGGCAGTCTCCAGGAGGGACGATGGAGCTGGAAGAATGTGATAGGTCTGCAGGGTGGGGAAAGCCCTCCCCAGGCCACTTAGCGGGGGACTGGGTGGGGCGGGGGCCCACAGGTCCACCCCTGACGCTTCTATCTACTACAAAATACCTGCCGAGAGCGGGGGATGGGCTGGCGGGGCTGGCCAGAAAGGGACGGGGGGGCGGGAAGGCCACCGTGTCGCCTGCGCTGGCGATGTACTGGATGAAGTCCATGTGGGGGGCGTCCCCCTCCTCCTGCTCGGTGCTCTCGCTGGCTGCCCGCTGCCGCTGGAAGTGGTGCCGCTTGGGGGAGCCTGTGCAGAGGAAGGCGCGTCAGCCTGCCCGAGTCCCTCCCGGCCCCGGGCCGCAAGGAGCAGCCTGGGTCAGGGGTGCGCTGAGGTGCCGTGGCGGTAGCGGGACCCCCAAGCAGCTCTGGCCACGAAAGCATGGCCGGAGCAGGTCTGCACTGGACACCTGGAGGCGGGCGCCGCTGAGCTAAGAGGCAGAAGCCGGGACACGTGGGAGGATGAGGGACAGGCTGGCGGGGGCCGCCGAGGGGAGAGAGGGGAGGCCTCTTCTGCCAGCTCGACCTCCACCCACGGGCCCCCTGGAGGGCCTAGGCGAAGCTCTGGTGGGAAGGGGGGGGGGGCGGGGGACAGTCACCCGGCAAACAGGCCCCAGGCACTTGCACACCTATGCCTGACTCTAATCACCCTCGGGGACCACGGGCTCCGTCTCAGCTCCCAACGGCAGTGCAGTAGGCCGCCTTCCCCGCCCAGGAGCGCCTCGGCCAGAACTCGCTCCCCCTCCCCTGCAGCACTAGCTGGCACCAGGCCCCGACGAGGGGCTTGTGCTCTCTCCTTAGCTCTCCTGACCCCAGGACCCCCCACCTCCACAGCGCCGCCTGTCCCGGCTCAGCTCCCTTGGGCAGGGGCCTGTTGGTACCCGCCGCTCAGGGTGGCCACCTCCCCACCCCCGACACGTGCTCCTGCTCTGGGCTGAGGATAAGAAGGCCCTATAGCCAGGGCTCCACGAGACCAGAGGTCTACAGGAGGGAAGAGCTGCCGCGTTAGTTCAGGGGTGGGTGCACTACGGCTCGCAGGCCAGATGGGCCCACGACCTATCATCCTGAAGACCGTTTCGCACCGGCCCATCCCTGCGTTCGCTTAGACACGCAGTCTGTGGCTGCTCCCACGCTGCCCGGCCAGACAGACCACGGATCCAAAACCGCTACGGCCTCGCAGCTTGCAGAAAAAGCTCACCCATCTCTGCCGTGGTCTGACGGTGCCCCTGCTTTCCTGGAGCAGAGCGCACGGCCCAACCAGCTGTAAGCCCTGGGGCAAGATGCCCAGTGGCCAAGGGGTGCTGCTGGCCAGCCCGGGGCAGGAGCCCGAGGCCCCTGGGGAGCAGTGACCCCTCCCTGTGCAGAACCTCGCTCTGTAAGGCTGCCCGGGGCTGTACTCTCCGGGCCCTGGTCTCTACCCAGGGCCGCCGCTCACCTCTTGTGTCCAGACTAGATGCCCGCTGGCTGGGGTCCAGCTTCCATTTCTTGACCTTGAAGTACGGGCTGGCCCCGTCCAGGCTGGTGTGGCGCCGCAGGCGGGTGAAGAAATGCAGGACAGGTCCTGCCCCGGAGCCTGGACCTGCCTCCTCGGGTGCCCCTGTGGCCCCCGACCCGACGGGCTTGGTGCTCCGGGCGCCTGCATCCGCCTGGAAGGAAGGAGGGAGGCGGTCAGGCACAAAGACCCTCCCAGTGCTGCCCCAGCCTGGGCCGCAGCTCTGCGCTCCCCCCTCCCCACCCCCAGTGCAGAGGGGGAACACACAGCTCTCAGCGGGTGGGTGGCAGCTGGACTAAGCTCAGGGGTTCAGCCAGGCGCTGGGCAGCTCTGTGGTCCCCAGCCCCGGACAGACAGGCTCCTGAGGACGAGTGTCCGAGAGCACGCGTCCCTGGTCTGACGAGTGCCCCGCGCGCGTGTTCTACGCCCTGCCGGCCCCTCTCCCTCCCACGCAGGGGGACCGGGCAGGAGCAAGGGAAGCCATGGCAGGGGGGAGGCCACAGGCTGACCTCGGTCCTGGAGTGGGGCAGGGAGGGGAGGGGCCGCTCGGGGGCCCTCACCCAGGCGCCTTCCCCGGAGTCGCTGGACGCCAAGGGGCTGATCTCGAAGTCGGCAGGGCCCGCGGCCGAGTTGTAGGGGTCACCTGGCAGGGCGGAGCTGGGGCCCACAGAGCGGCCGGTGAGGGCCTTCCCCGGGGGCTGGGGGAGGAAGCAGTAACAGGTCAAAGAGCACGGGTGCGTGAGGGGGAGCGCTGGACCCACAGCCCTCTGTGCACCCCGGCCAGGCGCCCCCTCCCTGTCCCGAGGTGCGGGGCCCAGCCCAGAGGGTGGGTGTCCCGCCCGCTGAGCACCAGGCTGGCGGCCGCCCGCACGCTCACCTGGAATATGGCGAGACTGGCCTTGGGGGCGGCAGCGGCGTGGGGGGGGGTGGTGGCGCTGGCTTCACCCGAGTCGCACTCGTGGATGGTGATGATCTTGAGGGGTGGCAGGTGCAGGTGGGTGAGGCGGGCATTCTTCAGGTGGTGGAAGTCCCCCTCCGTCAGGGTGTACCTGTGCCCGGCACGCCTGCCCGTCACCACGCCAGCCGGCCCCCCCCGTGCTCAGCCCGAACCCCCGAGCCCGCCCCTGCTGCCGTCCCTGTTGGTTTGGGGTCGGGGGCGGAAGGCAGGACCCGACTCCCAGGGAGCCCAATCGCAGGGCATCAGGCTCCCACCCCTCCCCAGGGACTGGCTCCCTTCATGCTGCGCCACTCCTTACCGGCGCCCCTTGTCCTGTGACTTCCGACTCTGCTCAAACAGGGCTGCTTCGTTGAAGGACACCCGGCGGCCCGTGGAGCTGGTGGACAGGAAGCGCTCCGTCTCCGCGTCCTGGCCCTCGGGGTCCTCCCCCCTGAAGTCAGGGTCTGCGAGGAGAGCCGAGAGGGTGGGCCCCGGGCGGGCCTCGCCTGGTGCTGGACCGGCGACCGCTGGGGGGTGGGTCGGGGAAGGGTCGAGGGGTGGGGCCCGACTGAGCGCTGGGACGGGGCAGGGGCGAGGTGGGCACTCACACATCCGCTCACACACTCACTCGCTCAGCACGCGCCTGTGAGCACCTACGCGGGCTCTAAGGAAACAGAGATGAGTCGGAATCGAGCTGCGCCCAGTCTGGTGGGGGAGACAGACAGACACAGCCGGTCAGGCGGCCCAAGGGGGCGGGCAGGAGGGCGGGCAGGTGGGCAGGGGTCAGAGCCTGGCGGGGCGCCGCACCTTGGGCTGGATGAGCGCTGCTGTCCAGGTACGTGGTGGTGGTCTTCTCTGCTTCCTCCATGGCTCTGGGGAGAGACCGCGGGGGGGCCCCAAGGTGGGACGGGGCAGGCAGACAGTGCTGCCCGAGCTCCTCCCGCCAAGCCGCAGCCCAGGCAGCCCGCACTCACCCGGCCCCACACAGGCCCCCGGATGCCCGCAGAGCAAGCGCAAGCCTGCGCGCACGTCCCCCTCCTCCCCACCCCCCGCTGGCGCTCCCAGGGGGGCCCCAAGGCTGGGTGGGCTGCACACCTGTTGAAGCGCCGGTGGACCTCCCAGCAGCGCCTGCACAGGAGCAGGACTCCGGACAGCACCACGAGAGTGCCACCGACAAAGAGCGACAGGACCACCACCAGCAGCACGTAGTTGTTGAGGATGGGGTCAGGCTCCGCCTGTGGGCCGGCAGGGGTCAGGACCGCTGGGGGCGGCCTCCGGAGGCCCGGCCCAGCCCGCCCCGCCCAGCAGCCCCACTCCGGGCCCCCTCACTCACGGTGGGGCTGCTGGTGGTGTTGTCCCACCTCGAGGTCAGGGCAGCCGTGGCGGCGGTGCTTGCGGCGGCGGTGGCCATGGTGGGCGTGGGCTGCATCTTGAAGCTAGGAGGAGGGGCCTGGGGGGGGGGGGGGACAGGGCGTGCTCAGACCAGCTCCTCCGCCTGCTCTCCCTCCCGGCTCCCAGGGAGAGGGAGTGGGAGTAAGAGTCCACAGGGGGGCGGTGACTCACGGAGAGGTGGAGGAGAGCCCCGGGGTAGCCCCCACCCCGCTTAGATCGACCCCGGGACCTCCGTTTCCCCCTGCTCAAAACGGGGGAGGCGTCTGCTCTCCACCACCTCCCCAGCCGGTGGGGCCGGCCCGGCGAGCTGGCCGGGAAGCCTGCCCGGAAAAGGGGAAGCACTCCTAGGAGGAATAGGGAAACTGAGGATGTCAGCTCGCTCCCGCGAGACCCAGGAGCCCTGCCTGCCCCCTCACGGGAGAGGAAGGGGCTGCCTCAGCGCAAGAGGCTGGTTCCGCGGTAGCGGTACAGGGACCGTGGAGGGGGGCGGAGGCACGGAGCTCAGGGACTACCAAGTCACGACTCCCGGAGGTAGCTGTCCCCCCCCCCCCCCCCCCCCCCGGTGCTAGGGGGAGCGAAAAGGCCAAAGAAGGCGCATGTGTTCCCAGCCCTGAAGAATCTGGTTCCCATGGCGACCGAGCCAGCGGGCCGAGCGGGGAGGGGGAAGTGGGGGGGGGGGGGGTTGCCAGGGAGCACTGGGGAGAGGAGGGGGCGCGGGGGAGGGAGGCCTCCTGCAGGGCGGCTTGAGCCGGTCCTGGGCGGCAAGATGGCTGCTGCAGCGGCCTCCCCGCCGGTGCCCAGCGCGGGGCCCGGCGCCTCGGCGGGCGAGCAGGCCAGCCTCCACCTCTGCCTGGCGCTAGGAGTAAACTGAGGCCGGGGACGGGAGCTCAGCCCTCGGCAAAGGGACTGCTCGCACGTTGCACCTGACGGCCCTCCCCAACTCCAGCTCCTCCCGGTGGGAAGGACCGGGGACTGCACTCCGGGATCTCAGGGAGCAGAGGCCGGGCCGGGATGACCAGCAGCGCTCAGCAGGCAGGGCGTGCGTTCGGTCCTTCCCCAGAGGAAAGAGGGAACCTGTACACAGGCTCCCTCGTCCCCGACGCTTTCGGGTTTAACCCCACTCGACAGCGGGGTAAAGAGGCCCAGAGACGGGGGGCGGTGGGCACTGGCGAAACCCAGGCGTTCTCAGCGCCGCGGTCCGAGAACGGCCCGGCTCCCGGGTATCCTCTGGGGGAGGGGGCGCGCATAAGTAGGTCGGGAAATGAGTTCCGGCTGTAGGGGGAGGGGGCAGGAGCGCAGGGACCGTGACAGGAGACCAGAAAAGATGGCAGGAGGCCGAAGGGGAAGAGAGGTGGACTCGCGGGGGTAGGCGGGGACCGGAGCCGAGGGCGGACGCTCCCCACGGGCCCGCCCCTGAGGTCCAGCCGGGCCTCCCCGAGCTCGCTCGCCACCGCGCCCATCCCCGCGCCCCCGGCCGACCCCGGGGACGAGCACGGCGAGCCCTGGAGGAGAGGCAGGAAGCCAGACTCCGGGCGCATCCCCGCTTCGGGCTAATCCCGGAGACGGGAGACGCAGACGCCATCACCCTCGCTGGATCTCACAGGGGAAACTGAGGCCGGGGGAGGGCGTGGGCGGGGGAATGTTCCTTTCCAGGCCGCGACGGGGGATGCAGGTTGCCTCCCCCACGCCCGCCCCAGCCCCCCACTCCCACCCCCTCCCTCCAGTCTCGCCGCCTCGCGGGAAGGGCCGGTGGTCCGGAGCCAGGTCGGGCCCCGGAGCCGGCGGCGATCGCGGGCCGCACGGCCCCCCCGCCTGCCCCCGCCCGCCTCGGCGTATCCCCGGGCCCGCCGCGCCTACCTCAGCGCCGGGGCGCGCGGCCCATGGGGGGCGGGCGGGCGGGCGGGCGGCTGCGCGGCGTTCCCGGCGGGCTCCGGTGCCCGGTGGCCGCGGAGCAGGCGGAGAATTTATGAATGGAGAGCGCGGCGCGCGGGGGAGGCAGGGCGCAAGAGGAGGGACCGCGCACGTGACCGCGTTGGCGGCGAGCCCGCTCCGACCCGCTGGGTGCCACCCGGTCCCGGGCAGACCGCCCCCGCCGCGCTCGCTGCCGCGTCTGGCTCGCAGCGTGCCGGCCACCGCCTCCCCTTCCCTTCCGGCGGGAGTGGGGGGCGGAGCCTGCGCTCCCGGACGCCCCCTCCCCACTCCGAGCCTCCCTCTCCCGCGGCCGCTGAGTCTCCACCCCCTCCCCTGCGGCACTGCTCCGGACCCTCGCCAGGGTCCGAGGGGCCGGGGGCCGGGAACGTAGGGGAGGAGACGGGTGCGTCGGCTTCCCCTCCTTCGCCTCCCCCAACTTGGGGGCCCCCAGGATGCAGTCTAGGCGGTGTTGGACACATGCCCCCCCACTTTCTCCCCCAATGTGCTGCAGACATTGCCAGGTTCACCGGGCGCTCTGCCTGTGGGGACGAGCAATGGGCCAAGGTAGTCACTATAATCTGTGCTGAGTGCCACCAGGGCCTTCGCAGCCCCGGGGTGACATCAGAACTACTCTGGCAGAAACTCCATGTCTGGTGAATCCCAAAGCTGCTTCCCCTTCTCCTCAGAGAATAGTGCTTCATCCTTCTAGATGCTTAGGACACCAGCCTGCACTGGCCTGGCCTGGGTCCTAGCCCAGCCCACCTGGCCCTACGCTCAGCACCCCACAATGGCACCTCTTTCTCCAGTGAAAACTGACACTGCCAGTCGAACCTCAGGGCCTTTGCACTTGCAGGTGCTGGGCCTGTCCGGCTCTTTCTCCACTCAGCTTCAAGATTCACTCCTTGGCCTCCTTCAACTCTCTCCCAAATGGCCAAGTCCCGTTATATCTCTTCATGGCTACCTTTGGTAACACAGCAACTCACACCCCACGTTTCAGTCCCCTGCTTCTTTCCACGGTCCTCGTGTTGTCTGTTATTTGCTCCAGTGTATTGTGTCGCTCCTCACCCCTTCCCCCACTACAGGGGTGAGTTCCGAGTCGAGCGCTGGGTCCCCAGGGGCTTGCACACTGGAGACAAGAATGTGCTTGTTAAGTGGGTAAATACTCAGCAAAGCTGGCTTAAGCGAGTGGGAGCTGAATGTGCAAAGGACCTGAGGTAAGAAACACTGTTTGTAACTCAACATGTGTTGGAAGGAACAAGGAAAGCCATCTTGTGGTTCCCAGCAGGAGAATGACCTGGTACCTCTGGCTGTGTGTGAAGGCACCTGCAGCGAGGAAAGGACAGGGGAGGAGGCTGGGGCCATGCAAACCAGTGATCGTGGCCATAGTGGCCCAACTGAGTGGACAGGTCCTGCCGATGGGTCCACTGGAGATTTCCAGAATCACGCTGGGTTGGGGACTCGAGTAACAGGTGGTGCCTTTACCCATTGGCCACCCTGGAGTAGAAACTGGACAGAAATTGTCCAATGGATGGGTTCCAGGAGCCGAATGATTAGGCAGATTGGGCTCGCCTCCATGTGGGGGCCAGAGCTCTGGGAAAAGTTGGGCTGAACACAGGATGCACCCCTAGAAACGCGAGTAGGGCTTCCGTCTGCACACACACACACACACACACACACACACACACACAGCGCCAGGATGTCCCTCACGGCGCTGGCCCAGAGGGGACGGGGGCTTGGGCACTAGGCCTGGGTCCTCCCTCGTTTGCAGGCCACAGGCGGCCGAGGCGCGGACAGCCCCTGGGGTTGGGGAGCCAATGGAGCAACACCTTGACGCAACGACCCCGTCCAGGTGCGACACCACCGCTGCAGCCTGCATCCCTCGCTCGGGAGCCAAGTCCCTTCCCGGCGTGGGCCCCAGGCCCGTGCATCCCGCACTCCGCGTTTTCCCTCAGACCAAGATGTGGGCCTGGGGGCCTGGCCTGGGGCGCCACCTGCGTGTGCGCGGGGGCGGAGTGGTGACGTCAACGCCGTGAGCGAGGCTGCGCGAGCCGCGGTGACATCAGCAGAGCCCCGGGCCGCCCGCGCACGCGTCCGTGCGTCACCGGCGCGCGGGGGCGGTGGCCGGGCGGGGCTGGGGCGAGCGCATCTCCGGTCGCGGGGCGCCCTCTGCTGGCGTCCTTGGGGATTGTATTCGAGCCGCGCCGGCTGGCCGTCCCCGCAACGTCTGCGTCTCTGACAGTCCGCTGGCTGCCCGCTCCCGCGTTCCCCCCCGCCTTCTGCTTTTCTTTTTCCTTTTTTTTTTTTTGGAGTTTATTTTTAAGTCATCTCTGCACCCAACATGGGGTTTGAACTCACAACCCTGAGATCAAGAGTTGCATGCTCTTCAGACTGGGCCAGCCAGGCGCCCGTTTTTCTTGTTTAGTTATTTGTTAACTTCTAACATGCTGTATGATTTGCGTATTCGTTACACTGAGTGTTAAACGTCCCCACCACCCCAAACCAGAGCCGGAATCTTGGCATTTCCCTTGATGGCTCTCTAGCGCCTGGCATCCGACGAGCGTCCCCCCAAATCTTGAATGCAAGTGACTCCTGTTCCGCGCAGGCTTCCGGTCCTCCCCCTTCCCCCCCCCCCCCCCCCCTTACCACCGGCAGGCTCCTGGGACTGGAAGGCAACTACAACCCCCAGCATGCTATGCGCGGAGCTCGGCGCGTCGTTGTTAAAGTCGCCTGCGGTTTGCTGGGGGTCGTAGTTCGCGCGTGCGCCTTCGCCCGGACTCCTCTTCCCAGACGTCTCTGCGCGTCGTCCTCCTCGTCCTCCTGGTTGCCCGCTTTCGGCCGGAGTCCGTTCGCCGCCGTCGCCATGCTGCCCGTCGCGGTCCTGCGCCGTCCCGGCCTGCGCTGCCTCGTCCGTCAGGCCCGCGCCTACGCTGAGGCTGCGGCTGCGCCGGCCCCGGCTGCGGGCCCGGGCCAGATGTCCTTCACCTTCGCCTCACCCACGCAGGTTCGGACTCCGGTCGGGCTCGGGACCCCTCCTTGATCACCGCCTCCAGTCGGGACCCGCTGTGGTCCGCAATCGGAGACCTCCATCCTTTGGGTTGTCGACCCTCATTTATCCCGCTCCCTGTGCCCCCTCCCCCGTGTGGTCCGAAATCCATCCCCAGGCCACCGCCTCCTGCTCCGGATCCGCGTCGGCGCCCCAGTGTGGTCAGGACTCCGGGGTCCCCAGCCTCCGAGTCTCGGAGGTCCCTAACTCCCCCTCCAGGACCCCGGACCGATGCCCCCTCCACCTGTGTCCCTCCGAGAGCCACCCCCAACCCCTGTGTCGTTGACCCGCGCCCTACGCCTTTCCAAGTGGTGTGGAATCCGAGCCCCATGAAGCTCTCCGAGTTCCCGAGCCATCCACCTGGAATCCAACGCCCCAGGGCTGGACCTCACCGTTCGCCCCGTCCCGCAGAACCCCGAGCCTCAGACACTTGTTGTCTTGTGTCTTCCTGGGTTGGCGCGCTTCTCGTGCTCTTGGAGCGTTTCTGTGGGGACGGGCTCCGTCTGGATTTTATCTTCTGTGCACTAAGATGCTGCTAGAGAACCAAAACAAGTATGCGCGTCCTCGTGGCTGCTCCCGTGTGTGTTCTGTCACCGTTGGGTCTTGCCTTGGGCCGTTTCACTGCAGGGCAGACTGAGATCCGGGCGGGGAGGACTGGCCTGCAGGGATTCCCCGTGTGTTCTTTCAGGTATTTTTCAACGGTGCCAACGTCCGGCAAGTGGACGTTCCCACGCAGACGGGAGCCTTTGGCATCCTGGCGGCCCACGTACCCACCTTGCAGGTCCTGCGGCCGGGGCTGGTGGTTGTCCACGCGGAGGACGGCACCACCTCCAAATACTTTGGTGCGTGCACCGGGACGGGGCTGGGCGGGGCCGCGTGCTTCAGCAGGCCCAAGTGTCTCGCTTCTCCGTGTGGACAGAAGCAGAGCCCACGAGAGAGACCAACCCGTGCCTCCAGTAGCTTGTGGTGGGTCAGGGTCTCGGTGGGGGCCGGGCGTCTGAGAGGGAAGCCCAGCCGATGGAGAGGGCGGGGGGGTGGGGGGGGCGGGTACTGGGTCCTAAGGAGAGCGTACCGCAGCGCAACTCTGAGGTACAGCCGAGATGCAGACCCAGCGCCCCGCTCACCCCTGAGCCCGGCTCAGCTGATGGGCTGGAGCTGGTGGGTGGAGGAAGGAGGCCCCGCTCCCCGTGTGCAGGTGCCAGTGGGCGACCATGGGCCCTGTGGGCATCTGCCTGTCTCCCGTGCTAGACCGCTCTGGAGCCACTTCTGTGGCTCTGGCCGACGGGGTCCCCCGCACCTGAACACGGAGCTCTCACGTGTGTCTTGTCCCGTAGTGAGTAGTGGCTCCGTCACAGTGAACGCTGATTCCTCAGTGCAGTTGTTGGCTGAAGAGGCCGTGACCTTGGACATGCTGGACGTGGGGGTGAGTGTTCCAGGGGAAGCTGATGGACCCAGGAGGCCACATCTGAGCCGGGGGCACCAGGCGGGGTCGCTGCTTGGCTCTCACCTGCTACCCACTTCCTGCAGGCCGCCAAGGTGAACCTGGAGAAGGCGCAGTCCGAGCTGTCAGGGGCAGCAGACGAGGCCTCCAGGGCCGAGATCCAAATCCGCATCGAGGCCAACGAGGCCCTGGTGAAAGCTCTCGAGTAGGCGGTCCGCGGCCCTTGCCAGCGGGGAAACCGAGGCCCAGGACCGGACCGGGGATGTCCCGGGCAGGCTGAGCCAGCTCGCGCGGGTCGTCTGATTGGGGGTGGGGAAGTGGGGAGAGAGGGGCCTCGAGCCACCTGGGGGATTCTTGGGTGGAGGGAGCGGTCTCGCCAAGAGGCCGCCAGGGGGCAGCGCACTGTCAGGCCTCCTAGCGAAGGGGGGCTCGGCTGAGACCCCGCTCTGCGTCTCACCCTTCCAGCCGCTCCCCCCGCCCCAACCCGACGTGCCACCCGCTTTCTCTCTAACCTTGTAGACTCTGCTGTGGAGCCCTCAGCTCCTAGTCCTGCCCCTGGGACAGCCCGCTCCCAGCTTGAGCCCCCCATTAAAAACCAGGGACCTGACTCGTGTATGCTGGTTTTGTCTCCTGCCTGGGCCTGTGGCTTCAGGACCTTGCCTGGCCTTTCCCGCAGTGCTCCTGTCCCCCCAGTGTGACGAGACGTTCAGTACCAGCCTCGGCCTCCAGGGTGTCGAAGCTGTGGCCCAAGAGATCCTTGAGGGTCTGGAGTAAACCGAGGAGCGGGGAGCTTACTCAGTGAAACCAGGGTGGGTGGTGGGCAGGGCGTTTGCCATCATCCCAGGAGGGTGGGTGTGGGCAAAGTTGCCAGCGGGGCCTGGGGACACAGCAGGCGGGGGCGTGGCCGCTGTTCCTGGGCTGGGCCTGGGCTGCTGGACAGCCCCCTGGGGCCCTGCCAGGTTTCAGGCTGCCCTGTGGGCTCCCCGGCCCGCCCCAGCCACGCTGGGAAGAGGCGTGCCCTGCCTGCTCCCACAGAGGCCCAGCCCTCTGCTCACCCGGCCTGTGGGTGGCCTGGGCTGGCCTTGCGCCCTCCTCCTCGGTGGTGTTGGCACCTCTGTGGCATCCGGGCCCCTGGGCTGGCCCCAGATGGGGTGGGGCAGCCGGGCGGGGGCAGCCCTGGCACCGGGCAGCTGCTCCATTCCTTCCCTTTTGCAACCGTGGGGGTGGCCCAGACGCTGGCTCCAGGTGGCCCGCGGGAGACTTTGGGGCAGGGGTCTCATTTTTCTCCTTCCTCAGCCCCGGGCCTCAGCAGGGTGGGCAAGGGGATTCCAGGGGCGTGAGTGTGCAGGAGAGTCCGGGCCTCCCCGTGTGTCATTGGCAGCCTGGAGGTGACGGGGAGGCCACCCCCAGGCATGTTGTCAGCACAGATGGGCTCTGTGCTCGTGTGTCACTGTCCCGTGCGAGTGACTGTCCCGTGGCTGTATTGGAGGCTCCAGGTAGTGGAGCCATGCTTGTGGGGGCCTCCAGACTAGCTCGCAGCTGTGGAGGGCTCCTAGCTGGGTCCCCCTCCTCAGGCTGGTAGGCCCAAGCAGCTGGCCCCCACTTCAGGAACCCCCAGCCCAGAGGACGCTGCGACAGCCATGGGATCACTTCTCCCTGTCCCCCGTTTTGGAGCGTTTTGGAGTCTAGGTTCTAGGGTTCCTGGCCAGGCCCTGGGAGCTATAAATAAGACCAAAGACACCGCGGGGGCTCCAGGAGGTGGTGAGAGGGTACAGCGACACCACCAAGACCGCAGCACCTTCACCAGGCCGCCAGACCGGCACCACCCACACCGGGAATCCTCCTATCCGTACCTCTCTGTGCCCTAAGAGATCTCAGCCTCTGGGGGGGGGGGGGGAGGTGGAAGGGTGGGCAGTCTCGGATGTAGGTAAGGCCCCTCAGCACTGTGCAGGGCCTCTGGGGGAAGTGCGAGCTTTGGAACCTTCCGGATGCCTCTGTCTGCTGTGGGCCTACGGGAACAGCCTGTGTTGTCCCCGGCCTTGCCCTGGGGTGGAGTGGAGCGGGCCCTGTGACCAGGAGCCAGGGGTCCTTTCCTCGAGGTCAGGCTCCCGTAAGGGTCCGTTCCTCTCCCAGGAAGGGGGTCCGCTCGCACTTGGTGTGTGCTCACACCCAGGAACCATCTAGAGCACGAGGATGCTCTGAAGAGGAAAGGAAGTAGGAAGCGGATGGGCTTAGTGTGTTTATTAGGTGGGACCTGTAGAGGCAGGCTGGGGCCATGGTCCCTTCCTGAGAGCAGTACCCCACCTCCAAAGTGCGTGACCTTCGGGGCCCCAATTCCGGGAGGACCACCCAGTCCCTCGGCAACCTGACGGACTAGGTCTCCGCGCCCCGAGACCACAGCCTTGCCCGCCTGAGCCGCGGAGCCCTGACCCGCCACTCACTCCACCTGCAGCCCCTCCAGCGTCGAGATGCTCCAGCTTCAAGTCCGCCACTCCCTGGGCCACCCCTGCCTGGTGGGGTGCCCGCCTGGCCGTCTGGCCCCTGCAAGGCCCTCGCTTGTGGCCCCACACTCCCCTCTCCCGTCTCCGGCACTGCCTCCAGCCGGAGTCCCACCTGCGGGAGCGCACAGCTCAACCCCAGCCCCTCAGTGACCCCTTCCAAGGGCTGGCTCAGCCTCTCCCTACAGCCCAGCCCTGACCCTAAGGGGCGGGGTGTCCTGTGTGGGTGTGACTGGGGGAGGGGGGCAGAGGCTGCAGGAGTTTTGGGTGGGAGCAGGATGGAGACCTGGAAAAGCACACAGCCCCGGGAGGGGTGCCCACGACTAGGGTGGGGTGGAGGTGGTCAGGCCAGATAAAGTGAGACACCAGATAAATGGACAGGGGGTAGGGCAGTAGGTCCTGAGGTCCCCCTCTGGGCAGAGGGAGCAGAAGGGCTGAGAAGGCCCCACGCCAATCATGGTCATCCTCAAAACCGTCCCTACCCAGAGTAGCATGCTGGGGGAAACAGGGCATAACACATTTTCATCTGCTACCGTGTGGTGTCAGTTAACTGGTCTGTGAGATGGGTAGGGTGGTCCTGCCCGCCCCAACACCCCCGGGGCTCCAGAGAGTCCCGCGCGGGATTCTCCTATCACTCTATAGCCAAGCTACAGAAACAGGCTCAGAAAGGTCATGGCGCGGCGGGTGGTGCCTGGCTGCACTGGCAGGCCTGGCGCAGGTTAATCGCTCCATAAATGCCGTCTGAGGTCACCGTTAAGGGATGCAGGCGGCCAGGCAGTTGGGCAGCTGGCTGGGGCACCCCCACAACAGGCAGGTGACTCCGGCCTGTTTTCCTGGATCGTGGCCACTGACTCAGGGCCCCCTCCGCTCACGCTCCCCTACTCGGGCGCCCCCAGGCGGAAGCACCCGGCCTGGGGCGGCAGGAAAGGGGGCGGGGCGGGAGTCAGTTCGCGCACCCCGAAACCTCGTCTTGGGGACACTACTGGTCGGCTGAGCCGACTCCGACCCCAGGTTCTACAGTATTCATGGAGAGCCCCCCCCCCCCCCCAGACGCAGCGAGGCTTAAGGGGTGGGGAGCCAGGCCCCAAGGCGCCCCAGGGCCCTGGCCTGCAGGCAGGGGCGGGGGCCCGCCTGCGTCACTGGCCGCCCGGCCCTCCGCCCCCTGCCCGCCCAAACTCCACCCCGAGGGAAGGCGGTGCGGATAAAGGCTTGGGGGCCGCCCGCTCGGTCCCAGACCTGCCCCGCCACCGCGCTCTAGTCCCGGACGTGGGTAAGCTCAGGACGGTTGGGACCTCGGACTGGCGGCGCCTGGTGAGTGCGGGGTGGGACCTCACGGGACGAGTAGGAGGGTCCCCACTTCAGGCCTTTTATTAAAGGTGTCCCACTTTTCTTTGTTCTGTGGGCAGACGGGGTTCGGGGTGTCTCTAGCCCTGGCAAGCCCCTCGGGTCGTGGGATGGGAGGGGCTCGGCGCAAGCAGCACCGCCCAGGCAGGACCTCAGCCCCCGCCCCGCCTCCCGGGCACTCTTCCTACCCCGCGAGTGACCTTGAGCAAATTGCTGTTCGGCCTGAGTTTCTTCAGTTGTGTGGCCCCAGTCTCCTTCCTTAGAGGCTTCAAGCCCCTAGCGAAGCTCCCCGCTCGCCGGCAGTGCCGTCGGCCTCTTCCCGGCCCCAGGGCAGCTTCAGCGCCCCCTCCCCAGGACTCCCGGCAGCGCTCCCGGGCGGGGCCGGCAGGGGGCGCGCCGGCGCTGCTGACTCACCGCAGCCCCAAGCGGCGCGCGCGGGCGCAGCCGGGGACGCCGCGTCACGTCACGGCTCGGGCGGGCGCGACTCGGGAAGCGGGCCCGGCCCGCGGGACAGGGGTGGGACGCGAGGTGGTACCGGCGCGGGAGGGGCCCTCCCGGCACTGGCCCACGTCACCAGGGTGCAGGCCCCGCCCGCAGCCCCACTCCTCGCCGGGACCTCACGCCCCACAGGTGGGGACGCCCGCCGTCCGAACCTCCCGAGAGCCGCCCGGCCACGAAGCGTGGGGATCGCCTCCCGCTTCCGCTCGCGGCGGCTTCCCGGACAGACACGGTGGGGGGGGGGTGGGTGTCCCCCGGCTTCCTGCCCCTCCCGGCGCAGGGACAGTGCCCGCCCCCACGCCGCGCGGCTCCGGGCCCGGACCCTGCGGGCCGTCCCCCTCCCCCGTCTCCCTCCGGCCGCCTGCCCTTTGTTGCGGGCCGTATGAATGGCCCCCGGCGCGGGCGGGTGGGGCGCGGGGGCGGGCCGGAGCGGCGCCAGTCCCGCCCCCGCCGCGCTCCCCTTGGCCGCCGGGCCGGGGGCGGAGCGAGGGGCGGGCCCGCGCGGCCACGTGGGGCAGCGCCGCGGCGGTTCCTATTGGCCCGCCCGTGCGGCCGACTGGGCGTTCGGCGCGCGACGATTGGCCGGCGCTGGGCCGGCGGAGTAAGTAGTGAATGGGAGGGGGCGGCAGCCCCGCCCCTTGGAACGTTGATACATTATAACTTTTTTTTCTTGTTACTTTCACCCCCAGATCTTCCAAGCGGCGGCGGCGGCGGCGGCGGCGGCGGCTGTTGCTAAGGGAGGGGACGCGCGGGGAAGCGCGGCCCGAGCGGCGGACGGCACCGAGCGCGGAAGCCCGAGCGGCACCCCCCTCTCCGGACCCTCCTCCGCGCCCACTGTCCTTGAAAGGAGCCGCGAGTGCAGTCCCCACCCCCGGAAGGCGCCCCGACGAGCCAACGCGACCTCGGAGCGCTGCTTGGATTTTGATTCCTGATTTCATCTTCCGCTCCTGGGACTTTCTCGAAGGGGACGAGCGCTGTCCCTAGGAACCCCGAGGACCCCGGTTCGGGGAGCCCCCCAGCACTGCCCGGAGGCGCGGCGAGGATTGGCGGCGCCCCGCGGACCCCATCCCTCCAGCGCGGGCCGGGGATGGAGCCGCAGCCCGGCGGCGCCCGGAGCTGCCGGCGCGGGGCCCCCGGCGGCGCCTGCGAGCTGGGCCCGGCGGCCGAGGCGGCTCCCATGAGCCTGGCCATTCACAGCACGACGGGCACCCGCTACGAGCTGTCGGTGCCCCCGGACGAAACGGTGGAGGGGCTGCGCAAGCGGCTGTCCCAGAGGCTCAAAGTGCCCAAGGAGCGCCTGGCACTGCTCCACAAAGACACGTAGGTACCGCGCGCCGCCCCCGGGCCCGCCGCCCCCTCGGGCCCCGGCCCCCGGGCGGGAACAAAGAGCGCGCCGCACGGGGAAGGAAGGGGGCGGCCAGACGGGGGGCGGGGGCGCGCCGCGCGCTCTCGGGCGCCCTCTGCTCGGCCTTGCCTGCCTCGGCCCCCTCCCCCGCCTGGGGTCGCTGCACAAAGGCGGCTGCGAGGGCGGCCCTCCCCCCTCCCGGGAAGGCAGCAGTCCCGGGTCAGTGTGGGGGTCCCGGCTGCGGGGGTGGGAAGCGCGGCCACCTCCCTCTCTGCCTGCGTTCCGGCTGGCTTCCGCATCTGCTCGGTGCCCCCCTCCACGTCTGGCTGTGTTCTTCCCCCACTTGCGTCTCTCTACCCCCCTTTGTTCTAACCACCGAGCACTCCCGCAGCCTCCCCCTCCCCCCTGGTATTTAAATCGCCTCCAGACCGGGGAGCACTCCCCCCGCGGGCCTCCAGGGACACGCACTGTCCATCCCCAGCGGAGGGGCCCCAGTGGGGGAGGGGCGGGTGGGGGAGGGTCTCCTTTGTCTGAGCGGCGGCGGCCTGCGCCAGGGAGAGGGAGGGAGGAGGGGGAGCCCGGCCCCGCAAAAAGACCCTAAAGGCTAAGCCCTGTGGCGCCCACAAAGAGGAGCCCCGGGTCGGTGTAGCTGAATTACTGGCTGGGGCCGACCCTGGGGTGAGGGGAGGGTGGCAGAGGGTGGCAAGGACGCACTGGCACCCGGATGATGAAAAAGTGCTTTGTTGAGGTGCAGAGGTGGTGCCCTAGTACAGAGTTGGGGCTTCTGGGAAGGAGATTTGAGCCACTTGCCTGGGGGCTCTCAGGGCCAGATGCCTGACAGCCCCCCCTCCCCCCCACCCCACCGGGAGGTTCAGGCCCTGGGTGTGGAAGGCCCACAGGCCGGGAAGGGACAGGGGTGGGAAGGGCTCCCCTGCGTCCCCCAGGAGCACAGCCCTCCCCCCTCGGCCTCTGCTTCCGCGTCCCTGCCTTGTCTCCTGGCCTCACCCTCTTCCTTCCTCCCCCCAGCCGGCTCAGTTCGGGGAAGCTGCAGGAGTTCGGCGTGGGGGATGGCAGCAAGCTGACGCTGGTACCCACCGTGGAGGCGGGCCTCATGGTAAATGGCTGGGGCACAGTGCCCCGGAGGCTCTGGCACAGGCGGGCAGCCCCCTCCCCTGAGAGCTCGCTTCCCAGCACACGCCCTGCCAGGGCGGCCCTGCCGGCAAGCGGCTCCCCTGCCCCGGTGCCCGGGCCCTCTGACCCAAGCGCACGCTCAAAGCGGCTTCTCTGTTTGCAGTCGCAGGCCTCAAGGCCAGAGCAGTCTGTGATGCAGGCCCTGGAGAGCTTGACTGAGACACAGGTAAGACCCTCGCCGGTCCCTCCCAGCCCAGGGCGAGGGCCTGGGGCTGTCTGTGCTCCCTGGAGACCCGTGGGGAGGGAGGGGGTGCGCCGCCCAGCTTTCCTGCCCGTGTAGCCTGGTCACCCAGCTTCCTCTTCCTCCTTCCTACCCACCCCCCCCCCCCCAGCACTCACCACCTGACCTTGAGGGCCTTCTCTCCCATGGTGGCTGCCATGGGGGAGGGGGCTGGGCTTTCACAAGCCTGCCTGAGGGGGTAACCTTGGCCCACGCTCCCACACCAGGGCCTGGGTCCCCAGGCCCACACTGGGGAGCACCCCCTCCGCAGCCACTGCGGTTTCCCTGGGGTGACCTTTTTAAAATTTCTGCGGGGAGGGGGGCCTGGAAGGGCCAGCCTGGTGACAGTCCTTCCGCCTTCTGTGACCCCATTGTAAGGGGTGCGGAGTCACTCCTCTCTCTCCTCCCTCTGGCCTTTGTTCTCTGCCCCAAAAGGGGGAGGGGGGCACCCAGCCCCAGGGCTGCAGCCTAGACAGGATGTTAGGAAAATATTTAGTAACTGGCCAGGAGGTGAAGCGGGAGGCAGGGGCTGGCCCACACCCGGGTTCCCGGTTTTGTTGCAGCCTTTTCTTTTTTTTTTTTTTTAACCTCCTCCTTTCCTCATTTTTCTGGCGGCGGGTCCCTCCTCCCAGGAGGGTGACACAGGCCTCAGCCATCCGCCTGCTGCCCGCCCCAGCTAGGGGGTGGGCTGGGCTGGCCGCAGGAAACCTGCTCAGCGGCTTCCCTCCTCCTGCCCTGAGGCCCTCGCCCCCTCCCCGGCATGTAGCATCCTGTCCTCAGCAGCTAGCTAGTGAGGAGGGGCCCTGGCGCTGGGTGGTCTGCCATGGGGGGGGGGGGGGCAGTGCAGAGCTGGGGTCCCGGGAGCCAGGTGGGAGCTGAGCTCCATTTCCTGAACTGAGCTCTGCTCATGGGGGGCCTGCGGTTGGCGGAGGTGGGGGGGCCAGGGGTGTCTTTGGTTCACATCCGCCCCAGGGTGCCTGCGTCAGGAGTGGGGGGGGCCACTGGGCGGAGTGACTGAGCTCCCAGGGCTGTTTCCCCCGCCTGGCACAGAGTCATGCCCTCCTGTTCGCCCTCCCCAGGGAGGAAGTTGCAGGGCGGAGGGGTGGGGGGGACTCCCCAGCTGCCCTTGGGAAGCCACCCCAGGCCCTTCCTGCAAGGGGAGTCTCTGGAGCTGGGGGGGGGGGATGCCATGAAGACCAGGCTTCAGGGTGGGGGCTGCAAACTGCCCACCTCCCTCTCCTCCTCCCCACGGCCCCCAAGGTTACGCCAGCCGCTGCCAGCAGAGAGCTGGGAGGCGGTGGTTCTGAGTCATCCTGGCCTATGTCACTTCTCAGAAACCTCCACCCCCCCCCCCCCCCCACCATCCTGGCCCCTGGGGAAAGCTCGGCGCTGGCCAGGCTCCAGAGGTGGAGCCCAGTGCAGCCTGGGCTCAGACGCACCCCCACACACACACACCGCCAGATTTTGAGGGTTTGCGCTGGGGCTGTGTTGAGCTCTCAGGGGACCCAGGCCTCAGAGAACCATCAGGGCCCCCTCCCGCAGCAGCTAAACCTCCCCTTCAGCCTCAGCCCCACCCAGGACAGATAAATATTTATCTTGAGAAAGCAAAGGTTAGGACGAAGAATTTGTCCAGGAATTCCCGCCCACTTGCTGCCTGGGTGGCTTAACTGGGAGGGGGTCTGAGATTGGCCCCCCTCCCATATTCACAGGCAGAGGATTGGGGGCTGGGAGGGTGGGGTTATTTGAGGACAGCGACCGCTGACTGGGCCTTGCCCCCTCTGGCCTCGGTTTCCCCTTGAAAGAACCAAACTGGCCAGGGAGGGCCAGGCCCCCCCATCTGACCCGCCTCTGTCCCCCACAGCCCCCAGTGGCGCCCGGGCCAGGCCGGGCTGGCGGAGGCGTCTTCCGGAAATACCGATTCATTTTATTTAAGCATCCGTGGCACCGACAGGGACCCCAGAGCCCAGAGAGGGGCGGCGAGAGGCCCCAGGTCACGCAGCGCGGGGGGCCGGGGCCGGGCCGGGCTGGGGGCGCAGCAGGCCGGGGCCCTGGCGCTGACGAGTCACTCTCTACAGGTCAGTGACTTCTTGTCCGGCCGCTCGCCACTGACCCTGGCGCTGCGCGTGGGTGACCACATGATGTTCGTCCAGCTGCAGCTGGCCGCCCAGCATACCCCGCTGCAACACCGCCACGTGCTGGCGGCCGCCGCCGCCGCCGCCGCCGCCGCCCGGGGGGGCCCCAGCGTGACCGCCCCTGTGTCCTCTCCCTGCCGGCCAGTGTCCAGCGCCGCCCGAGTGCCCCCGGTGTCCAGCAGCCCTGCCCCTGCGTCCCCCTCACCCGTCACAGCCGGCTCTTTCCGATCCCACTCAGCTGCCACCTGCCCCGAGGTGAGTCCTGCCCGGAAGGCTTCTCCTCGGGGCCCAGAAGGTGGCTGTCCGCGGTCCCAGAGGTGTTCTCTGTACGGAGGGCCATCCCCAGACCCTGGGCCGGTGGGTGACCCTCAGACCCTGGCCCCCGAGGGCTGTCCTTGCACCCCGCAGCTTACCATGCCTCCCTCCCCCTGACCAGCAGATGGACTGCTCGCCCCCGGCCAGTGCTGGCAGCCTCGCGTCCACCCCCGGCGGGAGCCCCGCGTCCACCCCCAGCGGGAGCCCCGCCTCCCGCTCCCGCAAGCCCGGCGCTGTCATTGAGAGCTTCGTCAACCACGCCCCGGGGGTGTTCTCAGGGACCTTCTCTGGTAGGTGTCATGGCGCATCCCCACCCCAGAGGCCACCGGTCTGCGTGTCTGGGCCCTCACCCTGGGGTCCCGCCGTATACGAACGAGGGGCCCCCTGCCCTTCTGAGGCCGCGTGTCAGTCACTCGGACTCACCAGCAGCCCCCCTGCCTCCTGCAGGCACGCTGCACCCCAACTGCCAGGATAGCAGCGGGCGGCCGCGGCGTGACATCGGCACCATCCTGCAGATCCTCAACGACCTTCTGAGTGCCACGCGGCACTACCAGGGCATGCCCCCGTCGCTGACCCAGCTACGCTGCCATGCCCAGTGCGCGCCCGCCTCGCCCGCCCCGGACCTCACCCCCAAAACTACCTCCTGTGAGAAGCTGGCGGCTGCAGCCCCTGCCTCCCTGAGCCAGGCCCGCACGTGCAAGCCTCTGGGTAAGTGACCGGCTGGCCCCGCCCGCCCTTGGGCTGTTCAAGGCCCCTCTGTGGGCTGCTCAGAGCAGCTGACCCACCGGGGAGCTGGGGGAGGAGGGGGGGCACCAGCTGCTGTTCACCCTCTCTGCACGAGCCTGGAGAGAAGGGAGCATGTGTGTTGGGGGCACAAAGTGTCCTTGTCCTCTCCTGGGGGGGTACTTCCTCCCTGCTCGCGCCCCCCCCCCCCCCCCCCCCCCCCCCGCACCTTGTCCAGATGGCAGGTGGAGCCTCTGAATGGCCGAGTCTGATGGAGGGGAGGGCGCTGGAGCGGCTCTGGGGGTAGCCTGTGTCCCCCAGAGACCCAGTCATCCCCAGTGAATCCTGAGACCTGTGGAACAGCGACACTGTTCTCTGCCGGGCAGACCCCCAGCCCCCAGGTCACAAAGGGGAAACCAAGGCACCAGCCTCAGGGCTGGAGGTCCACCTAACTCGGGCACTAGTGTTGCTCCGCGTCTGCCTCGGGCCCGGCCTTGCCAGCGCCCGGCTCGCGGTTAACACGGGCAGCGGACGCCTCGAGTCCCCTCGGGGGACCCCAGGGTCCGCCAGAGCCGCAAAGACCCCCCTCGGCCGGCTCCCTCTCTCGGGGCATCGTGAAGGAAGTCGGGCTGTGTCTCCTGGCGGGGGCGGGGGCGCTCAGGAGTCACAGTCCCTGCCTCCTTCCAGGGGACCGGCTGCGGCAGACGGAGAACCGGGCCACCCGCTGCAAGGTGGAGCGCCTACAGCTGCTGCTTCAGCAGAAGCGGCTCCGCAGGAAGGCGCGACGCGACGCCCGCGGCCCCTACCACTGGCCGCCCAGCCGCAAGGCCGGCCGCAGCGACACCAGCGGGGGAGGCGGCGGCGGCGGCCCCAGCGAGGCCTCCGGCTTGGGCCTCGACTTTGAGGACTCCGTTTGGAAGCCGGAAGTCAATCCTGACATCAAGTCAGAGTTCGTGGTGGCCTAGGACCCGCGTCCCTCGCCCGACCACCCTGGGCTGAGAGTCCCCCCCCCAGCGAGGCCTGCACGCGGGAGGGCAGGCGGTCAGGGCAGCAGGAGGCCCCCCCCCCCCCTCCCCGGCCAGCTTCCTTCTGATTTTTTGTTTTTCGTGTTTTGTTTTGTTTTTTTTTTTTTTCTTTTAAGTTCCATTCTTAACCGTGGTTTTCCGAACTCTCCATGGACTGGGTTCCTGCCACCTCGGTTCAGCTCACACTTCCCCGCCTCTTCCTCCCGCCGCCGGCTCGAGCCTCGGCCGAGCTGGGCCCCTCCCCGCCCACTTCCCAAGCTCCAGATATGTAGCAGTCACTCCAGATGGTTGAGAGTGGGGACGAGGAAGCCGCCCCCGTCCCTTCAGGTTTAAGTCAAAAATGTAGATGCCTCATGATGCACTTTACAGACGGGCAGGGCCCGGGAGGGAAGGCCTGCCGTGCACACCGGCCTCCAGGGCGGCCAGCAGGCCCCACAGCGACCAGAGAGCCCTGCGCCCGCGGGGCCGTTTCTCCACATCTGTGCTTTTTTTTCTCTTGGTCTCTTTTTCCAGGAAAAAAAAAAAAAAAAAAAAAAAAAAAAAGCGCTTCAGCAGGCTGGCCACAGCCAGCCTTGGGGTTCAGGTGGGGGTGTGGGGCCCTTTCCTAGTAGGAAAGGAGAGAGAGGGAGGGGAACAGACCAGATGCCAGCCTTCGAGTCCACGCACTGTGCCCTTTCCTCCTGCCCCGCCCCCCTTTTGTTCTGAGCTTGGGGTATTTATAGACTATTAATTTTCTGAGCCAATAGCGGTTGGGAGTCTCTTGAAAACTCGGGAGAGAAATGGTTGGGGGGACAGGGGAAATAATACCCCCAGCCCTCCTTCCTGGCCCAACCTGAGGGATCTGGGCCTGTGGGCTGTGTCTGGAGGCCCTCTGGCAGCCAGGAGGGGAGGGGGTGCTGAGCTGTGAAGCCCCCAGTAGGGGTGACGCTGTGTAGCATTAACCCCCTTGGGGGGGGTTCGCTGCTGGTCTTAATTGGACCCTCCCCACTCTCATCCCCAGATTCCCCCTGGGGCAGAGGGGCAAACCCCCTACTGGGGCCATTTCAATGGGGGTGGAGTTTTTGTTCATTCACTTATTTTTACTGATAATGGAGATGATTGGGCCCTGCCCCCCTTACCCCCCAGTCTTGTCCTTGCCCCACCTCTCTGTCCTCCAGACACCCCCACTCCCTGTCCCTCCCTTCATCCTATCTTAGGTGAACCCCCCATTATGTGTTTAAAGTTAATGGTTTCAGATGTGAACATCATGTGTTAACTGTAGCTCTGTAAACTTTTTTGTGGGGGGGTGGGTGGGGAGGGGTCAGGGGAGGGGTCAAGGATTTGTTTTTTGTTTGTTTTTATTTTCCAAAAAAAAAAAAAAAAGGAGAAAAAAGGAGTGGGTTTGTTTTTCAAGAACTGTCTTGGATACCTATTTAAATGTGTTCTGTTTTGGTTTTTTTTGTTTTGTTTTTTTAAACGATTTTTAAATAACACCTGTGCCTCCGCGGGTCTGAGGGTGGAGGTCCAGGCAGGAACCAGCCCGCCCCCCTCTGCCCTCACCAGGGCTCCCTCAAGAAAGCATTACCCACCCTCGGGGGGTCGGGCTGGGGGGGGGGGTCCCGGCACCTTGCGTGAGTTTCCTGTATGAAAAAATCGGGAAGAAATCCGCATACAAACACCGTGATTTCAAGTAATAAACAGAAAATGAAACCTGAGTGACTGTGCTGCCCTTTTGCAGGGGTCAGGGGAGCGGTCTTGGCCATCACAGAGGGGGCTCCCTGGTCTAATGGGTGGTCTCTATCGGAGAAAGGGCTTGGGATGATCTGGAGACCCGGTAGGATGTTAGGTTCTCCCACCACCTCAGGCCGTGGGAGCTGGAAGGGGGGGGGGGGATCCCACAGCAGTTCCCGGGTTCCCTCCGGGCCTGGAGGTGAGGGTGGGCAGGAAGTTGCCCCAGCAGGGGAGGGAGGGGCCAGCCACTTCCCAGTACCCAAGGCCGGAAGTCCTACAGGGTGTGGGCACAGGGCTGCCTGCCCACAGTGTGCCCTGGGTGGGGCCTCGGTTCCCGGCCCCGGGAAGTGGACTGGGGACTAACCCCTGGAACCATCTCCGGGATACCTGACCCACACACCGGGCCTCGGTTTCCCCAGCCACAGACAGGAGGACTGTTCCCACTGCCGGGCCAAGCAGGAGGTACTGCCTGCGTGGGCCCCCTGACGTGAGCCCTCTCCCTCCCTCCAGGCTAATAGAGCCCCTTCCTAACTGCCAGGCCTCCGGAAGCTCTCTGGCAGAAATCAAGTGATTCCCCAGGGCCCAGGGTTTGCGCTCAAGGCCTCTGGCCTGGCCTTGCCCCAGCCTGGGGTGAACTCTCACCCTTCTGTGGCCTCACCCTGGCCTCGCATTCCAGCGCTCCCCAGCCCTGACGGTCATGCCTCAAGCCTCCAGGCCTTTGTCCGGGGCCGTGCCCAGTGCAGGAACACCCCTCTGCTGGCCGCCCTTGCGTTGCCAGGGGACTTCCTCAACTGGCATCTCCCCAAGGGCCTGGCCAGGGGCAACTCCTCTCTGGGGTCCTGCTTCCATCCATTTTGGGGCTGGGCAGACAGGACAATAATAGCATCATTTTACATGTATTTCCTCAGTTAACAAGCACTGCCACCTAACAGCTAATTATACTCCCATTTAATAGATGAGAAAACCCCAAGCCCAGAGAGAAACATCACTTGCCCTAAGAATTGGGGGTGTTTGTTATATTGGTGACCACCCACTCCTGGGCAGATTTCTGATAGCCCAAGGTCTTGCCCTCAGCGTCCCAGCTCCAAGGACCCCAGGAGCAAGGGAAACCCCAGGACTGTCCCAGGAGCGTCCTGGAAGTATCCGGGAGGCCTTTCTGCCCCTCCCCCAGCCCAGTCTCTCTCTCTCTCTCTCTCTCTCTCTCTCTCTCTCTCTCTCTCGCTCACACCCACACACACACACACGCACGCACACACACAATCAGGCAGGAAGGTACCATGCACGTTGCAGGCTGACCCTTCCAGACCTCCAAGTCAAGGGCACAAGCTCCCGCAGGTAAGGAGGGCCACAGGTTGGAGGTGTGGGTGAGACCGCTCAGGTGGAAACTTCCGCCCACGCAGCCGCCCCTGGGGGTCAGGGCTGAGAGCTGTAAGCAGGTGACTCCACAGGGCTGGGTAGGGGCTGTGGAAGGGTGTCAACTGGGCCACCCTCTGAATCACACGCTGAATCGCAGGCTGTGTCTGCACGCTGCAGGGCGGGGGGCACTTGCCCTGCTGCCCGGGAACCCACCCCTCAGGGCGCTTCCTGGCGCCCAGCCCGGAAGTCCAAGGGTCACGGCCCTGCCCTGGGGTCCCAGGAGGACAACACCCCGGTGGGGGCTGCGGGCCACTGGCCTCTTCCCCCTACTCGGCCGCGCAGCGCGCACACCTACCCAGGGGGAAGTGCCCGGCCGAAGGGAGCTGCGGTCAGAGGGGCTGCTGGCCAGGCCAGGTGAAGGAAAGGTAAACTGAGGCCCTGCGCGGGCAGATGCTGCGGAGACCTCAGGGGGCGGAGTCTACCCCGCACCGCCCCCTCCTCCCATTGAGGAAAAAGCTGAATGGGAGGGGGTGGCCCCCGGAAACCCGCAGAAATGGAATCGCGGTTTCCACGGCAACGCGCCGCGAAACGGGCCTGACGTCACGAAGGGGGGAGGGCGCCCCGCTCGCCCCCGTGCGCGCGTCCGCAGGCCCGGGCCCCGCCCACCGCGGGGGCCGCCTCACTGGCGGCCGCGTCGTTCGCTCCTGCGCACGCACCAATGACAGCGTGGCGCTCACGCCGGGAGGTGGGACTGCGCCTGGGCGGCTGAGTGCGCAAGCGCAGCGCGGAGGCGTGCGGCCTCCTCCCTGTGGTCGCGCGTCTGCAAATTTGGGGGCGGGAGGCGCGCCGAGGGTCTGACGGCTCGGCCGCGCCGGGACGGAAGAAGGGGGCGTCCCGGAGGGCGCCGCACGTGGAGCCCCGCACCGGCGCGTTCGCTCGCACCCCTCCTTCCACGTCCAAGCATTGTCTGCTGTCCCCTCCTCCTCGATTCGGTGACGCGACCTCCGGATTGGGGCAGCACTGCAGCCCCCGGGCTGGGGGACGCAGGAGGGCCGGCGGGAGGAGAGCGCTTGGCCTGAGGCCTTACCGAAGGAAGAGTAGGAGTTTGCAAGCGTTGGGAGGGGGAAGGGGTGCCCCTAGGTGGGAGGCACAGCGTGTGCAACGAGCGGCCTGGAGGAGCGCGAGCAGGTGTACTTGGGGGGGCAGCTGCGAAGTTAGCTGGGGGGGAGAAGACGAAAGGTGGGAGGAAAAGGCAGAGGCGAGGACCTGAAAGGGGTGACTCCCCGAGTCTGTCTCTTGGGGAGGAGAGGGCCCCCTCCCCAGGGAGGGGGAGCAGGTGGGCGGAGCAGGGGCCAGGACATCCAGGGGGTGGCTGGATGGCTGGGCGTTCGGCCTGGGTTTACAGGGGAGGCCTGAGGAGGGACGGACGGGGCAGTGTCTGCAGCTGGCCTCCGCGTCACGGGGCGCTGGCTGGCAGGGGCCTGCAGGGAGCTCGGCGTTCGGAGGAAGGGAGCAAGGTTCGCTGTGACCAGGCGTCCTCTCAGAGAAGGCAGCGGCCAGTGTGAACAGCAGCGGGCCCTGCCCGCTGGGGAGGATGCACGCCGGAACCTTCGGTCCGAGGCCAGCCCCAGGCTGGGCGGGCCCAGCACCGAGTCGGGGGTCGGTCGGCCGGGCCCTGTGCACTGGCGTGGCTGCCAAGGGGTGGAGCCGGGACCGGAGGCCTGGGTCCAGGTGGGCGATGCTGCTGGGTGATGAGACGGCTGTGGGCAAGCGGAAGCAGGTCACCGGGGTCACTGCAGTCCGCTTGGGGCCGGAGTGCCCTGGGGGCGGCCAGATGGGGAATTGGGGCCGGCTTCACGGTTCTGAAATGCCAAAGGCCGGGGTCAGGGTCTGGCTTGGGGTCGGGCCGGGCCTCTGGGGAGATGGGAGTGAGCGGTGCCCGGCCGGAACCGACTTCTGCGCCCCCAGCACCAGGCAGGTGCCCGGGGCACAGCCACCCCCACCAGGCCCCGCGGGACCCGCCCACCTCTCCGGGGCGCCTTGGGAATGGGAGTTACCGAGCCACAGCCAAGGGCGCTGGGGCCCAACCCAGGAGTCTTGACTCCAGCCCCACCCACTGCTGCCCAGCCCGGGGAGGGCAGGGGACGGGCGGCCGCCCGTGTGACCTGGGACAGGTGAGCAGCCCAGCCCTGGCGTGGGGGCGGGGCCCTGTCGCTTGGGGCCCTGCCCGCGACTGCCCTCCCGCTGGCTCTCCATCCCGGGCTGGGTGCCTCTGTTTCTCCCCCTGTGTCTGCCCCTCCGTCTCCTTCTCTGCATCTGCCTCTCCTGCGTCTGGCTGGTTCCATTTTTCCTTTTCTCTGTTTCTCTTCCCCGTTGCCTCCCTCAGTATCGCGGCCGGTCTGTATTGCCGTCTGGGTCTCCGTCCCACCGACTCCTCCCCCACTTCCGCCCCCTCTCTGGGGCCCCCTCCCTCACCCCCGGCACACATTCCAGCCTCCACCCCCGTCTGGCTGCCCCTCCCTGGGGCCAGCTGCCGCTGCGTTGGGTGCCCAGGACGGAGGGAGTGGGCTCAGGCCGGGTCAGAGGTCAGCGTGCAGGCTGGGGCCGTAGAGGGCACCCCCTAACTCCTCCGGAATGTGGGCGGGGCCGCCCGCCCTCCCCGTTCCCCTCGAGGGGAGGCGATCACCCGCAGGCTGGAGGAGGGGGGGTGGCTCTAGACAGCTGGCTACGACCTTGCCGCACCCGCCCCACCCCCACCCCGCCAGCACTGCCCCCGGGCCTCCCGGAGAATCTGCACAACCCCCTGCTCCCACACAGGGCCCCTGGCAGCCACCGGACCGACCAGCCCGCCTTCTCGCCCACGCTCGGAGAAGCGCACCCCTCAACAGCTAAGGGGCAGATCCTGACCCCACCTGAATGCCAGGCTCCCAGCTGGGCTCTGCCGGATACAGACCCCCCCCCCCCACACACACACACATACGGACCCCAGCCTACACTTCGATGGCGGCACAACCTCAGTCAACAGTGTGATTTTCAAAACAACGGCACCCCCACTCTCACCCTGGACCAAGACCTCCCTTTAGAAAACCGCAAAATTGAAAGTCACACCGGGCAGGGCCAGGAACTCAGGTCCTCAGAGACTGCGCACCCTCCCCGAAACACAAGCTTGTGGTTCCAGCCACCCACGCTGCCCACACACCCTCCCTGGCTGTAGGCCCCCCAGAGGAGCAGAGACCTGCCAATCCGGATTGGGGATGGGGGGGGGGGTTGCATTCACTCACTCGGCACTGAGGAAGGGGGTGTGAGGTTCACAGACCATTTTCTGTGTGTCCTGCCGTACGAGAAAGACCAGAGAACCCCAGGCGTCTCACTCCCCCACACTGGCTCCAGGAAGCCCTGCTGCAACACCCACTTCTCGGATGAGGCAGCTGAGGCCCGGAGAGGCACCTGGCCAGCGCTGGCGTTCTAGAGGCAGACAGTCGTGGGACATCAGCACTAGTACTGGGGACAGGCAGAGCTGGAAGGGGTACAGGTGTGCTGCCACAGGACGGGGCACTCTGCATTTATGGAACTCCAGGGTTGCCATGGAGATGCCACAAGCCCCGGGCAGGAGTCCCTCTGCTCCCCCCACCCCCACCTTGTGCCTGCAGGGAGCCTGTGTGGTGGGGCCAAGGTCAGGAGAGTGGATGGGACACGTGGGGGTCAGCTCCTCCCACCTGGGGGTGCCCCTGCTCTGGCATTTCACAGGCACCTGACGTGGGTTCTACGCACGTGCCCGATGGGTGCCGGTCCCTGTGCGTCTGCCACCGCACCCGTGCCGAGTTTCCCAGGTAGAAAGGAAGGGGTCAGCGCCCGGATCTCCGGGGCATCGTGAGTGCGGGAAGAACAAACGTGTGTAACCCAAGGGGCAGGACGGGCCTCCCACTGGCCTCCTGCCCTTCCACGGGTGGGCCGCGGGTCGCACCCCACAGTCCCTCACATACTCCTGCACTTGGTGCAGACTGGTCACCAACACCAGCAGTGCGCCGCCTGGCCCTTTGCGTTCCTGGGATGCGAGCGTGATCGGGGTGTAAGAATGGCGGCCTTGAGTCACAGGGGGCTGCTCCCTGGTGGGTGGGTACCCCATCCCCAGTGCCAGACATCCTCCTCCACTGTGGACACCCCTCTCCAGGAACAGGAGGGAAACTGAGGCCAGGAGGCAGTCCCCTCCGGTTCCCCAAAGGACCAAACAGCTGCTGCCCCCGGGAGCTGATGTCTGCCGCAGGAGACCCTGGCCGCTGATGGCACGCGGTGCGCACTTGTGCCCACCCTGCGGGCATGTGTCATGCCATCAGTCACCGGCACATATGCTCTGTGAGCCCTGGCTCGCCCAGGTCCCACACACCAGACCTGTCTGTGACTGAGCCCACACCCATGCCCCTTATGCACATGCCTGAGGTCCGCTTGGCTCACACGCAAGGGGTCCCTCGTGTTCCTGCACACGGAGTACCATGCAGGCGGGTTCCCGTGTGCGCACACGCACGTGTGCGTTCCCTGCACACACCTCCATACCCGCACGCACACACAGCCCCACTTTCGCGTCCACACAAGCGCAGTCCCCAGCCATTACCCATGACTCCGCAGCTCACGGGCACACATGAGCACCACACCTGGCAACGCGCACACTCATCCAGTCTCCGCTTCCCCCTCCCTGGCTCTGGGCCCTGCGGATTTGGGCCAGGCGGGCCGGCTGGAGTCAGCCGGGACGGTCCCACTTGTGCGCCCCCGCCAGGAGGCCTCCAGGTGCACGGTCCCGGCCCCCGCCTGGCCGGCCGGGAGGGGGCGATAATTACGCGGCCTGAGGGTCCCCCCCACACACGCGCCTTTCATCCCGGCCACGCCCGTCCGGGACCCAGACGCTCATTACCGCCTCCCGCCCGGTCATTAACCAGGGTCGGGGGAGGACCCGGCGTCCAGCGGCCGGGCCCGGCGGGAAGGCGGAGGGGGCGCCGCGGGAGCGAGGTGACCCCGCCTCGTCTCCAGGGCGACGCCCGCGGGTGGGGCTCTCAGCGCCGGAGGTGTTGGACCTCGGGGGGGGGGGGGGGGGGGGGAGTGGTCTCGGAGGCAGGCAAGGCGGCCGCCCGGGGAGAGGCGATTTGTAAAAGCGCCGACGGGGGCCTCACAGCCTAATCCCAGTCCCGCCGGGCAGGCGGCGAGCACTGCGCGTCCGGGCCGCGAATAGCAGCCTCTCCCGTGCCCCGGGCTATTTTGAGCCGCATCCTCCCAGCCCCGCCACCACCGCCACCCCATCCCCAGCGCACTGGCGGAGGCGCGGGGGCAGGCCCGTGGGCGGGACGAAGGCTCCCCCCCCCCCCCCCCCAACGCTGGAGTCCGCGGCGGGACCCGGAGCCCCCGGCTGGGGCGACAGCGAGGCCGCAGCGCCCCCTCGCGTCCGCGGGGAGAGCGTGGCGCAGCGGTCACAGCAGCGATGAGGTCTTCCCTACCTCCTGGGAGCCCCCCGCCCCCACCACGGATACGCAGATGCAGGAAACCACAGAAACACAGGTACGGAGACAGGCCACACACCTGAGACGCAAGCAAGCTCACAGTTTGCACACAATGCCCAGAGCAGGCGCACCTGGCGACAGGTGTCCCCAGGTATGGGTCCATTCTGTGATGGGAACCCAGGACAGTCGTGGGCAGACATGGAGACTGGTAACCCGGCAACGGACTGGTAGTAAACACTTAATAATAGCGTGCTGGCGGAATGGCGGAATGAATGAATGAATGAATGAATGAATGAACAGAGCACTTCACAGAACCAGGAGAAGGCCGAGTCACTACCACAGAACAGTGGGTGTGGGGGGCCTGGGGGCAGAGGATGATTCCAGGCCACCTTGGCCTGGACTGGAGCAAGGAGCCGCTGACCTGACTTGCTAGGGGAGCGCCTCAGAAAGGCGGCGGGGCAGAGTTCCTGGGCTGGGCATACCTGCCCCCAGCTCCCCAGCCCCCTCCACGGGCGGCGGAAGGCAGGGGGAGCTGAGAGCTGATGTCTTTTTTTGCTCCTTTTAATAACCACCCTGCGTGAGAGGCTGACGCAGCAGGCTGTGTCTGACGGGGGGTCTATGGGAGGGCTGTGGCATGGGGCGGGGCTGGGCGGTGCAGAGGGGGTGGCGATGACTCACGAGCTGCTCTGGGAGAGTGGGTTCCTGAGCTGAGGAGGGGTCCCAGCAACCTTGTCATGGGAGACCGTGTCCTTGCCTGTGTCCCTTCCTTTCTCAGCTGGACCCGCCTTAGGGTGGGAGCAGGTCTGAAGCCTGGAGTGGGGCTGGAACTTCTCTGGGGTGGGCAAGAAAGTGTGTGTGTGTGTGGGGGGGGGTCCTCTGTTCCCAAATCCCCCCAACTCTTCTGCATAGGGTCCACCCTCTGGAAACATTCTAGAACAGAACTTGGGCAGTCAGAGTTCTTCACCAGTTTGTTCCACCCCATGGAGGGGTCCAGGACCCCAGGAGACAACATAAGCCAAACCAGGGCAGGCAGCAAATGGCAGTCACAAGGCAGTTCCCATAAAATGGACTTGGGACTCCCCAGGAGCAATCTGGGGGTGAGGGTCTCTGCAAAGCTGGTTCGCCTTGTAGCAGAGATCTTGGAACCCCCGGACAGAGAAAGGAAAAAGCCACAGGGGGAGGAGTAGAGCATTACTCGCCGCCCCCCCTCCCCCGCCCCCACCAGGGGTAGCAGAACTAAGCCCTGGCAGGAGGCTGGAGCACATACTGGAGGGCCGAGACGAATGTCGGGGTGCAGTGCTGGCCACAGTGGTGGGGTTGGGTCCCAGGTTGGGGTCAGCCTGCAGTCTAGAGCTGGAATGCACAAGTGTCTGTCAAGGTGAGTGTAGGGGTGCGGGCGCCACGCCAAGCAGAAAAGTCAGGGTTGGGGTGGAAGTTAGGTGTGGGTGCTGGTGGAGGTCTGTAGGTAAACTAGGCTGGGTGAAGTTGGGGTGCCCCAAAGTAGGGAAGTAAGAGGAATTAGGATCTTGGGGAACATTGGGGTCCATGAGGTGGGACTGTCTCAGTCTCAGGGGTTCGGGTAGGCCTTGGGGCCGACCAAGTGAACCGGTGTATTCATTCAGGAGCATGAGATCCTGGGATCCTGGGAGTACCAGGGTATGGGTTGTGTGGGCAAGTGTATCAGAATGATGTCAGGGTTCAGATGTCCTGATAGCTGGGGCTCCGGTGGGTATGGGGACTTGGCTAAGGCTGACACGTCAGCGCTGGCTGGAGCACAGCAGGGGATCCCCAGGAGGTTTGGACCCTTGGCCTCCAGAGGCCCTTTTGTTCCCGGCCTCTGGCCAGGAGGTGGGGATGGGGGCGGGCAAGCAGAAGTGGGTCAGCCCCGCCCCCTCGAGCGCCGGCCCCGCCCCCCGCTCTCGGGCGAGGGACTGCGGCCGGGGCGCGTCTCCACCAATTACTCCGCCCGGCATCCGCGCGCCCGGGAGGGGGCGGAGCCAGGAAAGGCCCGGCCCCCATCTCATGAATATGAGGTGCGGCTGCGGCCCCCGAGCCCTCGGATTGGCTGGCGCGGTGCAGGGGGCGGGGTCCCGCGGCGGCGTACTTAAGGCCGGTCGCTCGGCGCCCCCCCCTCACTCGAGCGTTAGGAGGCTTGGCTCGGTGTGCTGCGCCTTGTTCCCGCCTGCGTCAGGGACCTTCCCGGCTCAGTGGTGAGGGCCCTGGCGGCACCGGCTCCGCGAGCCCGGGGCGGCGAGCGGCCTGCGGCCGGCCGGAGGAGGCGGGGCGGCGGCGTCACGCCCCTGGGCGGGGGCGTCGCCGGGGCGGGCCCGGGGTGGAGTCCGCCCCGCCGGCGGCGATGGGCAGCGGGACACCGGGCCAAGCTGCGGCCGGAGGGCGTCTTTCCCTCGGGCCAGGCCCTCCGCGAGCGGGACGCCACCGCAAAATGGCGGCCGCGGGCGCACAGCAGCGCCCAGCGAAATGGCGGGAGTGCTGGGTGCCCGGATGAAGTGGCGCAGGGCGTGCGCGGGGCGCATGCGCGCGGCAGTGGGCGGGGCCACGTTCCGTGGCCAGGGCCGTCGCTCCCGGTTTCCCGCTGGAGGAGCGCGAGCGGAGCGCAGTTCCGCGTCTCTCTCTGGCCTGCGTCTCCCGGGCTCCCCCAGCCCGTCGAGTCGGCCCAAGTTGGCCTCGGCCCCACACGTCAGGCTCCACGTCGGTGCCTCTCCCCGCGCTCAGTGCCCAGTCACCCACCGCTCCCAGGTGCCCTACCGTGGACCAAGCACTCTGCCGCTCCCCAGCCGATGCTCAGGGTGGGAGTTAGTCTGACCCCTCGTACAACGCGGAAATCCCGGCCGGTGCCGGCGGAGCCCGACGCCTGCCTTCAGTGTCCAGCCTTAAGCACCCCCTGAGGCCGGCAGCCGCGTGAAACCGTGGAGCGCCTCGGTCTGCGGGCGGAGCTGGGCGGTGCACGGAGCGGGGGCCGGGGGTCCAGGAACGAAGGGCGCGCTGGGGATTCGGAAGTCGTAGGTGTGGGTTTGAGGGCGCAGGGGGGGAGCACTCCAGGGCTTGCCCCACAAGCCTCTGTGGCGTGTGCAGAGAGCAGGGGGGAGCGGCGAAGCCCTGGAGGGTCTCGGTGAGGAATTCAACAGCGTTTGCCGCAGGCCGCCATGGCATCAGACGAAGGCAAGCTTTTCGTCGGAGGGCTGAGTTTTGACACCAACGAGCAGTCGCTGGAGCAGGTCTTCTCGAAGTACGGGCAGATCTCGGAAGGTGCGGCTGGTGCTGCCGGCGGCGGAGCGGGGCTGCGTGCGGGGAGGGCTGGGCGCAGACTCCGCGTCTCTCCTGTGCAGTGGTGGTCGTGAAAGACCGGGAGACCCAGCGGTCGCGAGGCTTTGGGTTCGTCACGTTTGAGAACATCGACGATGCCAAGGACGCCATGATGGCCATGAACGGGAAGGTGAGGGCAGCCGCTCGGGGTTGCGGAAGCTGCAGAACCCCTTCCTCCGAGGGAACCCCGCCTCCGAGGATGGGGGAGCGCAGACTAACCTGTGCAGGTCTCCGGTTTCCAGTCTGTGGACGGGCGGCAGATCCGAGTTGACCAGGCCGGCAAGTCGTCCGACAACCGATCCCGAGGCTATCGAGGTGGCTCTGCTGGCGGCCGGGGCTTCTTCCGAGGGGGCCGAGGCCGGGGCCGTGGGTTCTCCAGAGGTGAGTGCTATGCTCGGGGCCCGGGGCCCCTGGGAACACGGTGGGGCCACTGCTGGTGGGCGCTGACGCTCTCTTCCTGTCCCTGGTTGCAGGAGGAGGGGATCGAGGCTACGGAGGGAGTCGCTTTGAGTCCAGGAGTGGGGGCTATGGAGGCTCCAGAGACTACTACAGCAGGTGAGGGCGTGCGGGTGCCAGTGCCTAAGGCCGGGCCGCTCTGCTGCTGCCGCGGGCCCAAGTAGCCTCAAGTGTCTTTCTTGCAGCCGGAGTCAAGGTGGCGGCTATGGCGACCGGAGCTCAGGCGGGTCCTACAGAGACAGCTACGACAGTTACGGTAAGTCCTGCTCCGAGGGCACCTCGCTGCCGGGGCCTGCAGTGGGAGCTCAGTAAGCCTTGGCGCCCTCTACGAGCGACACTCAGACTCTGTCACCGTGCTTGCCTCTAAGGGGCGATACTGCCCTCTCGGTCTCTGTGCCAGCAGCCATTTCTACCACGAAACGTAAAGGCAGAAGCAGAGTGACCAAGAAGGAAAGGGAGAGTGAGGGCCCGTCCCCCCCGAGCAGGCAGCAGAAGTGCATGTGCGCCCTGCCTGCCGCCCCGCCCTCAGCTGGTGGGGGGGGTGGTTTCTCCTGAGGCTGCGGGACCGCGGCCTCCAGGTCTGGCCCCGGGAGCGGATGCTGGTCTTGTCGCGTGCTTCAGTGCCTTTACATGTCCCTGCTTCTTGTTCTCAGCTACACACAACGAGTAAAAATCCTTCCTGCTCAAGATCGTCCTTCCAATGGCTGTATATTTAAAGATTTTGGGAGCTTCGCTGAATCGTTCATGTGTAGTGAACACACCTCCTTGTACCCCACTTTTGTAGTCCTATCCGTTTTGATCTTGTCAAACACAGCCTGACTGCTTCTGACCCCCAGATGGCTTCGTTTACCTAGACTACTCTTCTTAAGGAAGCGTTGTCAGTTTTTAAGGGTTTTAAAAATGTTCTGAAAAGCACTTCAGATTTTATTTTTTTTCTTTTTACCCTGAGCCATAAGATTTTTAGGAAATCTTTGGGGGTTGTGTGGGTTTTGGTTTTGGTTGTGTTGCCTTTTTTGTTTCTCTTTTTACTGGGGTCGGCCCGTGAGGTCGGGTGCCCCAGTTCACTTCTCTTTAAGATTGAATGGACTCTGAATCCGCTTTTTGCCGGAAGCTCAGCAAGCTGTGGCTTTTTTCCAGCTCTGTGTACTGTTTCTGCGTGTAGCGTGGTAGGACCCATGCCGGGGCTGTGGCAGAGGTACCCCGGCGGCCCCGGGCCTGGCCTGTTTGGCCCTTCCGTGCTGTGTATGACGCACAGCAAGAGTTGCAGATGTCCCTTCGAGAGGTTCTTGAAAATGTTTATTTATATTGTCTTTTTTTACCGGAAGACGTATGCATAACCCATTGATGTTGTATCTGAAGCGGTTAAGGAATTCTTGTACGCAGTTTTCTTTGGCTTTACGAAGCCGATTAAAAGACCGTCTGAAACGAACCTTGCTCTGACAATTTCCCTTTCATTGCACAACACACTCCCTGCTCTCGGGTTCGAGGCGGTCAGAACTGAGCGGAAAGGGCAGTTTGAGAAGTAGGTCTGCCGGTCCCGCCTGAGGCTCTCAGAAAGCTAGACAGGGAAGGCAGAATAGACAGACGCTGGCCGGGCCCCTCCTGACAGCCGACCGCCATCGGCCCCGGTGAGGTGAGAAGGTGGGCGACAGGGTGGGCAGCTTAGCGGGGGACGGTGGAAGCCCAGGCACGTGACGCTGACCCAGACCGCCTTAGCTGAGGAGCAGGCCAGACAGCGGACGGCAGGCAGCGTCCCTGGGCGACCACGGACCGACCGGCTCGTTAGCTAGCTCTGCTGTTGCTTCACGAGTTCTGAGCTCTCACCGCTAGCCTATGGAAGCTGCAGCCCCTCGGAGGACAGAAGTGTTGTGCGCCCAACAGAACCCTCTGAGACGCAAGCTGCTCCCTTGGCTAGCTCATATGTGGAAATAGCCCTGTAATTCGAGGTAACTCCTTTTGCTCGTGTCCGCATCCCTCCTCTCGTCGAGAGCTCATTTGAGAGTAGAGTTCTGTACCTGGGGAATGTTCCTTTGGCTGTTATCCTTTTCCATTTTTCTTTACTTTTTTTTTTTTTTTTTTTAATTTTAATTTTTTTAATCAAGCTCGAACCAGAGTCAGATCTGGGCCGTTAGCCCTTCCCCGCCTGCAGCCCGGCGAGCGGCCTGGGCGGTCACGCCACAGGAGTAGGTTTGATCCGTAAGCAGGATTGGAGACCACCGAACGCCCTGCCTTTTGGGATTTTTGTTCATCAATTGACAGTCTTTTCCAGACCTCCGTCCCTCAGGCTCCCAACTAGCTTTCTCTGATGTCTGTTGCTGCCATGAGTTTTTCCCAGAGCCCACACGGTCCTCTAAGCTCCATCCCAATTGGGCAGCTGGCTCTGCTCAAGGGTGGGACGTGGCCTGGCCCATCTGAAAGGCGCAGGCCCGCCCTGGGCACGCCAGCCTGTGACGGGGCCTCTGCCGGGACGGCCCGATGACTAGTTTGAGACCCTCCTAGGAGCTGTGGATGGTTTCAGGGGAGGTGGGGAGGGGCAGATGTGACCTGTGGCCAGGACACTGGGCGTAACGCTTCTTTGCTTTGGCAGGTTGAAGGGAAGCCAGCATGACTTGGAGGTGTGGCCAGACAGCAGCGATGACCAGGACTCCCTGTCCCAGAAGGGACTTTATCTGGAAGCAAGAGCCAGAGGCACAGCCACCGGTCTTCGTACTGTGTCCCCTGTAAGTGGTTCTTAGGGTGGGTGATGTGAGCCGCTCTGGCCCTGTCGCTTGACCCCGCTGGTGGGTTCTCCTTTCCTGGCCTGCCCTCCTGTAACCCCAGTGGGGGCCGGGGGTGGGCAGCATTCTGCGGGGCTCTCCTGCAGCCAGCTCTTTTCTCCCGTTTGTTCCAGCAGGCGCGTCCCTGGGGAGGCTGAGGTGCAGCGACTCGAATTGCTGTCGGAGGACAGGTGTGTGGCGGCAGGCACCGCACCGCAGCCAGGACGCCCCCCTCAACAGGAGCAGGACATGAAGTCGGATTTGAATAAAGGGCTGGTGTGTCCACACAAATCTGAGTCTGGCTTGGGACGCAGCCAGGGAGCTTGGGTGGGAAAGGGGTTCGGGGGAGTCTGCCGGAGAAAAGCCTCTTTGCCCTTGTTCAGGGCACAAGCTGGCCCCAAGCCGGGAAGACCACCCGGTTCTTTGTTGTCCCCTTGGGCAGTTCTCTCAGGTTCTGAGGGGCACAGGCTCCCCCATCTGAGGCCGGCACCTCTCTCCCAGGGTCTTGGCGGAGTGGCCCCCAGAGCCTCCCACCTGTGCTGTTTGCAGGGCGAGCTTGCTTCCTGAGCTGCTTGCCTTCCGCCCCCCTCTAGGGATGCAGAGCACTAGGGTTGACCCTTGGTTCCACTGCCTTCAGCCCTCGGTGGCTCCCCTCCACTGCCAGTAGTGGGGGGGGGGGGGGGGAGGATGGCGGCGGGGCGGCCTAGGTGCCCACGGTTCTCCCACCGGTGGGAGCCTCTGGCGCCTCCCAGGGTGAGAGCCCCTGGAGTTCCTGGGGCCCTGGCTGGGACTGAGGGCCTGGAGAGCACTGCGACAGGCCGCCCTGCGTGGCGTGGCTTCGTCCCCCGCGAGGGTCCTTGACACCGCCGTGTCTTTGGGAAAGCTGCTCCCGGGAGGAGGAGGTGTGGGCTCCGGGGCGGGGCCTGCAGCCGGAGGTGCGCGCGCAGCCCGGGCTGGGCACCGTGGGCCACGCCCACGGCCGCCGGGGTTAGGCGAGGTGGGGGGCGGGGCGCTCGCGAGAATTAAGCTCCACCCCCGCGCGCCATTGGCTGGGGCCGCCCCCACGCCGGTGAGTGACAATCGCTCGCGCGGGCGGGGCGCAGCCACCGCTTCCGCCGGGCCATGGGGCCGCGCGTGCTGCTGCCGCCGCCGCCGCCGCCGCCCCTGCTGCTGCTGCTGCTGCGGGCGCTGCTGCTATCGGCGCTGCTGTGCGGGGCCGAGGGGGCCGCGCCCCCGTCGCCGCGCCCGGTGCAGGCCACGCTGTCGCCACCGCCCGCCGTGACGAACGGGAGCCAGCCGGGCCCGCCGCACAACAGCACGCACTCGCGACCGCCGGACTCGCCGGGCTCGCCGCTGCTGCGCTCCTTCTACGTGCTCACGGGCCTCAGCGGCCTGGCCGCGCTCTACTTCCTCATCCGGGCGTTCAGGTGCGTCAGGCGCACGCCGCCCGGCGCGGCCAGTCAGCGTGCGCCTCGCGCCTCACGTGTTGGCCGCGAGGCCCCGCCCCCGCGGGGCGGAGTAGCTGGCGTGGTGCGCGGCCGTCACGTGGCCGGGGTGGGTGGGTGGGGCCCGGCGGTGACATCAACCCCGCCGCCTCCGGACGCGGGGGCGCTGCTGCGCCGCGAGGTTGAGGGCGTCCCTCGGCGCCGAGCGGGGCTTGCGACCTCGGCCGCGGCCTTGTCCCCTTGCGTCCTTCCCCCCGGCCGGCCGCGCAGGCCTCGGCTGTGTCGTCGTGGGGCTGGCCGCGTGCAGTTTCTCTGTCCTGCCGCCGGAGAGTGGAGGGCTGTGTCCCTCCCCGCGCTAGGGGCTTCCCCGTGCGGCCTCCTTTCCGGGGCTGCCCCTCCAGAGGCCTTTGTCAGCACAGCCGACCGTGCGCAGAGAGCCCCGGCCGGCCCTCCAGTGACTGCGCTGAGTACGTGGCCCTGGACGCGTCCACGGCGGAAGGCTCCCCTCCCTCTCCCGCGGCGGGGCTGGGGGGGGGGTCAGGAGCGGGCCTTCTGCCCGAGACAGCTCTGCTGATGGCGTCTCTGGCCGACCCTCGAGTCCCGTCGCTGCGAGGCCGCGTTCTCACACTCTTCTCTGTTCTCTGAGACGTCCCGCCCTGCCCCCGGGGTCCCTGGCCCCTGGGCCTCAGCTGTGGGAGCTGCCCAGGGAGGGGCCCGTTTTCTGTCGCTCTCGCTCATGTAGGTGGTGGTTACGAGGCGAAAGAAACACACACTTTAGGCCGGGAGGTTTCACAGCAGGGCATTGAGGGTCTGGCAGAGGAGGACTCCGGACCGCGGCAGGGTAGGGCGTCAGCCACGCCCGGGACCGCGGCCCAGGATGGCCACCGAGCGGACCTGGGTCTGCTTCCAGGTTGAAGAAGCCACAGCGGAAGAGGTACGGCCTTCTGGCCAACACCGAGGACCCCACGGAGATGGCTTCGCTGGACAGCGACGAGGAGGTCGTCTTTGAGACCAGGAATCTGAGATGGTAGCTCAGCCCTCCCCTCAGCCTGCAGGGGCCCCGCTCGGGGAGTCAGGGAGGCTGCCAGCCTGTGAGGTCCATGCGATGCCCGTGCTGGCCTCCTGCTTTCAGGCCGTGTGGCCCGGGCAGGGCACACCTGCTCCCGGCTCCCATTAGCCGTTTCTTTAAGGTGGGAACAGGCTGCAGCGCTTGGATCGGTGGGCGCTTGCTCTTGGCCTTGGCCTGACCGCGAAGGCCGCGATCTGTGTCGGGTGGAGAAGGAACTCCAGGGTGCTGCCGACGGGGTGGGTCGGAAGAGGATGGGGTCCTGGACACACAGTTAGCAACAGTGCCTGAGCAGGAGTGAGGGCCTGTCCAACCCCAGTGTGTGGGGGGGTGCAGGCTACAGACACAGAGGCCGAGAGACCAGGGCACGGTTCTGGTTTTCCAGGCCCCAGAGAGAGGTACTGGTGTGATCTGGGAACTCCTCTGGGTGGGGAACCCCCCCCCCCCCCCAGTGGACAGGACAGCAGCACCCAACAGGCTGGAGGAGGCAGATCTTGGTGGAGCAGAGTGGAGGGGCCAGACAGCTGAGGCCTCTGCTCATCACTCGAGTGAATCCCAGGCACGGTGGGGTCTCACCCTGTCCCCTTCACCTTCCAGATGCTCAGGTCAGGGAGGCAGCGTTGCCAGAAGCTCCGGGGAGAGGACAAGAGACGGAACCGGCTCCCTAGCGTCTGGCGTGCCCCACTGACCGCCTGCCGGCTGTGACGCAGACTCCGCGAGCTCGCGTGGGTCCTGCCTAGCTCGCCTACTCTGCCAGAGGCCGCCTTGGCCCTTCGCCCAGACAGGACTGTCGAGGATGCTGGGTGGGAACCAGAGAGGCCCTGGAGGCCTTATACAGGACCTTGAGACTGGTGGGGCCGTGACTTGTGCCGTTCGCCCTCCTCTGTGGGGTGAGGCAGACCCCAGCTACAGCCTGCCGGGGGGGGGGGGGGGGGCGCCGGGCGGCCTGAGCGGCCTGTCTGGAAGCATCTTCCCAGCGGGCTGGAGACAATAAAGGGAGCAGTGGTTCTGTGGCCGGCGCTCATCTGTGCGTGGGGCCCGACCCTGGGTGCTAACTCGTGAGCGGTGGGTGGGCAACAGAGCGGGGCTCCGTGTGGGTCCCCGTCCTCCCACCTGTGACCAAGCTGGGCTTCTCTGGACTTGCCCCCAGCTGCCCGAAGGCCCAGTGAGGAAGCCTGCGAGGTAGACGGAGAGAAGGGGGAGACGTGCGCTCCCCTGCTGGGGTAAAGGCCCAGAGAGAACTCCTGTTCCCGTGCACAGTCCTTGCTCGGGCTCCCTGCTCTGTGCCACCTTAAACCTGGAGCCCTGGTGGTGGAGAGTCAGAGGGGAGGGGCTGGCCTGCGGCTGCCCAGCCTGAGGTCTCCCCCGCCCCGCCCCGGGGCTGCCCATTGGCCCGAGTTGCCACAGCCGTGTCGTCGTGAGGAGCTGCCACCAGGTGGCAGCCTCGTGCCGTCCGGCGTCCCCTGCTGGCCCGCAGAGGGTTGGGTGGGAGGGAGGTGGAACCAAGCTGTTGTACCGGTGGGCTCTCCGTGTCCCCTGCTTCATCCTGAGCCCTGCCTTGTCCCCGTGTCCGTGGTGGCGTGGACTGAGCCTGCTGCCTACTAGGGATCTCTCGGCTCTTGGGCCCGTCCACCGCTCAGGCCAGCTGGCCTGCCCTACCACGCCAAGCCTGCATCCCTGCCTGCTGCCAGGGCGCAGAGAAGCCATTTCCATCATGTCAGCTGGCCAGCCTTCTCTCCAGCTGGGGTGTTCTGCTCGGGTCCCTAGTCTGCTTCCCTAGGCATCTCTCTTGGCCTTCCCACACTCCAAATCTCACGTTTCACCCTTCTCCTGTGCTGACCAGTTGCTGCCTCCAGGAAGTCCTCCCCGACTGCTCCTCCCATGCTGTTCTTTGGGAGGGTCCCGCACTGAGGGCCCAGCAGGTCCTCTGGGGAAGGTGGCAAAAATGAGGCCAGGCCCCAGAGATGTCCCCCACGCCCTGCCCTTCTGGCTCTGGCTCTTTCTCCACGTGTCCCCCCACCGTGGGTCTCTCCACTCGTTTCTGTCTTTCTGTTTTTGTCCTTGCGTTTCTTTCTCTGACTCTGAACCTCCTTTGTGTTTCTCTCCACCTGCATGGTCTCTTTCACTTGGTCTTGGTTTCCGTCTGTCTCTCTGCGTCAGACCCACTGGGACACGCTTTTAACAGGCACGCAGACACCGTCCCCGGCTCTCCCGCCCTGTGATCTGCGCCCCCTTCCCACAGCTCTGAGCGATTTTTCGAGCTTCAAAAGGCACGTTAATTACTCTAATGAGGTCAGGAGAGACCCCGCGCTCTGCCATCCGGAGCTGGGAACACACTGCCTGTCCCCCGTCCCCCGCCCCAAGCCCGGCCGCCGCGCGCCCACCCCAGTCCGGGCAGGGTGGGTGCACTGCCCGCTTCCCGGCCCTCGTGCCTGTCAGCAGCGGTCTCCACGCCCCCCCCCCCCACACCCCCCCAGCATTAGCGCCGAGTAACTGGCAGCCCCCGCCCGCCGAGGTTAATGCACTGTTAGCAGGAAGTTCTCAGCGGCTAAAAGCCAGGAGAGGGGCCCGTCAGCCCGGGATGAAAGGGGGGCCCCTGTGTGCACGCGGGCGAGCGCGGGAGGGGCTTCCTGTGCTCACAGGCAGGCCCGGTACACGGCGCAGACGCTCACGTGTGGGAGGCACGCAGGACGTGCACATGCACTCGGGTTCGCACACGGGGGTCACCGCAGCGGGTCCCTAGCCTGTGCCAGGTCGGGGGGTCCAGACCCACGGCCCAGGCCCCTCCCGGCCCCTCCCGGTACCTCGATTGCCCCGCAGGCCACCACACATGCTGGACGCGGCCAGGTTGGAGTCTCGGGCTCCTGGTTGACGACTCGCTGTGCAGCTTGAGTCCCGGCCTGACCCCGGCCTCAGTTGCCCGTCTGGGAAACAGGGACAGGTGGGAGCTGGGCCCGCGTCAGCGGTCAAGGCGGGGCGTCTTCCCGGGACCTGGGGGGCTCCTCTGCCGGCTTCACTCTTTGCACCTGCCGCGCGGGGAGGAGTGGGGCCTCTGAAGACCACCAGAGCCGGGGCGGCAGGTACATTCGGTCCCATTGGTTATTTAGTGAGACACTAACGCCACGCGGTTTTAGCTTCTTCCCTGGCACTGTGGCCTCTGAAGGTGCAAGGGTGTTGGACACTGACCCCAAGCCGTGGGGACTCGCCCTGCGGGCCAGGGGTCGGCCGGCAGCAGGCAGCAGGTGCTGGACCAGGGGTGACAGACACAGGCTAGGAGCCAAGTCTGAGCTTGGCCTTGGCAGGACCCTCCCCAAGTCTGGAGCAGACCCCCCAGCCCGAGAGTGCAGAGCAGGGTAGACAGGGGCAGACCCCATCGGAGACCCTGTCCTGGATCTGAGCCCAGGGCTGACAGCCGACCCTGAATGACCCCTGACTTTCACTGAGCCTTGAGCCCCAGACTGACCCCTGTCCCCAGAGTAAACCTGATCTCTGACCCTTGACTCCAGAGGAAGCTTACTCCAGAATGACCCCGCCCCCCACACTGGCTGTGCCTGGAGGCTGGGGTGGCCACTGGCCCTGGGAGGGGACAGGGCCTCCTAGGTGCCCACAGTGCCCCCCCCCCCGGGGGGCAGGAGTCCCCTGGAGCAGCGGGTCCTGTGCCCCCACCCCCACCTTGCCTGGGGCCAGGCCTTGGAGCTGCCCTGCCCTCCCCTCCCCAGGGCCCCGCCTCCAGGAGCGGCCGGCGGGCGCAGGGAGGTTGAATGGGGGACGCGCGCCTTTGTTCCTGTCCCTGCTCTGGCTCTGACCTTGAGAGAGAGACAAGAACAGAAGGAAAACAGAGCTTCAGCTCAAATCCGCTCGGCAGCGGCAGTGGCGGCTCTTGCCTTGGTGGCCCCTGCATGCAAATGAGCAGCCCCATTGCTGGGCCTTCGCCGAGGCGTCCTCCCTGTGTGGTGTGCCCTTTCTGTTTCCCTGACCCCCTGCAGGCTCACGTCCTGCTGGCTTTGACAGAAGAGACCCCAGCCCCAACTATGAGGTCCCATCAAGTGGGACAACAGTGGCAGCTTCCAGAAGGCGGGACACTGGGCTGGGCCAGGCTCCGCCTCTGTAGCTGTGCAAGGGGGACTTCCTCACTGGGGGCCGCCACCACCCTTGTGCTCTCCAAAGGGCCAGACCCGTCATCCTGGGCTGAGCTGGGCCCGTGTTGCTGGAAGCCCAGGCCCTCACGCCAGGGGCATCCGGAGAGTCTATTTGAAGGGCCAGCCCTGGGACTCGGGTACCCGCAGTCAGGTAAGAGAACAACACCCAGGACAGGCAGGCTGAGTTCTCCAGGGGACAGAGGACCGAGAACCTCCTCGTGGCGGGGGGGGGGGGGGGGGGGGGGGGGGGGCGTGGGGGGTGGGGCGGGAAGCACGGGCAGGGACCGGCCTTGATGGATGATCAGAATTTGAATGGCACAAAAAAGGGAGGTACTCTCAGGGCACAGCCTGAGCAAAGGTTGGGAAGGGGTGGGGGGCAGAAACTCAGGCGTCGTGTGGCGTGTGCCCCCCAACACCCTGGAGGGACGTGGCTGGCGTGGGTCCATCCACTTTGCTGGGGTGAAGGTTAGTTTGCCGGTCTCTGGCCTCTAATGGTTCCTGTTACGAGGACCTGCGACATTCCCTCCCGTGGGGACCTTCTAGTTCAAGGGCTCTGGTCTCACTCTCACCAGGCCTGGGCAAGTGAAACAAATCCAGAGAGGTGGACCCCAGCTGGGCACCACTGGCAGTTTCCAGCCGCCACTTGGTGACAGAGTACCTCTATAAACTCAGAGTCTGGTGACAGAGGCTGTGGCATGCATAAGACCGGAAAACGAAGGAACAGGTCCCCAGTGGGCTCCCCAGGAGCCACCACGCTGGGCCCGCTGAAGCCGTGCACTGTGCCCGGATGCCCTTCTCTGTCTTGCTCCCGGGTCGGATTTCATCTGTGTATGGACTTCATCTGCTGTTGGCCTGGATCCTACCTTGGGCGGCTTGGATCCCACCCTGAGTGGCTCGGGCGGATCCCTTGTGTAGTGGGCACCTGTTCTGTGCCCCCGACGCTCAGGAGCTGAAGCAGAGACTGTTGCTCCTTTTCCCAGGAGAGGAAACAGAGGCCCACAGAGGACAAGTGACTGCCCTGAGGTCCCCCAGGGAGGCAGTGGTGGACCAGCCTTTGCACTCGGGCCAGCATGTGCCGAAAACACCTGCCCAGGAGGAACAGGGAGGCATGAAGCCGGTTAGCTCGCCGAGGTTAGGATTTGGGGTCTGGGTTGGAATGACTGAATGACGGTGGGACGGAGAGGGGGTGAGTCGTCTCTGTGCCTCCTCCTGCCCCGGGGGCCAGGCTCCGCAGACCGCCTTGCTGTCCTGAGGGAGAGGAGCGCAGGGGACCCTTGTGAGGATGATGGGGGCGTCCGTGGTGGCTCGAGGCCCCCCGGAGTTGGGCGTCTCCGGGGGGGCGGGGAGGGGGGCAGGACCCCAGGGCTGCCCACGGCAGGCAGCCCCACGACGAGTCGGGGACGCTCTGGCCCGGGGTGGGGGGTGGGGTGGGCGCGGCGGAGGCAGGAGGGGGGCCATCCCCCCACCCCTGCCCGGCCCCCGCGTGGCCGGGGCACGGCAGGAGGGGGCGCCCGCGGCCCTCCCGGCGCTCGGGCGGGACAAAGGCCGGAGCCCCGGCCCCTCCCCGGCGGCTGCGGCGGCCGCCCGCGCTGCGAGAGTCCGCGCGGCCGGGGGGCCGGCGCCCGGGTAGGACCCCCGGCGCCCCGCCCGCCCGCCGCCTGCCTTCTCGGCGCCCGAGGTCGCGCGCGCACGGGCGGGGGGGGGCGGCCGGGGATCTCCAAGCGCCGGCGCGCCCTCCTCCCGCCCGCCCCGAGCCCGCCCGCTCGGCGGCGGCGGCGGAGGAGGCGGAGACCGCTGGCAGGCGGCGGCCAGGCGAGCGCGGCGGCCGGACCGGGGCCATGGCGCCCGCGCAGCGCCCGCTGCTGCCGCTGCTGCTGCTGCTGCTGCCGCTGCCGCCGCCGCCGCCCTTCGCGCGCGCCGAGGACGCCGCCCGCGCCAACTCGGACCGCTACGCCGTCTACTGGAACCGCAGCAACCCCAGGTGAGCGCGGCCGCGCGCGGGGAGGCGGCGCCGGGGGCCCCGGGCGCCCCCCGCCCCGGCCGGGCCTCCGCGCCCCGGGCTCTGGGCGGCCCCCGAGCGCGCTCCGCCTCGGGGGCGGGGGGCGCCGGCGGGCCCCGGCGGGAGCCCCCAGGGAGTTCCGGCGCCCCGGAGTTCGGGGCGCTCCCGCTCCTCGTGCATCCTCCCCCCCGCACACGCGCAGGGCGCCCCACCGGACGCCCTGCGCGCCCAGAGCGCCGCCAGCCCCCGGAGTTCGGGGGGGACCCTCCGAAGCTGGGCGGCCCCGAGTTCCTTTCCCGGACTTGGGGGTCCCCCATCCTGGGGCCTCTCCGGGGACGCCTGCCGGCGTCGGAGTTCGTGGAGATCCCCCGGGGAACCTCATCGCCGAACTGTGCCGGGTGGGGACCGCGGCCTCCCCCTCCCCCCGGGGCAAGGGGTCCGTGGGCGCGTCCTGCGGGTGGGTCCCCACGTGAACTCGGGGAAGTTGATCTGTTCCTCCCTACCAAACCAGGACCGTCTTCGCTCCAGGGGGCCCAAGGTCCTGGCTTTGTAGAGGTGGGGAGACTGAGGCACCCAGGAGCGGTCCTGGGAGTCTTGGCCCGGCGGCATCCTCTCCCGTCCTCCCGGTGCTGATGGGGAAACTGAGGCACAGAATGCACGCGTGGCTGGCTCAAGGTCACGGTGAGGGGAGAGGAGCGGAGGTCGGGACCCAGGTGGCCTCGTGCCCAGCCTGCTACGCCTGGCTGCGGTGTCCTGGCCGCCTGCGCAACCCCTTCGGCGCCCAGCGCTAAGTGCAGTTTGGGGGGCAGCCGGAGTCCCCGCTAATCCGACTGAGAAAAGTTTGCTGGTAACTGACCATGTCCTGGATATCTGCAGAAGCCTCTGGGCCACCGCCAGCTCTCCAAGGCCGGGGGGCCCACGGGAGATGGGGTTTGGAGCCCAGCACTCCGAGGGGTCAGCCCCAGCACCCAGGCTCCCACGGCGTTCCCAGGGCCGGCTGGGCTGCGAATGGGAGTGAGGAGGCCAGCCTCTCTGCTTCCTGCCCCTCTGCCACTGGTCACTTTCTCTCCCTTTCAAGTGCCGGTCAAGACACCCTCACTGTCCTCTGCCATCCCGTTACTGTCGGGCAGAAAGTTGCATAAAGGGCCGTCTTTGAGGCAGGCTCTGGGACAAGGGTAGCCACTGTCCTGCCGTGGGGGGCAGGGAGCGCACCCAGACGCCCCCCTCAGTTGCTCAGCTGTGGGGTTGGGCCCCGGGGCTGAGGGCCAAGACCCCGGGCTGCACAGGGACAGTCAGGCCACCGCGGAGCGGGTTCCCTGGCCGCCTTGCCCTGCTGGTCACATGTGGGTTTGATTAAGGCTCTTCCCTGCGGCCGAGCGGGGGAGCCCAGCGGGCAGCGCCTCCCCGGCCCAAGTTTTTGGTTTCAGCTTTGGAATCTCCGTCCCAGGCATGGCCTGTCCTTTGTTCTAGCAAACGCCAAACACACGAGGAGCCTCGAATGGGGACGGAAGGGGGTGGTTGGGGCCGCCTGCCGCCCCACCTGCCACAGGGCTGTGGACAGGATCCCGGCCGGGGGCGGGGGGGGGGGACAAGGCAGCCCCAGGTGCCCGGCTCTGGCCTCACACCCGAGCGCCTCCTGCTGCTGACCTGACAGTCCTGTTCCGACCAGCTGCCCGAGGGCCTCGGTGGCCCAGGGACCTCTCCGGAGGTTCGCTGCCCGGGGCCGGCTGGCCTGGAACCTGCAGCCGGTGACAGGGTGCGTGTCGGACACGGGAGGAGGGGCGGTGTCGGGCCTCGGGTCCAAGGGCACCCAGGAATGGTGATTTCCCCGGGGGCGGCTGCCCAGGGCAGAGGTGCAGGGTCCGCGAGCAGGCCTGGAGCTGGCGGCAGTCCCGCGGGTAGAGACGAGAGACCCGGCTGGGTTAGTAACGGATCGGTGCGGCGGCAGGTGGAGGAGATGGGGGGGGGGTGCCCAAGAGAAGGGGCGCACACAAAAGGCACAGCAGGGAAGGGGTCAGAGCGAGGGCTGGGCACACTGGGGTGGGGGGCAGGCGGTCGTGCAGGAGCTGGAGGGACGGGTGTGCTCATGTGGGGAACGGACAGGCAGTGGCGCGGTGAGGCCGGCCACGCGTGCCCGGGGCCGGCCTCGTACCTGCACCAAGGTAATAAGTATGTGGCTCTGTTTTCCCAGTCACATCCTCCTGCCGTGCAGCGCATGTCCTGCGCACACGCGGCTGGTGGACGTGGCCGAGCGAGCCCCGCACCCACCATCACCGCCGCGGCAGGGTGGGGCCCCGCTGTCCGGGTCAGCCACCCGCAGGCGGGTCACCCCCGCACGCCGGCCGCGCGCCGGCCCCTCCCTGGTCCTTGCACCTGTCCGCGGCCGGGTGGGACTGGGCCCTCCGGCGGGGCCGCGTGTGCCGCCGCGGGGGGCTCGTGCTGTGTGTGTGGGGAAGGTCGGCGCGCCTCCGGCTCAGGCTTCTGTGTCTCCGCCTGTGTCGCCGCGTGCACTCGCGTGCTTTTTCCCGCGGCGTGCAGGGGTCGCTCACACACACGCCTGCGTGGCAGGGTGACGCGTGTGCCTCCCGGCTCTGGCATGTTTGCACACGCGCGTGCGTGATTGTGCCAGAGTGCGTGCACGTGTTTGCACGGCGCGTCTGCGCGTGGAATGCGCGTGCCCGGGGGTGCGTGTGCCCGTCCGCGTGTGCGTGTCTGCACCGGGGAGGACGGGTGTGTGTGTGTGTGTGTGTGTGTGTGCGCGCGGGGGGCGCACACGTGTGTCTTTAGCGCATCTGTGAGCGGAGGGCACGCGTGTGGCCGCGCGTGCGGCCCGGCCCCGGCCGTCCCAGGGCCCCCGGTGAGGGGGCGGACGGTTCTGGTGATGGCGGCACGGCTGGCTCTCCTCCTCTGTCCCCTCCTCGAGCCGGGTGGGTCCTCGCCGGGGGACTGTGCAGGGCGCCCGCTGTCCCCGAGTCCCCCACCCGAGTGGCGAGCGCGGGCCTGCCCGTGCACGTGGTGCCGATGCGGGCGGGGGCTGTGGGCCCGGAACAAACCCGCACCTGGCGGCTCGGGGCCGCGGGAGCGTTTGAAGGGGGCTGCGTGTGCTTCCGCGTGTGGGGGTGCAGGTAGGAAAATGGCGACTGGAGAGGGTCTTTCCCACGGTGGAGGCGTCGGGCCTCCCCGGTCCCCGTGGCGCTGCAGCCCTGCCCGCGGCCCCGGGGAGAAGTGGCTTTGACCGGGTGATGCCATATTTTGCTGTAGGAGGGTTTTTGGTTTTGTTCGAGAGAGGTCAGTCTGCCTGGCTTTCAGAGCTTGGAGGGCGAGACCGCTTGGGTCTGGGCACCCGGGGCCGAGGGTGGGGCCGCGGGGAGCCCGGGCCCGAGCTCAGGCAGGCGGCTGGGCCGCCCGGAGCCTCCGCGTCTCCGTAAGTGGGGGCCGACAGGTGTGGCGGTCAGCAGACGGTGGCAGGGCCCTTGTGGCCGGGCAAGGCCCCGGCGTGACCCCAGGGGCTCAGACGTCCCCGACAGAGAGGGAAACCGAGGCAGCTCCTGCGGGTGAACACAGGGGCTTCTGGGGCTGGACCCCAAATCTGCATGGACAGCGACGGTCCAGCCCGAAGGACAGGGCGAGAAACAGCTGAGGGGGCCGGGGGGGGGGGGGCAGTTCTGAGGGCCGCCCCCCCCCCACTCCCCCCACTACGGGCCTGGGCAACTTCTGTCCGGGTCTGCCTCTGGGGTCTGACGGGCAGCCGGGCCTTCCCTGTCCCCAGCCTCGGTGCCTCCCCTTGGGGCGCTGTGCCTGCGTTGGCTCTGGCAGCTCTGACCTCCGGGCCTCCCCACACGTCTCCGTGAGGTCTGCGGGCCCCTCGGGGTCACCCGTGGACGTGGTTCTTGGGGCAGCACATGCGTTCACGGGGTCTGGGGGGGCGGTGTTTCTGAGGGCCCGGCCGTCTCCTTCCATCGTCCCGTCCCGCAACCCCTAAGCCGGGCCCGCACCCCTCTCCTTACCCTCAGGAGCGGGAGACGCGGCCAGCCTTGCCCCGTGGCGTGGCTTTGGGGGGACTTTTCTCCTTTGGAGATGGGTCCAGGGGGAGGGCTCGGCTGTGCCCCCCCCCCACACCCCCGGACCCCATGCCACGTCTTGGCCTCCACACGGATGACAGCTAGGTGCACCGGCACAGCTCGGTCCCCACGTCGCCACACTTTGGCAGGCCAGCCCTGGCCGGGGTCTCGCCCCCATGCCTGTTCTCTTGCGCCCTGGGGGCTCGGCCGCCACGCCTCGGTCGCCCTGTTGGACCTGGGGATTTTGGTTTCAAGCGGCTCCGGCTCCGTTCACTACACGAGCCAAGTTGCCCCCTCGGCCGGCCCAGCCACAGCCACGCACCCGTCCGATCTGCCCACCCCGTTATGCCTCCCTTTCACGGACCCGGAGACAGTGACTCACCCATGGCTCCGGGGAAGGCGGGCCGGTCGGGCTGTCCCCAGTCCTAGAGGCTGCTGCGTCCAAGGCCGGCTGAGGACACTGGGGGGTGGGGGTGGGGGGGGGGGTTCCAGGACAGCCACGTCCTGTGTGCTGCTGACCCCGGGGCCCAGAGGCGGGGCTGACCTCTGGCTTCAGCTCCGGGGTCGGGTCGTTGCTTCAGTTACCCACCCCCTCCGCACACAGCCTCCCCGGGGCTGACCCCGCACCACCTGGGGGCCCGGGTTTCTCTGAGGCTCCCCCCAGCACCGGAGCTCCCCCCCCCCCAAACCCCTCGCCGCAGCAGAAGGAAGGTGGCCAGGCCTCAGGTGGGGAATGTCTTCTCGACCCCTCAGAAAGCTGGGGGTGCGTGCCGAGGTCTTGGGCCTCGCCGGGGATGGCGGTGGGGAGGGGCTGACCCTGCCCCGGCCTGGGCCTCGGGACCCTGCTGCCCACCCAGGGCCCGCCTGGGTGTGTCCTTCCCTGGGGTCTTGGTCACTAGGCGGCGTGATTGGGTTCAGACCAGGGAGCTGGTCCCAAGTGCAGCTGGCAGGGTGGGCTTCAGCTTGCTGGCGCCTCACCCCTGCCTCAACTTCTAGTCTGGGGGGGTGGCACAGCCCTCCCCACTCCCATTTTTGGCGAGACTCCTAATTAGTTGCTTTGCTATTAGCGTCTAATGACTTGACAATGGCCCGATTGGAGCTAATTAGCTGCCCCTGCGGCTGCAGGGTAGGGGTGGGTTTGGCGGGCAGGCTCGGGTCCGCCAGGGGCTGGGAGGGCTGCCTGGAGGAGTGCACGTTGGCAGCAGCCGGCAGGGTGAACGAGAGTGGGGGTGAAGGTGTGGCACGGGAGGGGAAGGGCTGTACGTCTGAAAGCCTCAGGAGCCCTCTGTCTGGGAACCCGTCCCAAGTCAGTCATTAACCCCTTAGTGAGAGTTTTTATCTCTCTCTGTTGCTCCCATGGAGCATTTGCATATCAGGCTTCCTCACTAATGGAGAAAATGAAAGCTTTGTCTTGCTTGCACCGGCTTGGTTTTGGGGTTGGGCCCTTCCCCCGCACAGGCGCCACCCTGAGTAGGGGCCAGGCGCCCGCCCCTGGTTTGCCCGCCAACTTGGAACCGGGAAATGCCAACGCAGCAAGGCCATCGCTATTTTAGAGCCGGGGAGGGGAAAACAATGGTCCGCTTAGGCAGCCAGAGCTGGGGGGGTGGGGGCTTCTTCTGGGACGCACCTGCCAGGGGTCCTCACCCCATGTGTGGGTCACTGTCTGCTCCCTGTGACTCTGGCACCTCAAAGACCTTGAATCTTTGGCCTTTGTTTGATCAACAAACGTGCGGAGGCACTGTGCACGAGGCCTGTGCCGGCAGTGAGGGAAAGGGGTGGAGAAGGAGGCTGGCCCCCAGGGTCCGGGGTCGAGGGGGGGGGGGGGGGACAGACAGCAGACTGTGTAAAGGTAAAAATATGACGATGTTGGAATGAGATATGTGATGAGGTGCAGGAGGCGGGAGAGAGCAGGCTGGGCAGAGGAGCACATGCAAAGGCCCTGGGGTGGGAACCGGAGCAGCCAGAAGGCTGGTGTGGCTGGAAGGAGCGAGCTGGGGGCAGATGGGGGACAACTTGGGTGGGAACAGTGAGGCCATACGGGCCTCGTGACCCGGAGGACCGTGGGTTTTATTCTGAGCGATGGGGGAGCTCTGAGTCAGCGAGTCAGTGGGTCTGATTTACACTCAGAAAAGCGAGCCCCGGATTGGGGGAGGCCAGGAGCCTGGCCCGCCTGGCAGGGCCCAAGCATCCAGCCTCTGAGCCAGCAAAGCAGCCTCGCTTTTGGACGTTTTTCGGGAGATTAAACGGGAGAGGAGAACAAGATATTGGTCCAGCGCAGGGGAGGCAGGCACCATGGAGAAGCACGGGCAGGGGTGGGGTGGGGAGTCGGCGATGCCCCGGCAGCCCCACCCTCGAGTCCATTCGTCTTGCGAGGCTCCGCAGAGAGCTGAGCTCTTCCCTTTCAGGCTGAGCATACATCCCTGCAGCAGAGGCCAGGGAGGAGAGGGGAAACTGAGGACCAGAGGGGGCCGCGGCCTGCACGGCGGCCGGTCCTGTACGCCCCCTCCCCCCACACCGTGGTTTCCCCACCTCCACCTCCCCTGCAGGGTCGGGCCCGGGTGGTCCTGGCAGGCGCTTGGCCACGGCTGTCATCGATTGGCTGATCAATGGGGCTTTCAATGGGCTGGGAAGGAGCGAAAACGACTTTTGAAAAAGCCTGGAGTGGCTTTTGCATCGATCTCGCCCAAGCGGCCAGAGAACACAGCCAGTCCGTGAGACACCCGTGCTTGGCCAGCCGAGGGGCAGCCCAAGGGATGGGCACGGTCGTTGCCTAACCCTGCCCCAGCCTGGCCCTGCTGTGAGCCTGACCCTGACTCTGCTCCAGCCTGACCCTACCCCAGCCTGACCCTGTCCCTGTCCCAGCCTGACCCTGACCCTGCTTTGAGCCTGACCCTGGTCCTGACCCTGGCCCTGCTGTGAGCCTGACCCTGACCTAGCCCGACCCTGGTCCCAGCTTGGCCCTGCTGTGAGCCTGACCCTGACTCTGCTCCAGCCTGACCCTACCCCAGCCTGACCCTGTCCCTGTCCCAGCCTGACCCTGGCCCTGCTGTGAGCCTGACCCTGACCTAGCCTGACCCTGGTCCCAGTCTGACCCTGCTGTGAGCCTGACCCTGACCTAGCCTGACCCTGGTCCCATCCTGACCCTGCTGTGAGCCTGACCCTGTCCCTATCCCAGCCTGATCCTGACCTTGTCCAAGCCTGACCCTGACCCTGTCTCAGCCTGGCCCTGCCCCAGCCTGGCCCTGACCCTGCTCCGGCCTGATCCTGTCCCAGCCTGACCCTGACCCAGCCTGGCCCTGGTATGAGCCTGACCCTACCCCAGCCTGACCCTGTCCCTGTCCCAGCCTGACCCTGACCCTGCTTTGAGCCTGACCCTGGTCCTGACCCTGGCCCTGCTGTGAGCCTGACCCTGACCTAGCCTGACCCTGGTCCCATCCTGACCCTGCTGTGAGCCTGACCCTGTCCCTATCCCAGCCTGATCCTGACCTTGTCCAAGCCTGACCCTGACCCTGTCTCAGCCTGGCCCTGCCCCAGCCTGGCCCTGACCCTGCTCCAGCCTGATCCTGTCCCAGCCTGACCCTGCCCCAGCCTGGCCCTGCTGTGAGCCTGACCCTGACTCTGCTCCAGCCTGACCCTACCCCAGCCTGACCCTGTCCCTGTCCCAGCCTGACCCTGACCCTGCTTTGAGCCTGACCCTGGTCCTGACCCTGGCCCTGCTGTGAGCCTGACCCTGACCTAGCCTGACCCTGGTCCCAGCCTGACCCTGCTGTGAGCCTGACCCTGACCCTGTCCCAGCCTGACTTTGGGCTGCCCTGCCTCTGTGCAGGGCCTGCTATGTACACGACTGGTGTTCTCAAGGACTGTCCCCACTGTACAGAGTTGGAAACTGAGGCTTGAGACGAGAATGAACCACAAGACCTAGCTGGGTGCAAGCCCGAGCCTGAACACAGAACTACCTGCAGCCCCCAACTGACCTCCACTCCCTGAGTCTCTCTGCTGTATTCACTGAATCTGCAAACAGCGTCCCACTTCTGTGGGGGTGGGCAGAGCCCCCCATTCCTGGGCGGTCCGAGAGCAGGGAAGGGCTGGAGGTGAGTCTGCTCCCTCCGACTCTCCGAGCTGGAATTCTCGGGAGTCTGCGCCTCAGCCGCAGACTTGACATCCCCACGAGATCTCCTGGGTCAGGTTGGGAAACTGAGGCACGAGTGAGCAAGGTCTCCCGCTGCCTCACTCCCCCCTCTGGGGTCCCCGGAGCCGCCCCGACCTGGCACAGAGCCTCCGGGCTGCAGGGGGGCAGCCAATGCCGGCTGATAATCCTGCCCCCCGCCCAGTTGCCCGGCATGGGGGCCGCACCTCGGCTCCCTCCCGCGGACTGGGCCACAGAGGCGTGGCGTGGCCAAGCTGGGGTCCAAGCAGCCTGGGCCCCTTCTGCTGTCGACCCTCACTGGGCCTCAGTTTCCATGCCTGTACGGAGAGGGAGAAGGGGCTTCCCACCCCTCCTCTGCTTTTAGGCCTTTTATGTGCTAATAAAGCTCCTCTCCGGAGGCCCCCTTGTCCCTCCTCGGTCCAGGCTGCGTTTACATGACAGGGACCCAGGAGACCGCGTCCGGGAGATCTAAGGGCTCCTGTCGCTGTGGCCCGAGGCGGTGATGGTGGGGGGAGCTGACCTCCATCCTTGCCAGGCGAAGCTGGGTCTGGGGGGGCTCCCCAAGGCTGCGTGCACAGGCTGCCTGACAGTTGGGACCTCCAGGGCAAAGGCTGGGAAGCGGGGCTGAGGGGCGGAGGCGGCAGGGGTGGGGAACCTGGTGAGGTGACCGGGAGGTTGGGGGGCAATTGTCAAGTCGCAGAGGCCCTGGAGGGAGATCCCCGGACTTGCTGGAGTCACACTGGACGTAAGGAGTTGAGGCTGGGGGCGGAACCCAGAGCACCTCTGAGCTGGGCTGGGGCGACCTTCACGCCAAACCCTGCCCCCCCCCCCCGCCCCCCGCAAGGAAACTGACGCTAGGAGAGGGGTCCAGAACACCCAGCTCCAGGCCCCACCCACCTGTGCCGCCTTGGCAGTCAGATCTGCCGAGGAAGAGCTACGGCGGCTGCCTGTGGTGGGCAGCCTGGGGGCTGCCTGGAGGAGGGGACGTGGCAGTCAAGCAGTAACGTTTATTTGGAGAGGGACTTCGTAACGGGGAGCGGGGGCAGCTTGTGCCGGCCCCGTCACGGAAGGGCCCGGACGCGCGGCCTACGGGAGGGAGGCTGGGTCCCGGGGGCTCCGCACCTGCCGCGTTGCATGCGGTTACCCAGAATGCCCGGCGAGGCGGGCGGCCTGGGGGGGGAGGGGGAGGGGGTGGGGCACGTGGGCCCGCGCCGGCCCCGCCCCCGGCCCGGCCCGCAACCGCCGGCGCTGACCCGGCGCCCCTCGTGCTCCCCGCCCCCCCCTCCCCGCGCGCGGACCGCGGGGCCCAGGTTCCACGCGGGCGCGGCGGACGACGGCGGGGGCTACACGGTGGAGGTCAGCATCAACGACTACCTGGACATCTACTGCCCGCACTACGGGGCGCCGCTGCCGCCGGCCGAGCGCATGGAGCACTACGTTCTGTACATGGTCAACGGCGAGGGCCACGCGTCCTGCGACCACCGGCAGCGCGGCTTCAAGCGCTGGGAGTGCAACCGGCCCGCGGCGCCCGGGGGGCCGCTCAAGTTCTCGGAGAAGTTCCAGCTCTTCACGCCCTTCTCCCTCGGCTTCGAGTTCCGTCCGGGACACGAGTACTACTACATCTGTGAGTGCGGGGGCGGGGGGCGGGGGGGGGGGGGTGCAGGAGGGGGGCCGGGGGGGGGATGCACGAGGGGGGCCGGGGGTGCAGGGGGGGTGGGGTCTGGCCCAGCCTTGGCCTCTGTGTCTCCCGGGTCAAGCGCTTGAATGGAATCATCCTTCTCGCCAGCCCCAGAGGCCTCACTATCTAGAGTTCCCATTTTCAGATGGGGAAACTGAGGCTCAGAGTGGGGCTGAGGTCACAGACCCGCAGATGCCCCTCTGTGACCTGTCTCTGGATCAAGCCACTGGGCCTTTGGGCTCCACCATCAACTTGCGGGCACCGAGATCAGGGGTGGTCACTGCCCCCCCCCCCCCCCCCCACCGCCAGGGAAATGGGTGTAGGGACTCTGGTGGGGGAGGGGAGCATGGTCAAAGCCAGGGGCGAAGGCAGAGCTCGGGTTCTGCCCATCACACCCTGGCTTGGGCAGGGAGCTCCCAGGCCCTCCCCCGGCCACCCTCCCCCACCATCTCCCCCCCACCAGGCCCACCTGGCCCAAGATCCCCCGAGGACTGTGGGAGCTGCTTTTCAGGGCTTGGGGACCCTCAGGCACAGCCCCGCGGGGCGAGTGGGCGGGGCTGAGGGAGGCTGTCCCTGGCTCTGCTGCACATGGGAGGGGGGAGGGATTCCAGGGGCATCCTTCTTCCTCCCCCTAAAGTGCCAATGGCAGGGTCTGGGGACAGGACGCTGCTGTGCCCTTGGCAGCCCGTTACTCTGCAGGGACTTAGCCGGGAACGCGGGAGTCTAGGCGTTGTCCCCACCGGCATGGGGGCATCGGGGAGCCCGCGTTGGTGTGGGGCTGATGCCTCTGCAGAGCCACTGCGACCCCAAGGGGCACGGAGATCCCCATCTCTCGGCCTCGTGGGGGCCCGCAGGGAGCCAGGGGGGGCGCGGGGTCCGCCCCTGGGGCTGTGGGGAGACGCAGCCCCTCGCTACCCTCCTTCCCGCTGCGTCACATTCAACTCTGTGAGGCTTCGTTCTTTCCGCTCTACTTGGATTTTTTTTTTCCTTTTAATTCAAGGAAGAAGCGGGTGGAGGAAGGGAGAAGGTGTTTAAATTAAGGCCTCGTAATATGAGAAAAATTACATTTTTCTTTCCAGGACGGGAGTTTCATAAAGATAATTATTGTAATTACTCTATGACGAATGTTATTTTTATTCCACGCTTTTTTGTCTTCATCTTCCAGCGTGAGGGGCTTCTGGGGGGCGGGCAGAGGCAGTGGCCACCAGGAGGACAGGGGGACAGGCCTGAGCGTGTCCGTGTGCCGCGTCGTGCACACGGGGTGGGGGGGGTGTGCCCGTGCCGTTGTCACACGTGAACCCCCGTGGCCCCCACTGGGCTTCAGGCCTCCTTCCCCTCCCTACCCGGGTCCCCAGGCCGCCTCCCGCATGACTCACCGCTGTGGTGTGACCCTGGCCCCTCCGGGAGCTTCCGTGGGCCGTGTGGGCCGAGAGGCAGGGAGCAGGAAAGGTGGAATTGGAGGCGCGGGGACCTAACGCTTCGGCCTCCCTGTGACCTCCAGCAGGGTGCGTCCCTCTCCGCGCGAGGTGGGCGCATAGCCTGTCTCCAGGGGTGACTGGCTTCTGGGAGCTCCCAGATGGAAGTAATCATTTCCAGAGCACTCACTGTGCGACGCACGAGGCCCAGATAGGGGGTGAGTTGCCCACAGACACCAGAGAGCAGGTATTCGATCCCAGATCAGTCATTTGGTGACACTGATTTTTTTTTTTTTTTTTTTTCCTGACCGGTTAAAAACATTTTCATTCAACACCTTCGAACTTTGCTCTGTGCTGCCTTGGGGTGACGTGGAACCAGACACAGGCACCCCCAGTCTCTGGGGTCGGGGTTCAGCAAAGGGAGGGGCAGGGGAAGTATGCGGGAGGACTTCTGGGAAATAGAGGGCATTGTGTCTAGGGCTTTGAGGTGTGGTTAGGAGTTTTATGGGCGGAACCTCCCGTAGCCTTGGGTCAGGGTCGAGTTACCAGTGTGGGGAAGGGGATGTAGCCCCAGGAGGTCTCTGGCACTGAGAGCCCCCTACTCCACAACCCCCACCCCCCTCTCTTCCAGCTGCCACACCGCCCAATGCTGTGGACCGACCCTGCCTGAGGCTGAAGGTTTACGTGCGGCCAGCCAGTAAGTGCTCGGGGCATCGTGCAGGGTTTCACCCCCCACCCTTGTGTCCCGAGCCCACAGAGCCCACGGAGGGCTCGGCAGAGCCAGGGGGTGGTCCCAACACAGCCCGGGGAGTCCCTCAACCTCAGCGATGGCGGGGGCGGCTCCTGACCCCGAGCCTCAGTTTCCTCACGTGTGAAAGAGGACGGCATTTCAGACCTTCGGGACTGAGGGTGAAGTCCGTGACCGGGCCCTCTGCTGAGGCCGTGGCTCCCTTCATCCAAGAGTGAACACCAGGGAGGTGCCCCAAGATAGGCCAAAGGGCCCACGTTCTGAGCTCTTGAAACATCAAAGCCACACGCAGAGAAGGGGGGGGGGGTCTCCGCAGCCTTGTGACTTCACCCAGGCGCCGGACACGCATTTGGCACCCGCTGTTTGCCATGCTCTGCACAAAAGGCACAGCCCCGACCGAGATGGACAGAAATCTCCGGGTCTGGGAGGGACAGCTGAGGCAGACTGTGGGCGTGGGGGGGCAGCCCCGTGGGGAGGGGGGCCACCTGCTGACCATCCTGCCTCCGTGTCCCCCCAGACGAGACCCTGTACGAGGCCCCGGAGCCCATCTTCACCAGCAATAACTCGTGCAGTGGCTTGGGCGCCTGCCAGCTGGTCCTCAGCACCGTCCCTGTGCTGTGGACCCTCCTGGGCTCCTAGTCCCGGCCCACCTGGATGCCCCGCCTAGAGACCAGCTAGAGACTCCGTTTCTCCCACGACTGGTGCTGCCCTGCCAGGCAGGGGGGGGCTGTCCACCGCCCCAGGGCCAGCCCTGGGGGGTGCGGCTAAAGGCCCTGATGCCTGAGAGGCCGGGTGTCTGTCCAGCCTCCCGGCCAAGCCATTCCTTCCAGGGTGCCGGAGAGCCCGCGAACCTCTCGCTAGGGCTTTTCTTTTACGGCGGAATGAGAAAGACTTGAGTTTTTAATTTAATTTATTCCTTGCTGTTGCCGGTAACTTTGGGAAGGAGACAGAGTGGATGCTGCGTGGGTCCCTGGCCCCCCCGGGGCACGGGGATCGGGAGACCCCTGGTCTGGTCGACCCTCCAGGTGCCCTGGGACAGGCCGGTCTGAGACGGAAGGGGCCGGGGATGCGTGCCCCTAATTCCGGCCCAGGGATCAGAGCCCACCTCAGACCCCCCCACCCCCCACCCCCCACTCCCCACTCCCCCCCCACCTCCTCCCTCCAGGGGGCCTCACCAGAGAGCCCCCGTGTGGAGCCCTGGCCCCATCAGAGCCCCCACCCCCACGTCTTAGAACCGCTTAGGCCCCGCCCGGTCCCCCCAGCCTCACCCGCTCGCCCCCGAGGCCCAGAAGACGTGACATTTCTGTAAATAGAGCCAGCAAGTATATACTGTGATTTATTTTTACTGTATTCCTAAGGATGGCCTGGAAAGTTTCTTTTTTTCTTACCCCTTCACGGGAGGGGGGCACTTTTATTTTGGTGGGGGGGTGGGGGACTTTTTAGAGTAGAAGCCGCACTTCGCAATAAGCTCGTGTGTCTGTCGGAGCCCCTGCCCCTACTCTCCGAACTAATAACGTTTGTAAGAGAAAAGAAAACAGGACAAAAGGAAACACGGGGGCCACCACCAAGAAAAGACACCCCCCCGACACTTTAAAGAAGCAAACCGCATTTATACAGATTTCATATTTCCTACCCGCCTTTCCTGATCTGTGTTTTATATATATTATATATAAATATATACGGTGCGAGGCCGCCAGGAGACGGCTCCTGGATGCCGGGTGGGGGGCTTTTGTAGGGGGCATCGTGGGCGGGTGGTGGCGTCATGCCTGGAGCTGGCGACCGGGACCCCCCCCCCATTACAATCAACTTTGGATTCTGTATTTTTTTATAATAAAATGAGCGTAAACTTCGAGGATGTGCATGTGTGTCTGGGGCCCTCGGCCCGGATCGGGAGGGGCACTCGGATAATAATTTGGAGTCGGGTCTGGAATCTGCCAGGCAGAGGCGTCTTCGAGGGCCCTCCGGGATCAGTCGTGACGGCTTCTTCGCTTGTTCGGAGGCTGGGCCCTGGGATGGACGTTTCACGGGGTGCTGTATCCTCCACTGCCCTCCGTGGGCCTCAGTTTCCCCCTCTGACAGATGGAAGCAAGTCCTCTGCTCCCTGGGGCAGCTGGGAGGGGGAGAGGGGAGCCTGGCTGGCTGCGAGTATATAGCAGGGGCCCATTGGGATGCCAGGACCCCCAGGGCTGCTCAGGGCCTCCTGCCCCATCGTCCGCTTGGGGCGCGAATCCTCCCGTCCCGTGACGGGTCTTGTAGGGTCCGATCAAATCCTATGACATCCGTGTAGCCAAGCTCTACCGCCGCGTGACTCAGTTTCCCTAACTGACCAGGCCAGGGTGGGGTCTGTCCGTTTCTTTTCTTTTCTTTTTTTTTAAATTTTACGTTTATTTATTTTGAGAGAAAGAGCGTGCGGGGAGGGGCAGAGAGAGAGAATCCCAAGCACCCCGACGCGGGGCGCAAACCCAGGAACCGTGCGAGCGTGATCTGAGCCGAAATCAAGAGTTGGGACGCTGAAGGGGCTGAGCCACCCAGGCGCCCCATCTGTTGCCTCACGGTCCCTTTCTGGCTTTGCAAAAGGCACGTGTCCGGGGCTGGGGTCGCAGGGGCCTTCACCCCAGCCTGGCCCCAGGTGGGGGCACAGAGAGGCTGGGGGCCACCCAGCAGACCCTGTCAGATGCTTGTCGCCTCGGTGGTACGTCCGGGACCCAGCGTCTGGGGCACAATTAGCGGGGAGGAAAGGCTGTCCGCTAATTAATTCGGCCGAGCTGGGCCCCACGACAGGACCTGCCTCTTAATGAAGCCAGTGTAGCCGCACAAAGACCCCTGTGTGCGCCCCGCCCGCCCTGCCCGGTGTCCCCGGATGGACGGTGACGCCCGAGCTGCGCACCCTGAGGATCCCCCACTCCGCAGCGAGGACCCCGAGGCTCAGGTAGGGGGGAGGCCTGCCCCCCCGCGGCTGTTTTCCCCCAGACCCCGCGTCGCGGGGAGGGAACCCGAGGGAGGACTCAATGCGGGGATCGTGGGGCGGGATCTTAGCAAGTGACCTTAATTTTCTTATTTCAAAAGAACTTACTGAGATATAATTCACATAGCACACCATCCTTCCATTTCAAGTACAATCCAGGCGCTCGGGGGGCTCGGTCGGTTAAGCGTCCGACTTGGGCTCCGGTCACGATCTCGTGGCTTGTGGGCTCGAGCCCCGCATCGAGCTCCGTGCTGACCGCTCGGAGCCTGGAGCCTGCTTCGGGGTCTGTGCCTCCCTCTGTCTCTGCCCCTCCCGCCACCCGTGTTCTGTCTCTCAAAAATAAGTAATAAGACATTTTTAAAAATTAACAAAAAATTAAGTACAATTCCACCATTTCTAGTACGTTCACAGAGCGGTGCAACCATCACCTCTCTCCAATTCCATCACTCCAAAGGAAGCCCCGCCCCTATCACCCGTCACCCCCCATCCCCCATCCCCCACGAGCCCCCTTCCCATCCGTGGATGAGCCTGTTCCGGACGTTTCACACGCGCGGACTCACACCCCGCGTGGCCTCTCGTGTCTGGTTCCCTCCCTGAGCGTCGTGTGTTCGGGGTCCGTCCGCGGGGCGGCGGGGGTGGGCGCCTCGCTCCTGCTCGCGGCCGAGGGACGTTCCCATGCGTGGATATATCACATTTTGTTTATCTAGGCACCAGCTTATGGACGTTTAAGGCACTTCCAGTTTTTTAAGACAAAGTTTTAGCACAAAAGGACCTCGGATGGGTAAGGACAAAAATAGCTTTGTTCCACCTCAGGGTCTTGGCACATGTTGTTCCCCTGGGTCATGTACCCTTCCCGCAGGTCACCGATCACTGGTCCGCTCTCCCTCCCTGAGACCTTTCAGATTAGGTCACACGTCCTCTCTCGACGTCCCTGGCCAAGTGGCCACCCCCCCCCCCCCCCTCAATGTGGCATTTCTGATTCTTCCCTGTTCTCCCCCGGAGACTGGGAGTTCCCAGGGGGCAGGGCCAGTCCTTGGTCATCACCGGGACCCAGTGCCCACACTTGGGAGGCCCCCCTTGGGCTTGTCATCTGCTACGTGCACAGGCACGTACACGCGTGTGCAGAGGAACCCCCAGCCGCTCTCGCCCACGCACGCCCCTTACCACTGGACACTTGCGTTCAGGGCCTGGGTCACTGGCCACCGTCCACTGCCTCAGGGGCCACCGTCAACACGAGGAGGGGCTGCGTTGTGCACAGTGGGGACCCTGACCCTGTGGCCCCCACCCCGGCCTCTCTGCAGGCCCCCTGGGCAGCCGTCTGTATGCGGGCCCCTGAGCAGAGGGGACTCGATTTCCCTCCCGGGGTGCCCGGGTGCCCCGCCACGGGGAGGGGGTCTGGGAGGTGGGGAGGGGGCGTCCTGAAGTCCCCCCAGCACTTCCGGCTGCTCTGGGATGGAGGCGTATCTCCTTGCCGCGAGCACCCGGTTAGATTTGCTGTTGTATTGCTTTGGGGGGGGGGGTCAGGCCTCAGCCTCAGGATGGGGGCCTGGTTGCCCCTCTCCATCTCCACTGGGGAAAAAGCCGCAAGGCCCCAGTGCCCCTCGCACTCAGGGCTGACGGGGACCCCCTGATTTTAGGGGTCCCGTGACACAGCTGGAAGCCCATGCTCCTGTATCCCGCTTCAAGGAAGGTCCTCACCCCAGCTCCTCCCCGCCTCTCTGGGTGCACCCCCCCCCCCAGGGCCACTGCCCTGCCTGCACCTTCCCAATTAGCTTCTCTCCCTCCCCCTCCCTTGCTCCTCAAGGCCCCAGATCTTGTCTGTCTCCTCCTCTAGACTGTCAGCTCCCTGAGGGTGTGGAATTTTGTCTGTCCTGGTTGTCACTGCGTCCTCAGTGCCTAGAATGTGCCGGGTACACAGTAGGCGCTCAGTGAATTCTTGTTGATGAATGAATGAATGAATGAATGGATGAGGCAGCTGCCTGATTAGCAGACAGAACGTAACACATGGATGGTGTTCCCAATGCCAGCGTCGGCGCCCCCAACGAGCAGTAAGTGTGCACCTACTGTGTGCAGCGGTCAGTGCTGGGCCCTTCCTGGGTCTGCGTGGCCTTCGCAAAGTCCCCCCCCCCAATATCTGGGGGACTTTCAGGCCATGGTTGGCGCCCCTGATCCAGGCTGCAGGTGGCCAGGCGGCCACTGATGGACAAGGAAAAAAGCAAGTTCACAGCCCAGAAGCCCCCGAGGAGCCATCAGTCACTGCACGATAACACGCAAGCCGGAAATTAAGTGGACGCAGCCAGGCAGGTGTGGCCAGCAGGGCAGACTGCCCCGGGAGCGGTTCCTGTCCCCTCCAGGTCCCCGACCCCAGCTACTAGGGCAACTCGGGCCAGGTCATGGGGCTGGGGCAGGGGTGTGGGCCTGAGGGGGAGGGGCCGGAGGGGGAGGGGCCGGAGGGGGAGGGGCCTGAGCGCCAAGCACAGGGCAGATGGCAGGTCCAGCACAGACAAAGGCACAGAGACCAGACTGATGCACAGCCCAGGCTGCGGTGGAGGCTGTGGGGGGCGGGGGGACCGCAGGGGAGGCTGTGGGGGGGGCTGCAGAGGAGGGGGTGGGCGGGGGAGCCAGTGGGGCAGGACTGGAAGCCAAGAGGAATGCACACTGGAGGGTGGGGGCTGCCGGGCACCGGGACCTGCACCCCCACCCTCACCTGCTGGTGCAGAACCCCCGCAGTGCCCCCCGCTGGCCGTCTCCACACTTACTGGGACCTCAGGGTTGCTCAGGGGCCAGAGACGGGGCTGTTAGGGGTGAGCCCCCTCCCGCTGCGGCCAGAGGTTGGGAGAAACTCGGGGGGGCTGTGTACTGACCCACCCGGCTGATGGAGAAACAGAGGCTGAGAGGCCGGGGGCCTCATGGACAACGCAGTCTTCGGGGGGCACCGAGTGGTCGGGGAGGCAGCTCTCCTGAGCACATGGGACAGAGGCCCCACTGGCCCTTGGAGCGAGTCCAGGGTGACCCCGGGCCTCTGTGGGATCAGGATTTGGCCTGGGGCAGCCCAGGGCATGAGATCAGAGGTCCCCCTACTCCCCCAGCAGCCAGGAAACATTCCTTGGGTCCCTGTGTTGGGGACCCCTGGGGCCTCCCTCTCCCTGAAGCTCTGATGTGCTGTGCGGGTTGGGGTTTAGGGACCCGGGAGACCGGCTGTGGTTCCGGTCCAGACACCCCCCACCCCCCACCCCGTGCTGTGATTCTGGTCCAGACCACCCCACAGGCGGTGCCGCCTTGCCCTCCGGGCCTGGGGCGCTGGCCCGGCTCCCAGGGTGGGGGACGCTTCCAGGGGAGATCCAGAAAAGTTATTTCCCAGGACCCTCCTCCCCGTGGCCTCTCAAACCCCAGCTCCCGAGGGGGCGCACTGATGGGGCGCAGGGGGGCCGCGAGGGGTAAGGGCTGTGGGTTGCGGTTGGCGCTTCCCCGAGCCCCCACCCCCTCCCCCGCCAAGACTCCTCCCCGGCCGCCTCCCCCGCGCCGGTTTGCAGGCTCTAAGTGCTTAAAAGCCTCCTGCGGCCGGGAGCAGCGGCGCGGGTGGAGGCGGGGGGGGCTGGCAGGGGGCCCGGGGCGCCCCTCCGGAAAAGGCCTTGAGCCTGAGACAGGCGGGGAGGCCAGGAACCGCCCGCGCCCCGCACCCCACGCCCGGAACACAGGGCCCGGACCCCCCGCCCCGCCCCGCGCCCCCAGGTCCCTCCCGCGGGGCCTCCCCCAAGCCCCCTCTTCCCGCCTCCGTGCTTCTGCCCGCGCTGGTCCCCCACCGGGCCCTCTGTTGTTCCCTGCGCTCCGCATTCGGGTCCCAGCTCCTCGCCCGGGACCTCAGTTTCCCCATTTACAGACTGCGGCGGGCCGGCGGGCGTGCGCTCCTGTCTCTGGGGAGGCGAGGAGGCGGCGGGGGAGGCCGGTCCGGGCCAGCCTCGAGGAAACTGGGTCCCGCCCCAACCCCGCCTTCCTCCAGTGGGACCTCCCTCCCCCGGTTTGCCCTTCTGCTCCGCAGAGGAAACCCGTCTCAGACCCATTTCACAGATGGGAAGGCTGAGGCCAGAGGAGGGTCGCGCCCAGTCCCAGGCCCCACAGCTGGCACCCCGCTGCCCCTGGCCCATTAGCTGGGTGGGGGGGGGGGGGATGGGGGAGGGCCTGATGTCCTCAGTCCAGCCTCCCGCCCCAGCAGCCCCGGTGGGCAGCACGGGCAGTCTGGAATAATCCTTACGATGTGGATTCAGTGTGGGCTCTGAGGAGCCGGCAGGCCTGGGGCGGGGGGCGGGGGGGCGGGACGGCCGGACTGTCCTCATGGGGCGGCAAAGATGAGAGCCTGTGATTGCCCTGCCGCGGGGGGGGGGGGGGGGGCGGGGCACCCCCCAAAGGCCTCTCTTTGGGGCCTGCTTGGCAAGGCCCACTGGCCTCTGGCAGAAGGGGGTTCAGGCCCCTCTCTGCGCCGTTGCCTGCCCCGCTCCGCCCCTCCCCTGCCGGGCACCAGAATTATGGTTTGCAATATCTCTGCTCCCCTGTGCGGCCTGAGTGTTAACGAGGCGCCTGCTGCGGAGCCCCGCACCCTGGGGGGCGTCATTAGCATCATCCCTCACACCCACGAAACTGAGGCTCGGAGAGGTTAGGTGCTGCCCTGGCAGAGACAAATTCCAGGTTCCAGCACAGCCCTGGCCCCCCTACCGTGGACGAGCCCCCAGTTTGCTCATCTGGAAAACGGTGCTGTAGAGGCACAAGGTGGGAGCTCAGAGCCTGGGGTTCCCTTTTTTTTTTTTTTTTTTAAAGTTTATTTATTTGAGTAATGTCTACACCCAACATGGGGCTCGAACTCCCAACCGGGGAAGCAAGAGTCACATGCTCTTCAGACAGGGCCAGCCAGAGGACCCCAGAGCCTGGGGTTCTTGATGACCTGACTAGTTGCCCCCATAAGAGTGGCCCTTTTGGTCCCCCCCCTCCCTGCGCGGCCCCACCGCCTGGCACAAAGTCAGGGCCCTCAGCGAATGTTTGTTGAATGACTCAGTGTTTTGTGCATGGACTCTGAATCGAGTGCTCTTTCACTCCAACTGGGAGAGACTGGAGGTGCTGGCCTCATTCTCCACTGTTCACTCCTTAGGGCATGCCTGGCATGGGGGGGTTGGCGGGGAACAGCCTCTCTCTGATAAGGGGGGCAGCGGGGGCACCGCAGGAGTCAGCTATGCTGGCTGGCAGATCTTTAAATTAAAATACATATATACACCAGATAAATAAACCCGGCCCACATCCTGGTGACAAGCAGAATTAAATCGCCCGGTTGGGGACCTGGCAGCGATGGCTGGGGGGCGGGGGGGCAGTGGTGGAGGGGTGGGGAAACATCACTGGCTCCGTTTTCATTCTCTGACTGTCCCCACTCCTGTTGGTGGACGTTCCCACAGCCCTGCAGCCTGCTGGGCACTTGGGGAGACACTTAGGGGATCAGGACGTGATGTGGAGTCCAGGGGTCCCACAGGCCCAGGTTGGGGCGAGGCCAGCTCCTCAGCTGGGGGCCCCTGGGTAAGTCACGTGCCCCCATCCGACAGGGGACACTCTGCCCCGCCACCGAGTGCTGTGGCAGGGCACAGACCAGGTTTGGGTCCTGGTTCGGCCCCTCAGGGGCGGGGATCAGCCGCAGACCCTCCTTGGGAGCCCCTGGTTGCGCCCCCCCTCCCCCCACACCCCCCCATCATGTTGGACGCCAGGGAGACCCCATTCAAGCACGCAGGGGAGGCGCCGTTGGGGCCCACACTGCTGTGGGGTCCTCCCTGGCCCCTTCCCTCTGCCGGAGCTTGGCCCGTAGGGGCGGAGGAGTGGGAAGGGAGTTTTCAATTAAGGAGCAGCTAATCGCCAGGCAGCAAGGGCCGTTCTGGGGCCCAGTAAATCTATTATGAAAAGCCTCTAAATGTATGTAAAACCAGCCTCTGACAATCCAGGGATTAGGCCACCGGGAGGGGAAACCGAGGCGAGGGCCGGCTGGTGGATTAACGGAGCAGGGTCTCTCGGGGGTTGTGGGGAGCGGTCCCCGGGAGTCGGGGCAGAGGGAGAGAGGTCTTCCTCTGCAGAAGCCAGCACCCATTTTATAGATGGGGAAACCGAAGTCCCGACAGGCCGAGACCCAGAGCGGAGGAGCCTCACCCAGCACCCCGGCCGGGGTGCACGCGGGGCGCCCCAGAGCGCACCCCTGTCCAGCGGTGGCCTCGGTCCCCACCTGCTGCTGCCCCCTTTGAGGCACACCGAGGTGGCAAGGTGGCCTGGATGGTCTGAAAGATCGGGAACCACAGACGGGGGCGTTTGCCCCCACAAAGCTGCCAGCGAGCCCCGCCCCCAGCCCAGGAGGAGCCCCCAGGGGAGGCGCGGGATCCCTGGGCACGGTGGCTGTGCCCGTACCTCCCACCCCGAGTCCCAGGAGCCCCAGGTGGAGGCCCAGCCTGAGCAGAGGCTGGGCTGGGAGGAGGAGCTGGCAGAAAGGGATTTTGTGTCTCCTCCTGAGGGTCACAGGGGGCCCTGGGGCGGGGGGGTTAGCCCGAGGGGTCCTGGCCTCCCTCAGAATCTGTTGTGGGAACATCGACCCTACTTCCCTCAGGGGCTCAGGGGCTCAGTTTCCCCAGCTTGCCGCCCCCCCCCCCCCCCCCCCGCTCCCCCAGTCCCATCCAACCCTCAAGGTCCACACGCCCCCTAATTATCCTGCCAGTGATTCCCTCCCCCTGGGATGCCAGTTCCACCTGCGGAAACCCTTCCAGGCACCCAGGTGTGTGGGGAGGCCCGCCCGGCCCTGCGTCGCAGCCGTTCCTATGGGGCTGGGGGCAGCAGCTGGCGGGCCCTCCCCGGGCCCCTGGTCTGTCTCTGGTCCAGCCACCCGTGTGAACCTGCCGCTCGGGGGCTGGGGAGTGAACAGGAGGTGAGCGATTCCTGGGCCCGGGCCCCCAGATCCCTCTAGGCCCAGGTGACATTGTGTGACCAGTGGGAGTGGGGAGGTCCCAGCAAGGCCGACCCAGGTGGTTCCGGGCCTCGCTGGGCTGCCCAGCTCTCGCCGTGTGATGTGAGCGGATGTTCGCGCCTCCCCATGACTCGGTTTCCCCATTGTCACCACCACGGATGGCTGGAAGCTGTTCCCAGCACGGGGGGGTGGGGGGGGCTGGGGATTGGAGGGAGGATGTTGGGGGGCCCCGCTCCCCCCTCCCGGCCGTCAGTCAGGCCCGCCGGGCCCCTTCAAGCCGTCACGGCCCAGCAGTGGCCGGGGGAGGGATTACCCAGCCTGTCCAGGATGGACTCAAGTGGAACCGACGCTGACGAGCGGAACGCGCCCCCGCGGGCCCCGCCTGCGCGCCTTTGTCTGCGCCCGGCCCCGCCCCCCGCCGCGGACAGCGCCCCGGGTGCTGAACCGCGCCGCCCGTCGCCGGCCACCGAGCCGCGGCCAAGGCCGGCACGAAGCAGCCGCGGCCCGCGTGGGGCCGCGCTCCAGCCCTCTCCGGGCTCAGTTTCCCCGTCTGTGGCATGGGTGCGCCCGCTCAGGGCTGAAGGGGGGCTGTGTGGGCAGAGGCGGCGGGGGGCACGGAGGCCTTTCCCAGGGGTGCTCGGCCGCCCCTCCGCCCAGGCGCGCCACCGACCCTTTGTCCGGGAAATGCGAGGCGGCAGGGAGAACGGATCCGCTCGCCGCCTGAAAGGCGCCGCAGCAAATACTGTTGACCCCCGACCCCGGCCCTCTAATCCTGGGCTGAGGCCCTCACTGGGAGGGGCCCTGAGAGCGGGGCCGGGCCTGACCCCCCGCCCCAGGCGCCGAGGGGGGCTTCCGGGTGAGGGTCGCAGGGGCTTCAGGGGAACGTAGCTGCCCCGTTGGCCACGTGTCTGGTCACCACCCCGCGGAGCCCACAGGAGAAACTGAGGGCAGGCAGAGCTCTCAGAAGCCCCCAGGCCCCGGGGGGGGAATCGGGCTGGAATCAGGTCCCTGCCACCGGCAGGCTGGGTGACCGCTGGGCCAACAGCTGCCGTCTCTGAGCCTCAAAACGGGACGTTCCAGGAGGTCCGGCCTGACCTGCCTGGAAGGGAGCCTATCGCCATGGGGGGCATCTGGCCTCTACCTGGCTCTGTGCCTCAGTGGAACCTTCTGGGGCAGGGGATGGCTATGGGGGTACGTGGCCTAGGTGCCCCCTCTAAGAGGGCTCCAGGAGTCACTCCCCTGAAGTACAGGGAGGAACTTTCCCACCTCCGCCCTCCCCTGCTCTACAGTCCTCCATGGCTCCCACTGTCTTCAAGACGGTTTTTCCCACCTGCACAAGGCCTGGCCACCGAGCTTGGTGACCTGGGCTCACCTCTCAGCTCCCCTTCCTTGGGCCAGCTCTCTCCTCTCTGGGCCTCCCCAGTGGACAGAGAGGGTGAGGAAGATCACACAAGGAGCCACATTAACCGGGCTGAGCCCAGGGCCAGGCACACAGCAGGCACTACTAGATCCGCCTCAGGGGGCTGCTGGATGGCACCTTTCTGCCTCCACTGCCACCGCAGGGCTGGCCGGGGAGGAGCTAAGACCGGCAGAGTCAGGGCTCTCCGGGAAGAGAGGCCCGGGTGAAGGAATGGAGGGAGGGTGGTGTCCTTGCTTCTGCCGCGGCAACGTAGCCCCTCACCTCCCCGCCCCTTGGGGGCCGCCGCTAGAAGCTTCCACTGAAGATTAAACCGTGCTCCGTTGCTGGCCGGAACGCGTTCGCACGCTCGGGTGCCCCTGTGCTCCCCGGCGGCCACGTGTCTGTTCCACCCTGCCGAGCTGTTCCCCACAATCAATTTCAATTTGGCCTGGGCCCTGCCTCTGCAGCCAACCCTCCTTGGGGGCTCGGGTTGAGGAGGAGGAAGCGGTGACGTCCCCGACCTCCCCTGCTAGATCCCGGGACCTGTCTGGTGACAAGAGGGCTCTGCTGTTGCTGCCCCTTTCCGGGCCTCAGTTTCCCCAGAATGATGGGATGGGGGGGGGGAAGGGCAGTCTGGGGCCAGCTCTGCTCTCAGCCAACCTTGTGCGTTTCTGGAGCGCCAACTGTGTACCGGATCCCGGGTTGAATGCCAGGAACCCAGTGGGAACCAACGTGGAAAAACTTGAATTAATCAGGGTCAGGTGGTGTGTAGGGCTTTCCTGCCGGGGGAATTGCCTGTGCAAAGGCCCTGAGGCATCAAGGAACACAGACCTCGGGAGAGCACAGGAGGCCCATGTGCCGGAAGCAGGTAAGAAAAGAGGAGCAGAGGGGCGGGTGGGTGGAGACTTGGTGATGATATTACCCAATGATAACAGCCGACAGTTATTGAGCACCTACTGCATACAAACCTTGACCTATGGGCTCCACCTGCCTCACCTCCCTGGAACCTCACAGCCCCCCTGTCATTACACACCCACTTTGTAAGGGAAGAAACGGGAGGCCACAGGGACGAGGCTGCCGGCCAGGGCTACTGGGTGGGTGGCAGAGCTGGGTTTGGTCCCAACTCAGACGGAAGCAGACAGTGGTGTGGACCCTTCGCCAACACCCCCACCCACCCCTCGTGTCCTCCCCGGAGTCACTGCCTCACTCCCCGCCCGTCTCTGGGGTCCGGAGGAAGGACATGAATGGGGGTCTCAAGTTCTTGGAGTTTGATTGGGACTCACCTGCCCTTCTGTGTGACCTTGGGGACGGGCCCACCTAGCCCTTCTGTGCCTCAGTTTTCCAGTCTTACAAGGAGACTGTGGGCCACCCTTCTCTCTAAGGCGAGCTGGGGGAAGGGTAGAGGCGCCCCCCGGCATGGCTCTGCGCCCCGCAGCCCTGCTCAGGCCCCATCCCCCTGCAGCCGTGGGAGGGGGGGACCTTTTCCCTGCCGCGCGCCCTGGGAGCCCTGTTTGGGCCCCTTGTGGCTCCCGGTTCGGGCCACCACTAGGTGGAGCGAGGAGGCCGGTGGAGACTGGGCGTGGGCGGCCTTGGCTTCAGAGCCGCGGAGGCCACGCCGGGAGCTGGCGGGTCGCACGGGCGCTTCTGGGTGAGCGCCCACGAAGCCTCCACACTCTGTCCGGGGGACAGCGGCCCGAAAAGGGGTGCAGCGCCCGCTGGACAGTCCGCAAGGGAGGCACACGGACGGCGGGGCGGGGCGGCGTCCCGAGCAAGGAGAGGACCCACCACGGGGCCCAACCTTGACCCCCCCCATCCCTGACCCGGCTGCCACGTGCAGATGGCCGGGCAGCGGCCCGGGCGCGGGTTCAGAATCGGCCATTCCCGGCACCCGCCCGCTGCCTGACGGCGGGGAAGCCAAGGCTGGATGCCCAGCTTGCGGGTGGGGGCCGCGAGCGCCCTTTCGAGCGAAGGCACTGCCGAGGCTGCGTGGGACTCCTCAGGACGCCCTCCCACCCACAGGCAAGGACCTGGTGATACGGTGGACAACTGGGCTTCTCTGACGAGCTTCAGCCGAAACGTAAAGAATGAGAGATACCGGGGGGAGGCGACATTCTGCACAGAGGGGCAGCCTCGCCAGGGCCCCAGGTGGCGTCTTGAATGTGTGGGTCCTGGAGACCCGGTGGGAGGGGTGGGGCAGGGCCAGCCTTGTAGGCCCTGGCGGGGCTTGAGTTTTACGTGGAGGGTACCGGGGAGCCATGGTGGGCGAGAGCAGGAGAGTGACGCGATCTACGTTCCTTCGTTTCACAGCTCCCTGAGGCTGCCTCGGGACGGGCTGTCGGAGCAGAATGGAGGCCAGTGAGGACCCGGGGGGGAGGCTGGGTGGGGGTCCGGGCAGGGACAGAGCAGGACAGCTCAGAGATGTGGGTGGCCTGAGTGAGCTCAGGTGCGGGCAAATCTTCAGGCCGAACCCACCAGAGCCTCGGGGTCGGATCCAACCCCAACCCCCTTGGGGGACCCATTTTCCACAAGAGGAAGTTGAGGCACAGAAGGTTCGGTCACTCACAGCACATCTGGGGACACATGGCTCTAGGCCCCATTGTCATGTTCCCTTTGAGGAGAAGCCCTTAATCCAGTCTTCCCTCAGGATGCAGCCTGCTGTGGGGACCGAACAGGCTTAGGTTTCAGTCCAGGATTGGATCCAACCTGAGGCTCCAGAAGGCAGGGGACGGCCTAAGGCGCCGGCCCGCTCTGCCCCTGAACAGCGTCCCTGGCCACCCTTCCCACACGAGTTTAAGGCGCCAAGGGTCAGACCCTGCGCACCTGGCCCCACCCCTCCCCTTTGTTCCCTCAGACCCTCCCACCAGTCTTGCCCCTGCCTCAGGGCCTTTGCACAGGCCGCACCCTTCCCTGTGTGTCCACCTAGACCAGCCAGGCAAAGAGCAGCCCCCCCTCCCCACCAGCCACCCATCTGTGGCCTGGTGCGCGCCCTCGCCTACCTGCTGACACCCACTTTCATTTTCAGTGCAACGATATTTATTACAATATAACCAAGCACCCCAAGGTGCTTCCATAGGTGAATGAGGCACAGTCCCTTGCTTCCAGAAAGTTACATCAAGTACAAGACGCAAATATGTTGAAGAAACGTGCAGCTCACACAAACAGAAGGAGCAAATCGTTTCTTGTCCAGAAAAGCCAGTGATTCCTGCCTTTTATTATTATTTTTTTTAATTTATTTTTGAGACAGAGAGAGACAGAGCATGAACGGGGGAGGGTCAGAGAGAGAGAGGGAGACACAGAATCTGAAACAGGCTCCAGGCTCTGAGCGGTCAGCACAGAGCCCGACGCGGGGCTTGAACTCACGGACCGCGAGATCGTGACCTGAGCCGAAGTCGGACGCTTAACCGACTGAGCCACCCAGGCGCCCCTATTCCTGCCTTTTAAATTGAGGTATAATTCGTGTATCGTGCAGTTCACCTGTTTAAAGTGTATGGTTCAGCTGTTTTTAGCACATTCACAGTGTTGTGTAACCATCACCTCTATGTAATTCCAGAATGTTCTAGCAACCGAAAGAGCAGGCCTGTCCCCATTAGCTATCATTTCTCCACCCCCTCCCCCAGCCCCCGGCCCCCACGAGCCCCCCTTCCCGTCCGTGGATGAGCCTGTTGTGGACGTTCCACTCGCGTGGCCTCACATCCCGTGTGGCCTCTCGTGTCCGGGCCCCTCCCTGAGCGTCGTGTGTTCAGGGTCCGTCCGCGGGGCGGCGGGGGAGGGCGCCTCGCTCCTGCTGGCGGCCGAGGGACGTGCGTGTAGGTGGATGTTCCCATTCTTTTTGTCTTGTCCTTTTCTCCACATCGGTCAGGGTCCTGGTGAGACACAAGGCTGGGCGCCGTACACGGGCAGCTGAATCTGACCCTTCCTCTCCCCGGGCCAGTGCCCTGGGCTGGGGTCCAGCAGGGACCCACCTCCGCCCCATCTGCCCCAGCCTGGGCAGCACTGACATGTGCCCACTGCCCTCACCCCAGTAACTGCCCCAAACTCCCTCCTTCTTGGGGCCTCTAGGGACTTTTCAGAACTGAGAATCAGGGGTGCCTGGCTGGCTCAGTCAGTTAAGCGTCCAACTCTTGATCTCGGCTCAGGTCGTGATCTCGTGGTTTGCGGGATCGAGCCCCGTGTCGGGCTCTGTGCTGACAGTGCGGAGCCCGTTTGGGATTCTCTCTCTGACCCTCCCCAGCTGGCACTCTCTCTCTCTCTCTCTCAAAAGTGAATGAACTTAAAAAAACAAACTGAAAATCAGACGGTGACCATCCCGTGCCTAAAACCCCCCGTGGCTCCCTGACACCCTCCATGTCAATCTGACATCCCTGCTGGCCACACGGCCAGGCCAGAAGATTCTCAGGAGGGTCCCAGAAGCTTCCTTCCACTAGGGGTAGCGGCTGGAGAGGGCTGGGGGATGAGGGCATTGTCCCCGTTTCCTGGGGAAGGGAACTTAGGCTTGGGGGACAAGATTAAGTCGGGGCCCCCGTGAGTCATATTCTCAGCTGCGTGAAGCGACGTCAGCGGGACCCCTTGGTGCCCACACCCCAGGGCCTGCTCGGCATTTCTTCCCGCCTGGAGGGGAAGCGGCCCTGTGGGCGGCTCGGGGGTCCCCCCCCCCCCCCCCCCCGCTGCTTCTGGGCTGGCGGTGAGGTGCGGTGGGACGCGGTCAGAGACCCTCTGAGACCTGCAGGAACGTCACGAGACTCATGAGGGCCCGGGGGCCCCTGCCCTGCCTGGGCCAGGGGACAAAGGCCACCTCTTCCACTCGGCTGTCTCCCCACCCCCCACCATAATAGGATCGGGACGTTTGAAGTGACGAGGACGCGGGGAGGCTCCCACATAGAGAATACGACCAGAGGGGCTTAGAGGCGCCTTTGTGAGCCAGGCGGGTGGTGATGAAAGCACCATGAAATCCACGGTGTCACCGATGCCCCGCGACCGTGACAGGCCCCTTTACTTAGGGAAAAGGGGGAGAATCCCGGTTGTATACGTGCATGTGAACACGTGTGTATATGCCAGGCTCCAGCCGCGGCAGAGGCCCCGGCAGCCCCAAGGCTCCAGCCCCGAGGTGCCTCCTCGGCCGAGCGCCCGTGGCCGTGGCACCTGGCGGGAGGGTGCAGGGTGCCGGCGGGAGGGCATCGTGCTGAACACTGCTTGCACAGCTCTGGGGACCGGACCCTCGCGACCTTCAAGGCTTCCGGCCAAGCCTTCCTTGCACGTGGGCCCAGGTGACAGCGAAGTCATGCCTCGCCTGCGGGGGGACTTCTGAGGTCAGGGAGGAAAGGGGGCGCAGGGCGGGAAGGAGCGTCACGTTCTTAAACCGCTTTACGGAGATACTGCCTCCCAGTTCGTTCAAGTGCACACTTCATTTGTTCTAGTACATTCACAGAGCTGTTCGTCCATCAACACGCTGATTCTAGAACACCTGCATCCTCCCCTAAAGCAGCCCGTCCCCATCAGCCGTCACCTCCCCAGCACCCCCTCCCCCGGCCCCGGGCCCCCACGAGCCCCCTTCCCGTCCCTGGATGAGCCTGTTCTGGGCGTTTCACGCAGGTGGACTCCCCCCCCCCCCCGTGTGGCCTCTCGTGTCGGGTTCCCTCCCTGAGCGTCGTGCGTTCGGGGTCCGTCCGCGGGGCGGCGGGGGCGGGCGCCTCGCTCCTGCTCGCGGCCGAGGGACGTGTCGTGCGCGGTGGGCACGTTCATCTGTGCGCGTGAGCGCCCGCGGGGGACACACTGTGCGTGCTGGTTCGCCCGTCGGTGGGCAGTTGGCTTGTGTCCCCTCTAGGTGTTTATTAAGGGGACGCGATTCCTGAAAACACTGGAACCGGCCCATGTCTTGGGCTTTAAGCCCTCACGCGAGGTCGGGAGCCCCCGGGCCGAGAGCGAAGCGCCAGTCCCTGCGGGGCTTGGGCGTGTGGGGGCAGCGGGGAGAAGCCCCGCGGGCTGGCAAGTGTGGGCTGCGGGTCTCCTCGGCAGGGTACTCCAGCTGCCACCCGTCCTCGAGACCCCAGCGTCACTGTCGGCCACAGCCGCCTAACCGTGCTCGGTGCGCCTTCCCGGCGCAGGGCAGCGCCTGAGCCCGCACCCGCCTGTCCCCGTAAAGGCGCCTGAGTCCGTACTCCTCCCGTGGTGGCGGGGAGCCAGGTGTGTGAAGAGGGCCGCGTCCACGGCCCCCCGTCTCCCAACCAGAGCAGCAGGAGGCAACAGTCCTGTGGTCCCCAGAGACGAGCTGGGGGCGGGGGGAAAGGAGCCAGGGCAGATGGCAGGTGGCGGGTGGGGTTCCTGGCTGCAGCCTGGCAGGTGGCACCAAAGCCCCCTTGTCCACCAGCTTTGGGGCCAGAGGCAGGTAGCAGGGGCAAGACCCCGCCCTGCGAGCTGCCCTGCTCGGCGTGGGGGCGTCTGGGGGCGCCTGACTCTCCCTGGATCCTCAGCGACCACGTCCCTTCAGTTCCTTGGTGGGCAGGGGGATGCCTAGGTCCCGCCGACACGGGTCCGTCTCCTTCTCTTCCCGAAGGAGGTCTCTGAGCGGAGCAGAGACTTCACCGGGAGGCCGGAGGGGACACAGGAAGGCCACGGGTTACATGGCGGTGGGAGACACAGAGAGGGACAGAAAGGTGGAGGGACAGGTGACAGGCTGTGTGTGGGGTCTCGGGGCCAGCAGCCTCAGTCCTGGCTTTCCTGGCCTCCCTGAGCCCACCTCTTTGAACCTTGATGCCTGTGCTCACCCTGATCTGCCCTGCGGACTCAGGAGGCTGCCCGGCTCCCCTGGTTCTGGCTTCCAGGGTGGGCATAAGCTGCCACGTCAGGGTCCTGGGGCCCAGGGGCTGACGGCTGCTCCCAGCATCCCAAAGCTCTGGGGCATCCCCGTCGGGAGGCCTGCTGTGTATGAGGTACGGCCACAGAGGCTGGGGGTCAGGGTTCAGGCACCCATGGGACCGCCCCTCCCGAGTGCCCCAGGACCCCAGGAAGGGCCACCTGGCCTCATCCTGGAGCTCAGAGAGGGGCCCTTCGAACGCCAGGTCCCGGTATTTCAAAGGCTGGGAGCCCAGACCCGGGAGCCTCAGGCACTGCCCTCAGAATATGACAGCACCTCTGGGGACCCTGCAGGTTCAGATGAGGAGCCCAAGGTCTCACTGTAGGGGACAGAGAGGGGAGGGCCCAGACATGCCGTCACGGTGGAACTGTGTCCCCTAGAAAGGTGTGTCCAAGTCCTAACGCCTCGAGTGGGCCATCATTTGGAGACAGTCCTCGTGCATGTGGCTGCGTTAACACAAGGTCGTGAGGACAGGCCCCGGCCCGGTGACGGGGACCGTACCCCACGGCGTGTGCGCTCACAGGGGCGTGTGCCAGAGCCGGTGCCGGGCAGCGGCGGCAAAACCGATCTGCTCCCTGGGCCTCAGTTTCCACCTCTGGATGTCAGGGCAGCTGGTGGTCATGGGTCCGATGAATTCGCATCTGTGAAGTGCCCGGGCAGCGTGTGGCACCAAATAAACCGCGTTGTGTCTGAAGGTGATGTGAAATGAAGAGAAAGCCAGTGCCCGCCCTCAAGAAGCGTGTAGGAAATGAGCTCAAGGGAGCTGTCTGTCTCTCTGTCCTCCTCTCTCTCTGACTTGACAAGTTCTAAGGGAAGGGACGGGAGGGTTTCTCGGAGGAGGCGTCATTTGAGCTGAGACTCCAAGAGGCTGTATTTCTGGCGAAGACGAGCATCCAGGCTAAAGAAACAGCAAGCACAAAGGCCCTGAGGCTTGGTGTGTTTGCAGGGCCACTAGGGAGTCGGTGTTGCTGGAGCAGGGGGAGGCAGAGGAGGACTTTGGTTTTCCTCCCACGGGCACCGGGGAGCCACAGCAAGGGTGACAGCAGTGGAGGGACGTGATCGGGTGGCGTGCCCATCAGAAGGGCCACGCAGGGAGGGCTGCCCAGAGGCAGGGAAGGGGCTCAGGCTAGAAATCCAGCCGAGGGACGTTTGGGAAGAAATTTCTCTCCTGCCCTCCCTCCTTTTCTGTGTCCACCCGGCTGAGAGATGGGACGGCACGGCCTTGGCGGGCAGACTGCCGCGTGGTGAGGGCCCAGGTGCCCCCCGCCCACTTCTTGGTGGTGACGGATGGCGCTGAGCCAAGCACCCCTTTCCCTCCTGGCACCCGGGGCCAGCGATGACTCAGCTGGACAAGCGTCCAGCTGTGCGGGGCAGCCCCCAGTTACTCCTTCCCACCCCTGGGCAGGAGAGTGCAGCGCGGTCCCCGCAGCGGGACAGGGGTCCCCACAGCGGCAGTGGCGCTGGGCTCAGGAGCCCGCCGTCCCTGGCCGCAGCCTGGCTGGCTCATGCTGACTGGCCCCCCGGCCCCTGGATCCTTGTTCCACCTGACAGATGGGGAGACCGAGGCCGAGGAGCCCCAGGGCTGGCGTCAGAGGGGTGCGTGGATTCCCAGACCCCCGCCCCCGCCCCCTGCCCCCCTCCGCTCCCAGGACGCTCTCCCTTCCGCAAGTTTGGGAAAGCTGGAGCTGTCTGGATTGAAATTCTTCAGCTGTGCTAGGCCAGCGGAGAAATCCAGAATGCATTGTTTAGACAGATGCCTTAAACCGCTCGGCAGGGGTGGGGTGGCGCAGGGGGGGCGTGAACAGCGACGGGAGGAGGGACTGCACTGGGAAGGTCATCCTTTTTTTCTGCAAAAAGGTCAGCCGCAGACCGTTGCCAAGGCAACGGCGGGCTTAAAGATGGAGGCTTAAAAAGAACAGCCGGGTCCCCCCTCGGGCTGGGCTGTCCCGTGCTTCCCGTGCGTCCCGTGTGCGAGGGGCCTGGCCGCGGGCTCAGGAGGCCTGGGGGCTGGGGCAGATCTCGGCCCTGCCCTGTCTGGGGCCCAGCTGAGGCCGCTGTGCACCTCGGTGTTCTCGGCTGTGGAAGGGGGCCAGTGTCCACACCCGGGCGGGACCCCCGGGGCCCGTCTGGGGTTGGGATGAACGGGCAGAGTCCCGGGGGGCCCTCCCCGGGGGAGCAGGCGGGGCAGGGAGGGGCTGGGGGCTCGGCCAGAGTCCCCGTATCTCGCCCCATGAGGACAAGCCGCCGCGCGAAGGAGGCCGGGGTTCCCTGTCCCCCTTCTTAGAGCCCAGGACAGGGACCCAGCAGCCCCTCTGGGTCTGAACCAGACCCGAGGCTCACATTCGCAGACCGGAGGGCGGCGGTCCCAAAGGAGGAGGCCCCAGGAGGGATGGCACAGGCCAGAGACCCCGGACAGTGGCCACTGTTCAGGGTGCGGGATTTGAGGGCCTTCCCAGCCAGCTGGGGGTTGGGTACGAGCGGGCATCAGCCCTGGCGACTGGGGGCCTCTGCTGAAGTTCTGCTGTGATACACGGCATTGTCTACATCTCTCTCCCTGGAGGGCAATCTGGACTCCGGCGGGCCACTTACCTTAGGCTACAGTGTCTGTTACCATTGTTGTTGAACAGTGACCTCCCTGTCCCTTTCAGCGTAAACAGCGGAATTAGGCAGCTTTTTCATGGAGATGAAATTCACACAACATACAACTAACCATTTTTATATGTACAATTCAGTGGCACTTAGTACATTCACAGAGCTGTGCAACCATCACCTCTATCCAATTCTGGAACATTCCATCACCCCCAAAGGAAACTCTGTCCCCATCACCAGTCACTCCCCACCCCCCACCTTCTCCAGTCTCTGGCCCCCACGAGGCCCTTCCCGTCCGTGCATGGGCCTGTTCTGGACGTTTCACACACGCGGACTCACACCCCGTGTGGCCTCTCGTGTCGTGTTCCCTCCCTGAGCGTCGTGTGTTCGGGGTCCGTCCGCGGGGCGCCGGGTGTTGGACGCCTCACTCCTGCTCGCGGCCGAGGGACGTGCCCTTGTGTGGTTATAAAAAGGTAACTTTTTTGAAAACTTGTGTTGGGACAGGGTTCCCAGGGACTCGCCATCTGGGTGAACTGGGAGCCCCAGGGAAGGCGGAGGGCCCCAGATGGTGTTTGTGGCCACAGGTGTCTGGGTCACCCATTGCCCCAGGCTGCCCTGGGGGCCTTCCAGTCAGGCTGGCCATGGCCGTGGCCGTGGCCGTGGCCGGTGGGTCAGCAAGCAGATTAAGGCAGACCCGCAGTGGGTTTTCAGAGGCTTCACGAGCTCCTCCCGTGTGCTGGGCCTTGTGCCTGGTTCCCGGGAATCACGTCGGTGGGCCACGCCTCCTCCGAGGCTCCAGGGGAAGGCTCTTCCTGCCTCTTCCAGCTCCTGGGGTCCCATTGTTCCTTGGCTGGAGGCCTGTCCCTCCAATCTCTGCCTCCGTCGTCAAGTGCCCTTCTCCTGCCTCTTAGAAAAACACTTGTCACTGGGTTTGGGACCTACCCTGATCAGGATGATCTCTTCTTGAGATCCTTAATAACATCTGCAAAAAACCTTTTTTTATAAGTAAGCTCAAGTCTGACTTGGGCTCAGGTCATGGTCTCCTGGTTCATGAGTTCGAGCCCCACGTTGGGCTCTGCGCTGACAGCCCGGAGCCTGGAGTCTGCCTCAGATTCTGTGTCTCCCTCCCTGCTTATGTTCTCTCTCTCAAAAATAAATAAACATTAAAAAAAATTTTTTTGGGGCGCCTGGGTGGCGCAGTCGGTTAAGCGTCCGACTTCAGCCAGGTCACGATCTCGCGGTCTGTGAGTTCGAGCCCCGCGTCAGGCTCTGGGCTGATGGCTCGGAGCCTGGAGCCTGTTTCCGATTCTGTGTCTCCCTCTCTCTCTGCCCCTCCCCCGTTCATGCTCTGTCTCTCTCTGTCCCAAAAATAAATAAAAAATGTTGAAAAAAAAAAATTAAAAAAAAAATTTTTTTTAAAAAGAAGTAAGCTCAAAATCAGTTTCCAGGGTTTATAACATGGACGAATCTTTTTTGGGGCAGGGAGGGTCCCCAGGCAGAGCAGGAAGAGGCCAGGCATGCGGGCCCGGATCCCTAGGGAGCCAGGTATGTTTCCAAATGTTCTGTGGCCTCTCTGCAGCTTGCGGCAGACTCGGGTCGTTCCCCGAAAGTTCCAGAGGCCCGGTGTCGCCGCTGTCATGCGGCCTTGGTGTCGGGACAGCACGGAGCATCATGTCACCCAGGGTTTGCCTTGCTGCTGTCTCCACAGCTCCTGGGATTCTGCACGTGGCCTATAGGACGAGAGAAGAGAACAAGATAGGTGTGTGTTTAACTGGTGTCCGAGTTGGCCACCTGCATGGACGGCGACACCAGGAGGCCTCAGCCCCGGGGAGCAGCCAGCCCAACCCTGGGACCCTGGGTTGAGCACCAACTGCTCCCTTTTGCCATTTTTTCTATTTGACATCATAACCGTTACTCACAGCTCAGCAGCATGAAGCACGCTCACGCCGTCGTGCCGCCGCCCCCAGCACCCGTCTCCAGAACTTTCCATCTCCCCAGACCGAGACCCTGTCCCCATGAAGCAGGGACTCCCCGCCCCTGCCCCACCCCTGGCTCCCACCGTCTATTCTCTGGCTCTGTGGACGGGACTCCTCTGGGGACCCCCTGTGAGTGGGGTCGCGCGGGGCGTGTCCTTTTGTGTCTGGCTCCTGTCACCGCGCACAGTGGCCTCCGGGTCCCTCCATGCGGTGGCAGGACGTCCTTCCTCCCTGGGGCTGGGTCACATTCCAGCGTGGGGATGGACACATTGTGTTTGTCCTTCATCCACGGAGGGACCCTGGGGTGTTTCCACCTTTCGGCCGTTGTGAATCATGCTGCCGTGAACGCGGGGGTGCAGGTGTCTGTCTCAGCCCCTGCTTTCCATTCCCCGGGTGCACGCCCAGGATCTGAGTCGCCGGTCGCGCGGTGATTCCGTGGGTAACTTTTGAGCAGCTGCCGGCTGTTTTGCACAGTCCTCCCCACTGCATGTTGTCCCCAGCTGCACACAAGGTCAAGTTTCTCCACTGGGCACCGGCTCCCGTGCCAGCCTTGCTGCCGTGGTGTTATTACAGAAGAGATCCTACGTTTGCTTGCTGGGCCTGTATCTACTATTTTTGCCGTAAATGCGGGCGTGGCACCGGCCCCCAGCGGGTATGACCCTCTGCGGAACAGCCCGTTTGGAGAGATGCCCGCGTGGGAGCTCCCTGTCGGGGCCAGCTCCAAAGCAACGTTTGGGAGGGTGCCTCCTGTACGATGTGGCTGACCTGTGTCCCCGAGCCTGTGGCCCTGCTGGTGCTCTGCACCAGGTCCGAGTGACCGAGTGTGTGAGTTTCCCACGGCTGCCACGGCAAATGACCGCACAGAGTGGCTTCAAACAACAGAAATTTGTTCCCACCCAGTTCTGGAGGCCAAAAGTTCAAAATCAGGGTGTCACAGGCTCGCCCTCCCTCTGAAGCCTCCAGGGGACGATCCTCTCCCAGCGTCTGGTGGTTTCCTGGCCATCCCAGGCGCCCCTTGGCTTGTGGACACGTCACTCCAATCCTCGTCTCCGCTGATACGTGGCTTCTCTGTGCGTCTGTGTCCAGTTCCCCTCCTATGAGGACACGATCATCAGATTCAGGCCCACCCTGCTCCGGTGTGACCCCATCTTAACTAATTACATCTGCAAAGACCCTATTTGCAAATAAGGCCCCATTCACAGGTTCCGAGGGTTGGGACACGTGGGGACCTTTGTCTCTGGGGGACACAACTGAACCCACAACACTGAGGGATGAGAAAACCCACCTTCTAGAGATTAGAAGTAATTCACGTAAATGCCAGTGGGAGAAAAAAGTCAAGCAAATTCTTTTTTATTTAAATGTTTATTTATTTAGAGACAGCGAGTGACAGCATGAGAGGGGGAGGGGCCGAGAGAGAGAATCCCAAGCAGGCCCAACGTGGGGCTCAAACTCGATACTGAGAGATCACGACCAGAGCCGATATCAAGAGTTGGTCGCTTAACCGACCGAGCCATCTAGGCGTCCCCAAGCAGATTCTTAGATGACAAGAAGTTCTGGCCAGAGGAGCCTGGGCAGGCAGGACGACAGAATACAACGTGAAATCCTGGACGGGATCCGGGAGCAGACAGAAGACGTTACCGGAGAAATGGGTGAAATCCAGTTCCTAAGGCTGGGATTTCTGTATGACACAGGCAGGCCGAGTCCGAGGACCCCGAGGGAGCCCGGCAGGACCAGCCGGGAGGGTCCCTGGCTGCACGAGGGGTAGAAACCAAGCGCACTGCCATTGTCCTGGAACACCTTTGGGATCCGGGTCTTTTCAGGTGCCATCAGGTGTGTGGGGGCGAGGAGGAAAGTAGAGAACGACCACCACGAACTTCCTCGCCTCCCCCATGGAGAGGGAACAGACCTCTGTGGCTTACTCGGATGCAAGGGTTGCTACGGAGCGGGAGTCGCTGGGGCTGAGCAGAGAAACGGCAGAGACGCGGCCTTTCTGAACCTGAGCCCATGGCTCCAGACCTAGCGGTGTTCCGGGGCCACTTCCTGGAGGGAAGGTCAGGTGTGGACGTGGGGCGGGGGGAGCAAATCATTCGGAAATAAAAAGCTCACTTAGAAAACACGGGCCAGGGTCATTCTTGAACCATAACGTCCTAGAAGAAATTCCACATAGGGATATTTTTTTAATCCTGGGGTGAGAGAATCGTTTGTAACCACGCTCTAGAAGCCAGAAACCCTAGGCAGAAACCGTCCGCGATCTGACCATCGATCGACATGTTTAAAACCAATTACACATACGGGTGCACGGTGAATATCCTGAATTGAGAACACCTCTTGTAAATCATCAAGGACCAAGCAAAAAAAAAAAAAAAAAAAAAGAGCAGAGTGTGAAAATGCAGCTCTTAGCAGTGGGATGAGCGGGAAGGGGCCTTCGGCACTGGCGACCGAACAGCTCACCCGAAGGGAGATGGCGTTTGTGTTCCGTTTTGTTTTTCCGGGAAGGGGTGGCCGTGTGGCTGATGAAGCTTTAAGCCGGTCTCAGCGTGTATTTATCCTTCACACTTATATAGGTGAGCCCCACGCCGATATAAAGCGTAACTTTTTACTAACGGTCCGTATAATCTATTGTAAAAAGTTGAAATTATGCCGCGTCAAGGAAGCCGGGCGGAGGAAGACAAACCCTGTGTGATCTCACTCCTGCGTGGAATCTGAAACAGAACCCGAGCTCAGGGGGCACAGAGAACAGACTGGCGGATGCCAGAGGCGGGGGCACGGGAAACGGGTGACGGGGCTCGACAGGTGCAGACTTGCAGTTACAAAGTGAGGAGGTCACCTGTCACGTGCGGGATAGGTAATGAGACTGTATTGTGAATTCGAAAGCTGCTAAGAGAGCACGGCTTGGAGAAGACCTGTGCGTGGTGACGAGCGCTGACCAGGCCCGCTGACATCGGTTGGCCACGTACACGAACACCAAGTCATTGTGTTGTGTGCCTGAGACTAGTACGGTGTCGTGTGTCCATTATATCTCAGTTTGCAAAAAAAAAAACAAAAAACAAAACAAAAAAAACACGCAACAGAAAAGAAAGTTTAAATGCACCGGAGGGCTCGTGGCATGTGCGTCAATGTGTGCGTGTTCCCCGAGGCCCAGCGACTCCACTTCTGGAAACACGTCATCCGGGAGTCACCCCCTTCGAGGATGTGCGTCCAGCGCCCGTGTCCCCGCCGGCAGCCACAACAGCCCGCGCTCACCTTCGGGATGGCACTTTCACGTGGAGGGATCCCGAGGGGCCGCTCTAAACGAGAACGCACGTCCGTATCCGGGGACGAAGGGAAGAAACGGCCCATCAGACGGCGTGGGGAACAGGCCGTGACCCGGCAACTGCCCGATTCGTCCCTGGCACTCACCCCAGAGAAGTGAGACTTTCGTATCCGCTCAGAGCCCGCGCACGAACACGACGGCCCCCGACGGGCACCGACCCAGGGGCCCCTCAGTAAGCCAGCCGGCACCCGCACGCCGCAGAAAACCGCCTGGCGAGACAAAGGCCACACTGCGGAGGGGCAACAGCCGGGTGGGCCCTCGGGGCTTGTGCTCCACAGGAGAAGCGCATCTCCAAAGGCGGGGAGAGAACATTCTCACGATGACCGACAGACTCATGGACACGGACGGCACATCCGTGGGGCCCGGCGGTGAGGGGTGGCAACGGGTCAGCTGGGGGGGCTCTCCGCGGTGACGGGAACGCTCCGTATCCTGACGGGGTGCCGGGCACATACACGGACACGCGGCACAGCGGCTCAGAGCTCCGGCCACCCCGTGCCGGCCCTGCACTAGGCGTCAGCATGGACGGAGGGGGCGCCGGGTGTAGGGGCTTCCCTGTCCGCCCTTTGCGAGTGCCCGTGAACCTGTGGTCATTTCTAAAGAAAGAGTAAAAAAAACAAAAACAAAAACAAAAAAAACCTTCAGCAGCACGAAAAAAAAAATGATCCCATTCGCATAAAAACACAAACTCCCTGAGGACGCTCACGGGATGCTGACATCGGTCCACTGTGGGGCCGCGTCTCCTGGTGTCTCTTCCTTCTTCCTTTGTCCATTTCGGAGTTAAAAAAAAAAAATGTTGTTCAGGGCACCAGGCCGGCTCAGTCAGTGGAGCGCATGACTCTTGATCTCGGGGTTGTGAGTTTGAGCCCCACGTTGGGCGTGGAAATTACTTAAAAAAAATGAAGAAAAAAAATTTTAAGGAGAACGTATTCTTACGATACAAAAAAAAAAAAAAAAAAAAAAAAAAACCAGTTCAACATTTTTGGGAGACATCGGCCTATATTCTGGGAGACGGCGTGTTAGGTTTTCAGCGCGCCGGATGGTTGCACGGTCGCGTCATTGTCTGTGGTCCCCGGACCCAGCGGTCTGTGATTTTACAGTTGTCACTGTTTCTCACAGGAGGGTCGCGCAAGGGCAGCGCTAACCCCTGCTCTGACAGGGAATTAGTGTCAGAGCCGGCCCGGGGCCGGGACCTGCTCCCGGACCCCTGCCCTGTCGCCTCCCCGTGCCGACCGACCACCGGCCCCCGCGGTGCCTCGCGGGCCCTGGCAGAACACTGGCGGCCTTCTTGCCGCTACGAGCACGCCGAGAACGTGAGAGACGGGAAGGCGCCCACGCCGCCCGCGCAGTTCTCAGCGCACAGGCGTCCACCGGACCCACGCTGGCCCCGAGCGGGCGCATCTGCCTGCGTCCACACCTCCAGCCCGGTGCTCACGGACCACTTTTCTTTCCCCAGCGACGGACGTGTACCCCGTGCGTCACTTGGCCCCGCTGACTGCCGCAGCCTTTCCCCCACGCACCCCGTCCTGTCCTCCCCGCTGGGCCACGGTCTGCCTTCGCAGCCCTGCCCCCCTGCCCCCGGCGCCCGGCTCTGGACAGACGTCACCTCTTGGAGGAACGGAGCCCCGCGCTTGGCCAGGCCGGAGGTGATCTCCTGTCCGCGGTGGCTGACTTAAAAGTCCCCGAAGGCAGGCTGCTACCCCGAGCTCCCGTGACTGCCGTCGGGCTGGCGTCCTCCTCCTCCGCAGGTCAGTGGTCAGCGTTAGCTGCCCGAGCTCCGCCTCCCTCTCCCCGGGGCTCCTCTCCCCGGCCCGGGCTGGGCTCCCTCCGTGGGCTCCTCTCCCCGGGGCCCGGGCTCTCGTCCGGCTCCAGCCAGGCCGGCCGCCCTGCGTGTGCTTCTCTGGGGGGTGTTGGAGGCGTGGGGCTCACGTGGTGCCGCCACCGTCTCTCGGGACCCTGCTTTCTCGGGGGCCCCGGGACCGCCCCACGTGCCGAGCGCTCGGAGGCAGAGGGACGGGCGGCGGGGGGTAGGTGCCAGGCGGCTGTCCAACCTGTCCCTCGCCCAGGCAGCCCCCCAGGCCGGAGGGCCGCCTGCCCACTCTTCCTACGGGCAAGAAACGCTGTGTCTTGTTCTGAGTGTGTTTTCTTTGGCTCCAAGCACAGTGCTGCCTTCCTTGCCCTTCTGGAAATTTTCCCCTGCAAACTATAGTAAAGTCTTAAGACCAAAACCCGGAAAACCCCAACAAACCCTCCACACGGTCACCCATGGGAAGCAGGGAGAACCTTCTCCATCCTGGCGCTGACAGGACGGCAGACGGGTGTCCCTGTTGGGGAGGGAGGCCGCGGTGGGGTCAGGGGGTGGAAGTCAGGAGGGTGGGATGGAACGAGTGACAAGGGGCAAGCCGAGGGCCCCACATCCAGCCCCGGGGCACTCACTGTGGGGCCACCGTCTCCGAGCTGCCTTAGGCCCCAGCTCTGACCCGTCCCAGTTCCAGGGCCCAGTGCTCAGCAGGACCTTTTCCCAAAAAGCTGTGCTGACTGCCCGCGGGGATGCCGGGCCCCAGGAGTCCTGGGGGGTGTGTGGGGGGGGGCAGGGCAGGGGCACAATGGGCCCGCTGAACCCTCCCACGGTTCCGGTTCTCCTGAAATTGGATGGACACGGCTGCAGAAAGCCTCAGCCTCTCTCGCGGCCAGCCGGTGGTGCACAAAGCGGGCTGTCGTCCCACGTTTTCTGCTGTCCCTGCCTGTTGTCTGCTGTCCCCAGGGCCACTGTGGAAATCGGGGGCCGAGAGCCCTTCCAGCTAGGCAGGCTCTCTTTGTCCCCGTTTTGTGTGTCATTTTGGGGAGACAATAGGGGACACTTTCCTTTCCACCCTCTGGACAAGGCCTGGTAACAGCTCTCTGCCGACGGCGGTCACGGTCGCACCCTCTTGCGTCTGGGTACTTGAGGGCTCTCTAGGGAGAAGGGGGGCCAGCTCCCGGCCTTGCACCCGCTCCTTCCCCCTGCGGGCTCTGCGGGGACTGGCTGTCCCGCCCAGCAGAATCCTGAACCGTGACCAGTGTCTATTTCCCCTTGGGGTCACGGGGTCTCCCTCGATGGCAAGCATCTGCAGACAGCGTAGCCGTTAACCGGCCGCGAGAGCAGCTGGACGCAGGAGATGGCCTCGGGCCGAGGGGCGTGAAGTGGAAACACTGGCAAATACCCGACAGCCGCAGCCTGGGCTGGCCGGACCGGCGTCGGGTGGGATACGGGCCCTGAACCCACAGCCCCGCAGCCCAGCTCAGGGCCATCTCCGTGGAGCTGCCTGAGGCAACACTGTGGAGAATGCAGCATTCAGCCGACTGGAAGAAAAGCGGGCAGACACATCTTGGGGGACCGTCCAGGGCAAAGACCCACGGGCGGCAGGAAGCCAGAGCGAGTATCTTACCTGCAAAATAAAAAGTCAGTCGGTTCTGGAAACTACCAGGGTCAGCCCATTTCCCATCCCGGGCTCGTGTGGGGCGGCCGCGCTCTGCTCCTCGCCTCTGCAGCCCACCCTCCCTCTCACGGGTCCGACTCGGACACTGGGGGTCCGCTGCCCCGTGGCCCCCAGAGGGCCGGGCTGCGCTCCTCTGCCTCAGGGGCGGTCCTGTTTCATCCGACCAGGGACGTGGGGGGGGGGGGCAGGAGGACAGATGCCGGTTGCGTGGGCCCTGCTTGCAAACAGGACGGGTTTCTGTGCCGAGAGGGGGTGGCAGAGCCTGGAAGGCGCCGTGCGCACACCCGGGGTGGTCCCTGTTGGCCGTGAAGTCCTGGGTGGGGGTGTCGTGGCCCCCTGCCTGGACCTCAGATCGCCCCACCTGGAGGGCAACTTCCAGCCTGGCTAAACAGGGTTTTGTGAGGGCGGCTGGTGTCCCCGATCCTGTGGAATGCCCTGGCTCCTGGGACAAACTCCCCCTCTAGGGTTATTTTTTTGAGAGAGAGAGAGGGAGAGAGCGAGTGTACATGCGTGCTCGGGGAAGGGGCAGAGAGGAGACAAACTCCCCCTCTAACATCGTCCCTGAAGTCTTTTTTAAAATCAAGGTGAAATTTCCATAACGTAATCATTTTAAAGTGAACAATTTAGTGACGTCTCGTACGTCTGAAAGGTGGTGCCACCACCACCTCTATCTAGTTCCAGAACATTCCGTCACCCCAAAAGGAGAGCCCGGCCGCATTAGCAGTCACTCCCCCTCCCCAGCCCTTGGTGCCCAAGAACCCACTTTCTGCTTGTGTGGACTGGCCTGTCGCGACACCTCACATCAGCGAAATCACTTTGCGTAAGGAGATCCCAAACACTGCACGGCACATACTTACGCTAAAAGTTATCTGTTTTTATCTCAAACGTTCTGCTGGTCGTCCTGGATTCTTACTCTACACCCAGCCGCCCATCTGGACGGGGCTGGTGGCTGGCACTCTCCTAGAGCGGGGCCCCTGCTCACCTTTGGGACGCTCCCAGCACGCGTCTGTGCCACAAGCAGCCCCACCCCCACCCCAGGGCCCGGTCTCAGCTGTGGAGACTGGGGGCCGTTCCTGTTGGAGGGGGGGGTCACTTCTGCTCTCCTGGAGTTTATCTGAAAAGCCGAGGGCGTGAGCCTTGGCCAGCCCCGTTCTCTGTGCACCTGCGAGGGGGTGCGGGGGACATGGCTCCTGAAGGCCCTGGCCTGTGGAAGTCTGGCCGCCGGCTGCGGTGGGAGCCACCCAGCTGCCATGGCGGGCACAGGTCTGGACACACGGCTCATCGCGTGCTAACGAAGCTTCTGCACACGGCCGGGAAGAACCAGGCTCCTGGCCCACCCAGGACTGACCCACGTAGGCAAAAGGCAGCAGAGAAACCTGCTTCTCGAATCAAACGCTGAGTGAAACACATCATTTGCCTGGAGGTGAAAACGTCAATAGCCTCAAAGCCACAGTGGGTGACGAGGGAGATAGATGTCTGTGTGCTGCCCGGGGCCTGGGATGTGTCACCGCTGCCCGTGGCACCGAGGGACCCCCCCCCCCCCACGTCCCAGTACAGGCCTGGAGCCACCACCCCCACGTCCAGGCTGGTGGCCTCTGGTCGCTGCAAAGGTGGAGGGCAGGGAGAGGCAGGTGGTTTCTGGTTCCAGGAGACTGGCTGTGCAGTATAAGCCCTCAGCTCTGTGACCCAGCGTGTCCCAAAGTGACCCCCAGGCACCCCCAGGGACCAACAGGGCTCACTGCTTCCCAGGCCGAGGAATGCTGTGCTTTGAACGCGTTTTCTGATCTTTCATCATCATTGCTATTATTACTAGGCTTTAAACTTTGGGACAGTCTCGGCCTCACAGAAAAGCTGTGGGGACGGCACAGAGCCCCTGGTCACACCCAGGCCCCTCGAGGGTTCGGCTTCTCTGCCACCGCTGACGGCCGGCCGGGCTGCTGTGTGACTGCTCAGAGGCCCTCAGTCTCCCTGCGGCCCCTCTCTGCCCCAGGACCTGTTGGGATCCCACACGACGTCTCCACAGGCCCCTCCGGCTGAGACCTTGTTTTTACGCTGAGGACGGCTTGGAGGAGAGCTGGTCAGTGATTTCACGGGATGCCCCCTACTGAGGTTTGTCCGGTGCTGCTCTCACGGTCGGGCCGGGTCGTGGGTTTGGGAGGAAGATCAACACACCACACAAATCAAGCGTCCGTGAAGAATTTTTCGAATTACAAAATTCTTGAATGATGCAGGTTTCTTAGAGAACGAAACTCAGAGAAGAGAATATACCCACTGAATCACACACACACACGTCCATACGTAACGCGTGCGTACGTAGGTTTGCATACGCGCGTTTTAAAAGTAAAACATGCACTTAAAAAAATTAAGACCGTATCACAGCTCTGTTTTCTCAGAAACGTCTTTATGGAGATAGAATTCACGATCTGTACAGGGCGCCTAGTTAGAATGTACAATCCAATTGCTTTTGAGAGACCGCACCGTTAACTGTTTCAACACGGTGGTAGGATACACGTAACACAGAATGTGCCATTGGAACCACCGTCCAGTGTGCGATTCGGGGGCGTTCACTACAGTCCCGGTGTCCCTCGGCACCCGGCCCGGTCCCACGGCCGGTCTCTCGGGGCAGCTACCTGACAATGTGGTTTTTGTTTTTAATTTGCCAGAGAGCGTAAAGATGTCGGTCTCCCGAGCTCATCGGCCACCTGTAATTCCTTCCTTACCAGTCTTCCGATAATCTTTCTGGAACGGTCCCTTGTTTCTCGGCCTGACGGGGCTCTCTGGAACACGGTTCATCAGCCTTTTCCGGCAAAATCCTGCAGACGTGTTTCCAGACTGGGGAGCAGCACGCACGTGTCCGTCGCTGCCCCTCTGTGCAACCGGGGCCCCGCTCCCTGTCCCTGGGAAGTAGGTCAGGGTCTCAGTTCCTGGTCTACTTCCAAGGAACGTGAGCTGCTAAGACGGTAAAAACAACTGGAAACCACTGGACAAAAAAAGCACGATCGTTTTCACATCGGTGCGAGAGGGGGCGGGCACTACGGGAGCCGCCCGGCGACTCCGGGGCACCCACCCCAGGCCCACACTCACGGCTTCTTCCTTGAAAGCCGCCTGCCACTTCCACGGTGGCTCCCTGGTCCCCCGACTCGGCTACCAGCAGAATGGGCTTTCTACAGGCAGGTTTTGTCTCTTAGCTGTTTAGAACAGGCTGCCATCGAAGCATGGGGTCCTCTGACGGGGAGTGAGCTCAGGGGTGATTCCTAAGCCTGGTGTCTCTGGACTCCTCATCTGTGTGGTTCCCTAGCAGAGAAGCCTTTTCAGTTTTCTACACAAGCCATCATAAACTCGGTGGCTTAAAATCATAGACATCGACTCTCTGACGGTCCCGGAACCATTAGTCCCAACACCCAGGCGTGGGCAGGGCTGGATTCCCTCGGGACCCCAGGGAGCCCCGTCTCCTCCCTTTCCCGGCTCCCGGAGACGCCACGTCCTGGGCCGGTGGCCCCTCCTCATCCTCGTGGCCAGCGGCTCGGGGTCGGGGTCTGCCCATCTCTCTGCCTCCCTCTTCGTGAGGACCTCGTGAGGACGCCGGGCCCCCCGGGCACCCAGGGTCACCTCACCCCCACTTCGGGGCCTTGACTTGCTCCCACCTGCAAAGTCCTTCTGCCGTGTGAGGCGGCACGTCCCAGGCCCTGACACCAGGATGGGGGCGTCTCTGGGACTGTGTTCTAAGCCCACTCAGTGAAATGGGAACATTGTCTTTCCCTCTGGGCTCTCAGGACAGATCTCATGTGCCCAAGACAAGCTGTATACACAGGTTTGAATGAGCCGGTGGCCAGGAGGGTCCGGGGAAGGCTTGGAGTGGCCGGGGGCAGATACAGAGAACCCCTCCAGCCCTAGGCCTCCTCCAGGGGCCCACACAGAGGCCTGGGTTGCCTCGGAGGTGGGGGTCTAGCTCGGTCTCAGGCACCACAGACGAGGCATCGTGAGAACAGATCGGCAGCAAAGCCACTCCTGGACCCAGGTCACGTAGGCTCCCAGGCTCTGGAAAACCTGCTGATAGAAAAGCTACATCCACGCGTGCCCGAGTGGGGGGACCAGGCAGCCGCTGCGGAGGTGCCGAGCGGCCGTTTAAGGAGGAAGCCGCGAGCACAGGGTTAGGGCCGGTGATTGAGGACCCCCGGGCTCAGTACTCTCCCCTCTCTTGGTCCCGTGTGTGCGTTTCGGGCTCTTCGGGGACTACCAGGTCACCGGGCTGCTCTCGCCTCGCTGCCGGCCGGCTGAAGACAGAAGCAGGCTTCTGAGGGGTGAGAATCTGTCACCGCTGCACACAAAGCCAGCGGCAGAGGCACCCGGAAGGAGGGCCAAGCTCCCGGCAGGCGCCCTCAAACCGCACAGTGGAAGGCGAGGGCCGGTCATCTAGACCCGGGATGCGAGGATGGGCACTGGAACGCTTGTCCGGCCAACGGGAAGGAGTGGGCAGGGCATCCAGCCAGCGGCGTGGAGATCCTGAGATGCCCACATCCCACGCGTGAGAAATCACGTGGGCACACAGAGCTGCGAGGAAAGCGGGGCCTCCAGCCACGCGCCCCGGGAGAAGGGAAGAGAACGCTTGGGGACACGGCAGCCTGCGTTGGTATGAACTGTGTATTGTATTTGTGTCCTTAGAGTCTGGGTTTTGTTATGGGTTGTGCTGTGTCCTCCCCCCAGGTCCGTACGTTGAAGTCCTGACCCTCAGACCTCAGAAGGGGACCTTATTTGGGAATAGGGTTGTTGCAGGTATAGTTAGTTGGGGTGAGGTCACGCTGGAGTAGGGTGGGCCCTAAAGCAACGACTGGCGTCCTTCTAAAAAGGGGACGTTGGGACTTACTAGCAGGGAGAAGCCCCGCGAAGAGGGGGCGGAGATGGGGTGATGCTTCTACAGGCCAAGGGACGCCCAGATTGCAGTGATCCCCCCAGTGATGCTGGGAGAGCCTGAGGCAGATTCTCCGTCAGCAGGAACAGCCCTGTGACACCTTCTTCTTGGACTTGTGGCTCCAGAGCCGGGAGAAGATAAATGACCGCCATTTGGCCACCTGGTCAGTGGTGCTTCGTTACAGCTGCCCCAGGTAACCAACACAGGTGTCTATTTTTATGAATAATAAGTTACTCGTAGGGGGCCTGGGTGGAGGGGCGCCTGGGTGGCTCAGTCGGTTAAGCGTCCGACTTCAGCTCACGTCATGAGCTCACAGCTTGTGGGTTCGAGCCCCGCGTCGGGCTCTGTGCCGACAGCTTGGAGCCTGGAGCTGCTTCGGATCCTGTGTCTCCCTCTCTCTGCCCCTAACCCACTCACATCCTGTCTCTCTCTCTCTCTCAAAAATATATAAACCTTAAACAAATTAAAAACGTAATAAACTACCTGTAGAAGTAAGACCTGCTCCTCGTCCACGTTCAGACTCGCAGCAAGCAAACCACTAAACGGCTGGGGGGGCAGCAGCGCACGGAGGCGGCTGGGACCGGTGCTCGGGTGCGTCAGGGAGTGTGGCCCCGAGGACGCCGCCGCACAGAGCCCCCCTCCCCCTCCCCCACGCCCCCACCTCTCGCCGGGTCTCGCCAGGGCTCTCTGCAGTGTGGGCAGAAGGCCCTTCTCCATAGGAGCTGACCGAAGAACGTTCTGGGAGACCAACCCTGGGAGGCAGTGATCCACCAGCGGGCACCTCGTGACAGGGAAAAGGCCGCCCAGCCCTCCGGCTGTGCGGGGGGAAAGCCACGCGGTGGCCTCGGGTTCCCCAGGCGGAGAACCGCGCGCGGCTCCGAGACCCCGGGCCTCCCTTGGGGTTGCTCTGAGGTCGATCCCCGCCTCCCCTGCAGGGGTGGCCCTGGCCTCCCCGCTCGTTTCCCCCAGGTCTTCCCTCTGGTCCCTGTCCTCGCGTGTCTCAAACCGTTTCTCAAGGCCACGTTCACTTCTCTTGCTGCTCTGCGGTGAATGCTGAGTTTCGGAGAGCTGTCCCACGGACAGTAAAACCGCGAAGACGGCACGGAGAGCTCTCGTGGTCCCCCCCGCCGGTTCCCCGCGCTCCTGACACCTGGCCTTGGCGTGGTACGTTTGTCACAAGTAGCGAATCGATGTCGCTACTGCATTCCTGACTCAAGTCCACACTCTGTCCAGACTTCCTGTTTCCTGTCATGTCCTTCTCTGTCCCAGGCCCTCTCCACCCCGGGATCCCACGTGACATCAGGTGTCACATCTCCGTTGGCCCCTCTGGGCTGAGACCGTTTCTCAGACTCGTTTCGGCGCCCTGGGCGGTGGCGTTTTGTAGGACGCCGCTCTGCCGGGGCTCGGCTCGTGTTCCCACGGTTAGACCGGGGTGGCCGTTTCGGGCAGGACCCCCTGGCCCACCCCCGTTTCTGTGGGTGGTTCCGCGAACTTCTCGGGGGACGCGAGTTGCCCTCCTGGACCGAGGCCAGGACGAACCCCGCGCTTCTCGCATACTTCCCCGTGCTGATACCCGAGGCGCTTTGGTTTCCTAGAGTTATTCAGTGTTGGAGTTCTGTGTTTTACTCATATTTATGACCTTTAAAAATTGAAGGATACTGCCTGTGTCTGTAATCCTCACTGAAATGTCTACTTTGCCCTGGTTTTCAACTTCAAATAAAAGGAATCATACTCTGAAAAAACAAAGGAAAACCTCAGATCCCAGAGCCTGAAAACAAAAAGTAACATCTCTGTGTCCTTAAAAAATACTCAAACGTTCTGGTCATTCGTATATATACTTTGAAATGTATGCCCTGTCTGGAATTTCAGAAGTAAATACTTTTAATAGCTGGTGGCTTTTCTCTAGGACCATTTTAGAATACACTGTATGGGTTTTTTTAGCTGAAAAAGACAGGACATCAGCTGAGACCCTTCGGTGGAGACCCGCCCACGGCAGCGGTGCTCACTGGGCAGTCCCGCCCCAGGGACAGCAGGTGGCGTCTGGGACGGCTGTGGTCATCAAGACCACTTGGGGGGGGGGAGCCGGCGATGCCCAGATGCCCTGATGGCAGCACTGCCGAGGGGGAGACCCTGCCCCACTGACGGAGTGTCCTGCGTGTGTCTGCACCCAGATTTCCCTTTTATAAAAATACTATCATCGGAATGGGGACCGTCCACGCTCCAGGGTGACGTCACCTGAACTAATTACATCTGCGTGGCCCTATTCCTCAATACAGTTCTGTTCCGAAGTCTCGGACTCCAGCCTGTGAGCTCGGAGGTCATAGCTGGAGCCCCTGCGCTGTGCACGTTTGACCCCCTGCCTCTGTGCTGTCAAGTCAAGCACCGTGTCGGGGTCCCTCAGGGTCCAGGCCTGTCCTCCCTGTGCGTCTCCGTGTGGGGACCACCTGCTTTGGGAGGAGGGGACGGCACTTAGAAGCTTCCTTTCGACTCACTACCTCCAACGTGCAACTGCACGGTTTAAGGAGCCGGGACGGACCCTGATCCCAGAAGGCACAGTCCTGCCGTGGCCCCGCACAGGCCTCGTGCCTGCTGCCTGTCCCCCAGGTACCGAGGCTGCGTCCTGACAGACAGGCGCCCTGAACGCCGCCCTTCCCTGATGCTCTGCACTTCCAGGCCCCCCAAAAGAGCATGGGGTGTGGCAGCTGCGGGACCCACCGGCTCCGGGGTGCTGCGAGCACAGGGGGACTTCATTGCAAGCCACAGCCCCTCTCCGCTGTTGCCTCCTTTCACCCGGAGGACTGTGGGTTCCATCGAGTCTGCATCTCAGAACAAACAGCGTTTTCCTGATGCTTCCGGAACCTTTGGTTCTCCAGTGGAATATTAACACCCTCCTTCTTTCTAACAAGGACACAGGGAGTCTGTCTCCCGTGTAGGGGGCTCTGGCCTCGACATGGGTTTGCAGAAACACAACATTCTGTGGAGTTTTTATTTATTATTAGCTTATTTTTTTAGTAATCTCCACACCCAACGTGGGGCTCAAACTCACGACCCTGAACCCAAGAGTCACGTGCTCCTCCGAATGAGCCAGCCAGGCGCCCCTGGAGTTACGGTTTTTAAAACATTTTATTGATCAGTTTCACATTCAGAGAATGAAATTTTGGATGCTAAGGAGACCGATGCTTCCTGACCATGTGTTTCACTTCATTTTCGGAAGACTGTAAGTGAGTTCATCTGGTCTTTATTAAAAGAATTAAAAAGCCTAAATACACTACAGTTTGCCTCATAAGCTGACCCACAGGCTGTGGCAAATATGAAATACAAGTCAACTAAAACAGACGCTTGCGTTTTTAATTTCCTGCCCAGATCCGTGATGGAAGTGTCCCGTGCAGAGGACAGCAGCACATAAGAAATAGAGCCCAAGTCTCAATCCTGCCCCTGGGGAGGGGGTAGTGTGTTTCACTGTTCCATGGGGACAGAGTCTCAGTCTGGGGAGATGGAAAGTTGAGGAGATGGAGGGTGGGGGTGGCTGCACGACAGTATGCTCAAGGCCACTGAGGTGTGCACTGAAAAATGGTTAAAATGGCCATTTTATGTCAAACGTATTTGACCGCAATTTTAAAAACCTGCCCCTGGGTGAGGATCAGGGTAGAAACACACGCGGCTCCTTGGAGTCGGCCGGCTCTGAAAGCGCGCCTGCCTGGGGAGAAGGGCGCACCGTCAGTGCAATCGGGCGCAGACAGTTGCAAAAGCAGGGGACAAACCTGCACCCGGACTTGGTTCCTAGCCCGGTGCAGCCTTCCGTGGGGCGGGGGGGGGGGGTGCAAACCCGGCTTCGATGCGCGGTCAGTGCTTTCGGGGTTCCTTCACCAATCTGCCAGGCATCAGTGGGAGCCAAGGTTCTTCGGGATTTAGGAAGGCAGAGTCCCCTTGGGGGGATGACAGGCACAGCCCCCCGACTCTAGACAATGACGTGGCAAGAGCGGTGAGCGCAGCGTAACCTACAGATCACTAAGCTGTGCACCTGAGACTAATGTCACGTCGGGTGTCAGCTCTACTTCAGTTAAAACAAAAGGCAAATTCCTTATTTCCACTCGGTGTCTCGGGTGGAAATGAAACAGGGTGGGGTGACCCTGAGAAATCTGGGTTCCGGGTACCAGGGGGAGCACTCGTATGGGCGCGGGCGGGGACTGGAAGGGGTGGGGAGTGGGGGCTGGTGGCTGTGTGACCGTCTGGGAACAATATGAGACAATATGATGGAGGACCTTGAAGAAAACAAATAAAAGCAGCCGTAGATTACACGTCTGGGGGAAGAAGGAGGAAACAGAGAGGAGGAAGGAAACAAATCTCCCCAGAGGCGCTTGTTTGAAATGCAGATGACACTGTGCAGCGTGCCCTGAAATGCCTAATAGTCGAAATGAAAGGCTTTTTTAAAAAAATCAAAGGCAGACAGGATGGGAACTCAACGGGGCCTAATCCCGGACTCTTTGTTGAAGAGACTCCCCCCATCCCGCTCTGGGAACGCAGGTGTCGCCGTGGTGTGGAGGATGAAGCCACTGGAGAACAACTGAAGGGGGCGGCAGAGGGGTCGCGTTCCTGACAGGGTGTCTGTCACCCTCTGACCCCACCGCTGGACACGCCAGGAAACATCCCAGATGGCATGGGAGATGCTTGACGTGTAGGCACGGACTTAAAACTGTTTCTTAGTGTCGTACAACGCGCACGACATCCACATCCTAACCGTGTCTGAGCGCACAGCTCAGCGACACCAGGCACACGCACGGTGTCCTCCGGCCGCCCCCACCGCCCGTCTCCAGAATTTTCCACCTCCCCAGACTGACCCTGCCCCCATGAAGCACGGACTCTCCGCCCCTGTCCCGGCCCTGGCTCCCGCCATCTATTCTCTGGCTCTGTGGACGGGACTCCTCTGGGGACCCCCCGTGAGTGGGGTCACGCGGGACGTGTCCTTCTGTGGCTGGCTCCTGTTACTGCGCACGGTGTCCTCCGGGTCCCTCCGCGTGGCGGCAGGACGTCCTTCCTCCCCGAGGGTGGGTCACATTCCAGTGTGTGGACGGACACGTCGTGTTTACCTCTCCTTTGTCGACGGACACCTGGGTTGATTTCAACTCCTGTCTCCCGTAGACAGGGCTGCTATGAACAGGGGTGTGCAGACGTCTCGTCGATATTTCAGCGCTCTCCGCGTTTCTGGGTAGATGCCCGGAGTGGGACTGCTGGGTCACATGGTCACCCTATTTTTAACTTTTTGAGGAGCTGCCATGCTATTTTCCACAGCAGCTGCGCCTTTGCCCCCACCCCTGAGCTCAGCCAGCAGCCAGGGCCAGCGGAGGGTAGGTCCCCGGCCCGGCTCCCGGCGCGGGGGTCCCTGCGGTGGCTGGGGCACACGAGCGCGCCGGTGTCGGTCACCCGAGGCCGCGACTCCATCGGTCTGCCCGGCCAGCCGTAGGAAATACCACAGATGGGGGACTTAGGTGTTCATTGTCTCCCAGCTCTGGAGACCAGAAGTCTGAGACCGAGGTGTTGGCGGGGCCGGTTTCTGCGTTGTCTAGGGTGTCAAGGGTTTCTGTGTTGCCAAGGGTGTCTCTTGATCGGACGGGGGCCCCCAAAGGTGCTAGCTGGGGGGCGCAGGCGGTGAAAGGGTCCCCTGGGGCAGAACGGAGGAGACAGAACGGAAGCGAACTGGGAGCGGGCAGGGCGGCAGAGCAGAGGCGGCGGGTGCGGGCGATTTTAAAGCGGGAAGCAAAGGAGGTGTGGCGCCGCATCCATTTTTCCCCTTTGTGGTAGCTGCCCGGCTGCAGGCAGCCCACCGGTCGGTTAGGACCTATGCATTTTCGGGGCGAGCCCCCTGAAGGGCCTGTCAGGATTCAGCCGGGTGGTCCGGCGGCCCTTTGTACGTCCCGTTGCTCAAGCCTGTTTGCCTCAAAGCGGCCTCGACGGTTTCTCCTGCGGCCTCTCCCCTTGGCGTGTAGACAGCCGTCTTCTGCCCGCGTCCTCACGTGGCCTCCCCCGTGTCCCAACGTCCTCCTCTTACAAGGACGCCAGCCATGTCGGGTTAGGGCCCACCTCTGCAACCTCCTAACGGCCGCTGAGACGAGTTAACCACACGCACGCTGGGCGCTAAAAGCATAAATCTATTCTCTCAGTTCTAGAGGTCAGAAGTCCCCTGTCATCCTCACTGGGTCAAAAGCACGGGTCCCATCAAAATCCTCGATCGCATCTAAACTATTCCTCTTCTGCTACACATTTCACAGGCTCCAGGAATTAGGACGCGGGTATCTTCTGGTGGCCGAGTTAGTTTACCACACCACCCCCGAGATCCCTGCTCAGCCACGAAAAGCAATGGAGCGCTAATACACGTCCTGTGGATGGCCCCTGGACACACTCAGGGAGGGGACCAGACGCGACAGGCCACTGGGTGTGATTCCACGTGAGCGAAAGGTCCGGAACAGACTCATCCACACACAGGAAGGGGGCCTGTGGGTGCTGGGGGCTGGGGAAGGGGTGGTGATGGGTGCTAATGGAGACAGGGACTCTTTTGGGGGTGATGGAATGTTCTAGAACTAGAGGTAGTGGTTACACAACATAGCGAATAATACCACTGAATTGAACGCTTTAAGTGGGTAAGCTGTATTATATGTGAATTTTATCAGCATAAACCCACTTAACATTTGTTCAAATAGCAATAAAGTTAGTTGTAGGTGTTTGATTAAAAAAAACAACGGGCAGCTGGGGCACCTGGCTCAAAGCTCAGAGCCTGGAGCCTGCTTCAGATTCTGTGTCTCCCTCTCTCTCTCTCTGCCCCTTGCCCACTCATGCTCTCTCTCTCTCAAAAATGAACATTAAAGTATACATATATGGGAATGCAAGCTGGTGCAGCCACTCTGGGAAACAGTATGGAGGTTCCTCAAAAAATTAAAAATAGAACCACCTTACAACCCAGCAATTGCACTACAAGGCATTTACCCAAGGGATACAGGCGTGCTGTTTTGAAGGGACACACGCACCCCCGTGTTTATAGCAGCACTATCGACAATAGCCAAAGGATGGAAAGAGCCCAAATGTCCATCGATGGATGAATGGATAAAGAAGATGTGTAACACACACACACACACACACACACACACACACACACACAATGGAGTATTACTCGGCAATCAAAAAGAATGAAATCTTGCCATTTGCAACTGGATGGAACTGGAGGGTATTATGCTAAGTGACATTTGTCAGTCAGAGAAAGACAAAAATCACGAATTCACTCATATGAGGACTTTAAGAGAAAAACAGATGAACATAAGGGAAGGGAAACAAAAACTATATAAACACAGGGAGGGGGACAAAACAGAAGAGACTCATAAATATGGAGAACAAACTGAGGGTCCCTGGAGGGGGTGTGGGAGGGGGATGGGCTAAATGGGGGAGGGGCACCAAGGAATCTACTCTTGAAATAATTGTTGCACTATATGCTAACTAATTTGGATGTAAATTAAAAAAAAAAAAGACTTGATGAAAGGGAGGACCTGGAATAAGTGAGAAATTGAGATAAATTAAATTTCTTGGTGCAAATTCAGTGTAGGAATATAGTAACATTCATAAAGAATGTTTTAGCGTTTACAAATGTGTATCTTTACTATTCCTTACGTGTGTGCAGAATAAATCCCTCCCCCGGCAAAATAAAGAAAATAAATAAATAAAATAACATATACATACACATGTATCTCAGGGGCGCCTAGGTGGCTCAGTTGGTTGAACGCCTGACTCCTGATTTCGGCTGAGGTCACTCATGATCCCAGGATCGTGGGATCAAGCCCTGTGTCATGCTTGGCACTGAGCATGAAGCCTGCTTGAGATTCTCTCTCTCTCTCTCTCTCTCTCTCTCTCTCTCTCTCTCTCTCTCTCTCCACCTCTGCCCCCTCCCCAACTCCTGTGCACACACTCTCTCCCTCTAAAATAAAAAAAATATATACATATACATATATATACACACACACGTATATATCCGGATCTATCTCATAACCGATTTTCCTCAGTCTCTGGAGGCTTGTGTGACACACTCGCACACTGTTGAAAGCTCCCTGTTAAATGAGACAGAACTGGCACCACCAAGGGTTCTCGCGGAAACAGTCAAATCCACGTAATGTTCCTAGAAGTTCCATTTGCCCCTTTGGAGAAGAGTCTACACAAGTACAATTGATAAATAGGGTTGCCAGATTTACCAAATAAAAATACAGAACACCCAGTTACCTATGAAATTTACATATGTGACAAGTATTTTTTTAGGATGCAATTAAGAGGGACTCAGACTAAATCAGTGGCTGTATGTTAATCCTGCATCTAACGTGTACTATGTATAATTTGCATGTAACGTGTACCTAGCGATTTAATCCCCTATTTTTCCTGGCAACGCTGACCAAAAGAGGTATGGTGAGGAACTTGGTAAGTGTGATGTTTTTATGGGTTGAACGTGTCTCCCAAAAGTCACGTTGAAGTCCTAACCCTCAGGAACCCATGAATGGGGCCTTATTTGGAAAGAAGGTCTTTGCAGATGTAATTAGTTTTCTTTTTAAAAATTTTTAATGTTTATTTATTTTGAAAAAAAAATTTTAATGTTTATTTTCGACAGAGAGAGAGAGAGACAGAGCACGAGCGGGGGAGGGGCCGAGAGAGAGGGAGACACAGAATCCGAAGCAGGCTCCAGTCCCCGAGCTGTCAGCAGAGAGCCTGACGCGGGGCTCGAACTCACAGACCGCGAGATCATGACCTGAGCCAAAGTCGGACGCTCAAACGACTGAGCCACCCAGGCGCCCCTTATTTATTTATTTTGAGAGAGAGAGAGAGGCAGAGAGGGAATCCCAAGCAGGCCCCACAGTGTCAGCGCAGAGCCTGATTCGGGGCTCAAACCCATGAACCACAAGGCCATGACCTGAGCGGAAACCAAGAGTCGGGGCCGAAACCAAGAGCTCAACCGACTGAGCCACGCAGGCATCCCAAGACGAAATTAGTTCAGATGAGGTCACAGTGGGTGAGAGACCTAAGTCCACTGAGCGCTGTGCTTGTAAGATGAAGGGAACGTGGACACGGACACAGAGAAAAGACAGCACCTACAAGCCAAGAGACCCCAGGGGACACCGGAGCCACTGAGCGGCTGGAAGAGGCAGGAAGGTTCCTCCCTAGGGGCCTCCAGGAGGAGCATGGCCCTGCCACACCTTCCGTTTGGGTTTTTGGCTTCCCTGACCAGGAGATGCTCAATTTCTGCTTGAGGTGTTTTGTCACCACGGTCCTAGAAAAGTAATACAGCCGTGATCTACATTCTGTGCAGAAACCCAGGCCGAGGGCCTCAAGCTGTCCCGTTAGTATTTCCTCTCCATGTGCTAATCCCGTGCACATCCCAAAGGACAGTCCCTGTGGATGACACCATGTACGACCCCTGTGAGAACTAACCTCATACGTGCTAAATGCAAACAGCAGGGTCCCGAGGCGGACAGGTTTGGGTTCTCAGAAAGCCATGTTTGGGGGGAAAGATCAACTAAGCTGTTCACCAAAATCAGCTTCCGAATGCCAGGAGACGGTGGAGAGAGAAAGATGGGGCTCTCCTCTCCTCCCGCGGTGGCCTGCGCCCAAAGAGAAGTCCTGATGAACAGGTGGAAGTTCTCGAGAAGGCGGCTGTCCGAAGGGCTGTCTTTTCGTTGGTTTTTTCACGCGCCAGGCGGTGAGCCCGCACTGGGTGCAGGGCCCAGGCTTGTCCTGAGGACACCGAGGGAGCAGGCTGAACAATTTGAGGCTACCTCTAGGAATGATGGCAGGAATGCAATTAGTCTATGGCCACAGGCCTCATCCAGAGTGATCCTGCCTCCAGGGAACACCGGGCAATGTCTGAGGACATCTGTGGTTGACGCGACTGGGGTGGTCCCGACATCGAGCGGGTGGGGGCTAGGGACACTGCTCAACCCCGCATGATGCCCAAGGAGGTCCCAATGGCAGCGCTGAAGAGGGCGTACACCTTCTTCCTGCCCGTCAGCAAAGCCACCGATAAGCCCTGAAGGCCAAGTCGGGAGCCTGGGCCCCCAGGAGCTGACGGTGGGGCAGCGTGCTGGGAGGGGAGGTCCACAAGGTGTGGCACACACGGGTAGTTAGCAGTGCTACGCGCCCCACCGGGGCCAGAGGGAGCCGGTCCCGAGCAGGGAAGGGCTAGCACGATGTAGATGATCTTCAGATACAGCAGAACCTTGGATTGCGAGTAACTTGTCTGCAAGCGTTCCGCATGACAAGGGAACGTTTCTAACAAACTTTAACTTCATAATCGAGCGATGTCTTGCAATACGAGTAATACGTGACCTTGAACATCACAGGATCACAACTGAGCCAAGAGTTCTTGAAATTCGCTTTGATATGCAAGTGCTTTTGTCGATAAGCACGTCCCTGGAATGAATCATGACTGCAAACCAAGGTTTTACTGGCATTTTACTTTTTGGGGCGCCTGGGTGGCTCAGTCGGTCAAGCATCTGACTCTTGATTTTGGCTCAGGTCATGATCTCAGGTTCATGGAGTAGAGCCCTGAGTTGGGCTCTGTGCTGACAGCATGGAACCTGTTTGGGATTCTCCCGGCCCCCCTGCCCCTCCCTGGCTGGTTCTCTCTCTCTCTCTCTCTCTCTCTCTCTCTCTCTCTGTCTCTCTCTCTCCCCCTCCCTCCAAATAAGTAAACGTTAAAATATATATATATTTTTTACTTTTTTGGTCACCTTTTTCAAAAAAACAGAAGCAACGCAGGCCCAAGGTAAGCAGACAAAGCTCAGGAACGTGACAGAGTCCCATCCACCCCCTCCTCCGGGACTGCCCTGCACCCACCGACCGGCCTGCGTCAGCACAACGTGCGGCCGGGTCAAGACTATGGGCCTTGGTTCTCCGAGGAGCGTGGAGGCACGTTAGGGTTTTGTTGGTCTAAACCGTAGCTCGGGTCTCCTCCGGCTCCTTGCACGCGTCAACATTCACCTCTCTGACGGACTTGGCCGCACGCCGACGGCGGCTGGCTGGCAGGCTTGCCCTCTGCTTGAGCGGAGCAGGACCAGTTCAGGGAGGGTCTGGCCAACTGCTGGTATAAGGCACAGGGGCCCCCGAGAGGGATGTTGGCAGTTGCCATGGCGTCCATCTGCTCTGCCTGTGTTTCCCAGCCACGTCCGTGTCCCGAGACCTCTGGTGGGGCCCCTGCCCTCACGGCCCCTCGCCCTGTCCTCCAGAACAGCGGCCATTCCCTCACGCTGAGGACCTTCGTGGCTTCTCCCTGAGCCCATTCGCCTCACGTCCTAAGGGCCTCCCGACCGTTCCCCAGGACCAGTTAAGGTATTTCCCTAAACAAGCCCACTCGTGTGTCTAAAATGTGTTCTGGTGCCTGCTGGTAAAACTAATTTTTCCTCATCCTGTACAATACAGTCGTGAATGACACGCCATGTCCCATTGGCGGGAGGTCAGTGTCTGGGGAAGACAAGTACGTAGACAAAAAATTACGTTACGGTGACAATCAGCGACGCTATGCCCCGTAACGGCCGCCGTAACAAACCCCCTGCAGCTCAGCGTCCGTGAACAGCAAAGGCTCATTGGCTCCCATGCACTACAGGGACTGGGTTAAACGGTCTTCCCCCCATTTTCACATCCACCAGGAACCTCAGAATGTGACGGAAGTTCGGTCTTTGCCGACGGTGAAGACGAGATTGTAATGGATCGGGGTGGGCCCCAGATCCAATGACTGGTGCCCTTAGAAGGAGCAGGGACACACAGCAGGGAAGGAGCCCGTGCGAAGACACAGGCAGAGAGAGGAGGGACGTGGCCACAAACCAAGGACCGCCGGAGCCCCCAGAAGCTGGGAGGCAGGTGTGGGACAGATGCTGCCTCGGGGCCCCAGAAGGAACCCATCCTGCTGACACCGAGATCTCAGACTTCTCCGGAAGCACGAGACCGTAAGCGTCTCTGGTTTTAAGACACCGGGTTACAATGCTCTGCTCCGGCAGCCAAAGGGGCTCCCACGCCAGTCGCCCACCACAGTCGGCGGGGCTCGGCTGCACCGCCGTCCTCCTCGCTCTCGGGCCCGGCCGAGGGGGCAGCCGGCCTCAGGAGTAGAACGGGCTCCTGGGGAGGACAGAAAGGGGCGAGGGGACACACGTGTGGCCGCCATGCCTGGCTCACCTTTCATCCGCCAGCACACGTGCCGCAGCCGTCTCCGCGGTAAGTGGGGCAAGAAGCGCCGGTCGCCACGTGCCCCGGGCCCAGGACACACGGAGACTGCGGCAGGGGCCACCGCGCTTTAGGTGCAGACCGGCCGTGGGCCCCCAGGGAGGGTCTCACGAAGGAGCTGGAGCTTGAGCCGGGCCTCTGGAGGGCAAGGTGGCGGGGGAGACCACGAGGAGGGCAAGTCAGGCAACGCGGGAACCACAGCGGACGGCGGAACGCCACGTACTTGCCTTCTACCACCACGTAGCAAGTTATCGCCAACTGAGAGGCCGAAAGCAGCACTCTTCTGGACGTCTCTGTGGGTCCGGAGTGAGGGAACACGTGGCCCGGCATCCTGCTCAGGCCGCCACGGTGGCGGACCTGGCGCGGGCTGGGCCTGTGCCGCCTCTGAGGCGGGGTCCTCTTCCAGGCTCACGAGGCTGATGACAGAATCCCCTCGCCGGCATCCCTTGCGATGGCCTGCTTCCCCAAGGCCAGAGGAGAGGCTGTGACCTCACGAGGACCCCAGTCCCTCTTCTAAAGGGCTCCCCTGATTAGCTCAGGCCCACCCAGAATAATTTCCTCTTTGATGAACGGAAGGTCACCTGAGCAGGAACCTTCACTCCATCCGGAAAACCCTTTCACCTTCGCCGTACGTCACACTGTCATAGACACGACACCCGTCACATCGCAGGTCCTACTCACACTCAAGGACAGGGGATTCCACGAGGTCGTGAGCCACTGGGGACCATCTCAGCATTCTGCCTGCCACGTCATCAAACACACAGCGCAGGTGAGAGATGGGGCCGGGAACGGCCCACAGGAGGCAGGCAGGAGAAGAGCTGGAGATGCGCTGGTGCCACCTGAGGTCTCAGCAAGAGAGACGTAGGACGTGCGGGTGCCCTCGTCTTCGGGGTTTATTCTCAGTGCCCCAGAATCACAGCACCCGCCTTCCCCCCATTTTCCATGCTATGGGGGTAAGCGTCCTGAGTAACAGAGACTCTGCTCTGGTCTAGGGAGGGCTTCCTGGCCAGGTCCACGGGGCAGCCCCGCAGGGAGGCATCTGCCCACCGAATCACCTGCTTACTCTGTCACTCGATCATCATTTCTTCTGGACCCCACCCGAGGCTCCATGCACCACAGACACTGGAAGGAAGGTCCCTGCTTCTCCCCCAGGCTGGGTGGGGAACAGACAAAGCCCCCCTTCCCTACCACTGCGACTACAGGGAAAGGCAGTGGATATTAGGGGAGATAATGCGGTCTCCTCTACTCACAATGGGTAAACTGAGACACAGGCGACGTGCCCCAGGAGCATGACCCAAATACTTAGGTCTCCCGTCCACCACACAGCACCTGCCTCCTTGAAATTAACCCTTCTGTGCTCACCAGGACCCTAGGTGTGGGGTGCCAGGCACCACGTAAAACACTCACAGGCAAGGGCCCTCTCAACCACCCATGGGGTAAGGTGTGGACAGGTTCTGCTGGCAAGGTTTGCTAGTTGTCCCCCGATGTCCCTTCTCCTCCAGGTAGGGGAGCCTCACTCGTGACTGTGCAAGTGACTCCTAGAGTAAAGACAACTTTCCCAGCCTGTCTGCAGCAGCATGTAGCTGCGTGGGTACGTTTGGGCCCGCGGAGTGTAGGGCAGGCACGGTACGTCCAGTGTTTCGGTCGTGCCCTCCACGCCTCCTTGGTCCCCTGCATGGGACAGATGGGCCCCAAAAATGGTCACGCTTTCGTCTTTGGAAACCATGCATATAGGGGATTGAGATCAGGGGCTTTAAAATAGGGGGATTGTGCGCTACATGCACAGCATGGAACACAACTCAGACAAAAAGGAAAGAACTCCTGATCCGTGTGAGAATTTGAAGACATCTCTGGAGTACTGTGCTGAGTGGGGACACCAGGTCTCCAAAAGCTTGGAGCTGTATGGTTGCATCTACAGAGCATTCTCAGGGAATTACAGAGATGGACAGCAGATTTGTGGTACCCAGGGGTGAGGGGTGGCAGTGGGCGGCGGGGGCGGTGTCTATCAGGGGTAACTGGGGGGTAGCTGCCCTGTATGTTGACTGGGGTGGTGAGTATTTAAGTCTATGCATCATCCGGCTCAGACTTCAACATACCGCTACGTGACATCAATGTTCCGGTTTTGATATTACGTGATAGATACACAAAATATAACCGTTGGGGGAAGCAGAGAGAAAGGTACCAGGGACCTCTCTGGACTAATTCTGCAAATTTCCGTGGATGTATAATTATTTTAAAATAATAAATGAGAAAACAAAAACAGAAAACACTTGGGGCACATGGCTGGCTCAGAGTTTTTTTTTTTTAATGTATATTTATTTTTGAGGGAGAGAGCGAGCGAGCCAAGAAGGGGCAGAGAGAGAGGGAGACACAGAATCTGAAGCAGGCCGCAGGCTCCGAGCTGTCAGCACACAGCCGATGCAGGGCTCGAACCCATGAACCATGAGGTGATGACCTGAGCTGAAGTCTGGTGCTTAACTGACTGAGCCACCCAGGTGCCCCAGTAGAGTGGATTCTTCATCTCAGGGTTGTGAGTTCAAGGTCCATGTTGAATACAGAAATTACTTAAAAATAAAATCTTAGGGGCACCTGGGTGGCTCAGTTGGTTAAGCATCCGACTTCGGCTCAGGTCATGATCTCACAGTTTGTGACTTGAGCCCTGCATTGGGCTCGGTGCTGAGAGCTCAGAGCCTGGAGCCTGCTTTGGGTTCTCTGTCTCCCTCTCCCTCTGTCTTCCCCCCCCCCCCCACTTGCACTCTCTTTCTCTCAAGAATGAATAAAGATTAAAAAAACAAAGTAAAATAAAATCTTAAAAACAAAAACAGGGGTCCCTGGGTGGCTCAGTGAGTTAAGTGTCCTATTCTTGATTTCGGCTCAGATCATGATCTTATGGTTCCTGAGATGGAGTCTGGTGTTGGGCTCAGCACTGTCAGAAGAACCGGCCCAGAATTCTTTATGCCTCTCTCCCTGCCCTTCCCCCCGTGCATAAAAGCAAATGAGCGTGCTCCTTCCTTTCTCTCTCCCTCCCTCCCGCCCTCTCTCTCTCTCTCTCTCTCAAAATAAATAAATTTAAAAAACCAAACCAAAAACCCTCACAGGGCACATCCAAGCCTTGAGGGACTCCCTCTGCTTTCCCTAACCCTCGTTCTTGGCCTTACCAGGCACCATTTAGTTTCTCTGACAAGCAGGGCTTTCCACCACCACAGGGCCTTTGCTCAATCCCCTAAGCTCTGAAAGCTCTCAGCCCGCAGACCATTTAGAAACCAGGTTTTCAGGCTCAATGCCATTTCCTTGGTCCCTCTGCACCCACTGAACCCTGGCGCCAAACACCGTTGTCCCTGTTAGTCTCATGGCTCCCTGAACTACTGCTGTATTAGGTCTGTCAGGGTTAGGGTACAAGAGTACAGTCTGGCCTTTGGAGCTACACTTGTTTCACATCTTAGCTCCGCCTTGGACAAATGACTCAACCTTCTTCTCTTTGGGTTTCCTTGTCTGTAAAATGGGTCGTGCTCCTGGGAACCTTGAGCGGCCACGTAAGCAGCCAGTCACCCCTCTGAGTGAGCACGTGGAGAGACCACACGGAGGGGGAAGAGCCCCGAGAGCACACGGGCAGGCTCCAGCTGCCATGCCAGCCGAATGCAAGCCCACGGGTGACCACTGGGAAGAACCGCGGAGGGTGCACGCGGCTGAACCCGGGCCAGGCTGCAGAGCTGCGAAGATCCGAAACTGGTTGTTCTGGGTACGAGGCTTTGTGCTGCTTTGTGGCACGGTGAAAACCAAAATGATGGGGCTAACTATTACACTGACATTTTAGGGTTCCTGCATTAAATACATTTAATTTAAAACTGCTTTGACGTTTGTGGTCACTCCTTTTTTTTTTTAATGCTTATTTTTGAGAGAGAGACAGTGTGAGCGGGAGAGGGGCAGAGAGGGAGACACAGAATCGGAAGCAGGCTCCAGGCTCCGAGCTGTCAGCACAGAGCCCGACGCGGGGCTCGAACCCACGAACCGTGAGATCATGACCTAAGCTGAAGTCGGATGCTGAACCGGCTGAGCCCCCCAGGCGCCCCTGTTGTTACTACTCTATTACATGTCTCTCCGTCACCCTGTGAGCTTCCTGTTATTTTCCTCACCATCGTATGCCCAGTCCCTGTCACCAAGCAGTCACTCACATACTTGTTTAAAACATAAAAACATAGGGCCGTGGCGGGGGGCGGGGGGGTTCAGTTGAGCGTCGGACTCTTGATTTTGGCTCAGGCTGAGACCTCAGGGATTGAGCCTGCTTGGGACTGTGTCGCTCTCTCCCCCCGCCCAACTCCTCCACACGCTCTAATATAAAAATTAAAATTAAAAAAAAATAATAAACATATAACCCGAATCCCTGCGACTCCCAGCTGCATAAAAGGGTCTGCTTCTAAAGCAGCAGATTTGCCAAGAGAACGTTCTTTAACAAGGTATGTCCTTCTTGGAATCACTTAAGGCTTTAATTGAAAACTTTCTCCTACTGGAACCATGTCTCGAACACCTCTCATTCCGCGCGCTCAGAACACAAGGCTAAGCACGTCTCTGCTGCTGGAAACTGAGGGGCCTCGCGAGGTCTTCCCTGGTGTGAACCTGCTGCAGTACACCAGCAGCACGCCGGTCCTGGGGCACATCCGACCAGGTCCTGGGGCCACATCCGACCAGGTCCTGGGGCACATCTGACCAGGTCTTGGGGCACATCTGACCAGATTTTGGGGCACATCCAACCAGGTCCTGGGGCCACATCCGACCAGGTCCTGGGGCCACATCCGACCAGGTCCTGGGGGCACATCCGACCAAGTCTTGGGGCCACATCCGACCAGGTCCTGGGGGCACATCCGACCAGGTCCTGGGGGCACATCCGACCAGGTCCTGGGGGCACATCCGCCCGTCTTGGGGCACATCTGACCAGGTCTTGGGGCACATCTGACCAGATTTTGGGGCACATCCGACCAGGTCCTGGGGCCACATCCGACCAGGTCCCGGGGGCACATCTGACCTGATCCTGGGGCCACATCCGACCAGGTCCTGGGGGCACATCCGACCAGGTCCTGGGGGCACATCCGACCAGGTCCTGGGGCCACATCCGCCCGTCTTGGGGCACATCTGACCAGATTTTGGGGCACATCCGACCAGGTCCTGGGGCCACATCCGACCAGGTCCTGGGGGCACATCTGACCTGGTCCTGGGGCCACATCCGACCAGGTCCTGGGGCACATCCGACCAGGTCCTGGGGCCACATCTGCCCATCTTGGGGCACATCCGACCAGGTCCTGGGGCCACATCCGCCCGTCTTGGGGCACATCTGACCAGGTCTTGGGGCACATCTGACCAGATTTTGGGGCACATCCGCCCGTCTTGGGGGCACATCCGCCCAGGTCTTTGGGTACATCCGCCCAGGTCTTGGGACACATCTGCCCGTCCTGGGGGCACATCTGACCTGGTCCTGGGGCCACATCCGACCTGGTCCTGGGGCCACATCTGCCCGTCCTGGGGGCACATCCGCCCAGGTCTTGGGGCACATCCGCCCGTCCTGGGGTCACATCCGACCGTATCCTCACGACTAACCCCGGCTGGAGGCTCCGAACCCTCGGAGGGCACAGACGAGAGCTTGGTCAAGCTGCCCTCCATGCCGGCGCCCCATCGCGCTGGCCCGCAGCCCCGACTTCGCACTGCCCGCTAACGCCCGGCGGCCGGCCCACCCGGCGGGACGACCCCTCTCGTCCCCGTGAACGTGACGGGGGGCCGGGAGCGTCCGAAGCTGGCTCGTCAACCAGTAACAGGAAACCCAAGGTTACGACGCTAAACCACAAGGGAGTCCGAGTTTCCTAAAACGACTCGACCGCGGTTTCAAAACTGCCTCCGAAGCTACACTCGAGCAGAGGTTCAGTGCATTCGAGCCCGGGTCAGGCCTGGAAAGGGCACGGGGCCCGGAGCCCTAGAGCACGAGCCGCGCCCGCAGGCGGGAGCCCGCCGGAAGCGCCTTCCCTCCGCCCGCGGGGCAGCTCCCGGCGGCGCCCAGGGGTCAGCCCCGCCCCCGGGGTCAGCCCGCTACGCCCCGCCCCCCCGGGCGTCCCCTCCCCTCCCCCTCTGCCCCCCCTTCCCGCGATAGCCCCGCCCCCCCCCCCGCCCCCGTCGTCAGCTTTCCCCTCCTCCCTCACCCCCCGCCCCCGACAGCGGCTGGACGTGAGGCGGGGGGCGGTCCCCGGGGTCGTCTTGCTGAGGGTCATGCCTCGCCGAGCGCCGGGGATGAAGCTGCAGAGAAGCGACGCGACCCCGCGGCCCGGCCCACGCGCTGGTACCTGCTTCCCGGGCCGCTCCCGGAGGCTGCGCCGTGGGAACCGCGGCAGCACGTGGCGCCTCAGGAACGTGAAGGTTCTGGGAGGCTCTGGAAGGTTCTCTCGCGCCACGGAAGGCCGCCTTCGACGGGCCGCGCCTCCCGGAGGCGGGTTCACAAAGAGGACTCGGCCGAACCCTCTCACAGGCTCGCGTGCCGGGCCGGCCGCCCTCGCCGCCCGCTACGCGCCCCTCGGCTTCGCGCCCGCGCGCCCTGCAGGCGCCCGTCAGTCCTTCTGTCTCTCGTGCGCGCGCGCGCGCGCCCGCCCGCCTGCCCGCCCAGCTCCTGTCCGTCAACCGCGCGCTCACGCCCAGCCAGGCGGAAGGGGCGGGGCCCGGGGCGGGGGCGTGCGCCCCATTGGTCGGCGGCGGGGGTGGAGCTTGGCGGCGCCGCCAGGCCGGCCCCGCCCCCGGCCCGCGGGGAGCGGCGGCGGCGGCGGCGGAGGCGGTGAGCGCGGGCTCGGGTGGGGAGGCTCGGGTGCCGACGCCGTTGGGCCGCCACGGCCTCCTCGCTCTCCGCTCGGGGCTCGGGGCCACCGCGCTGGGGAGGCCGGCCGCCCGGTGAGCCCCGCGGCCCGCGGTTGGCGGGCGGGGGCCGAGGCGGCCGGGCCGGGCCTGGGGGGGAGGAGCGAACCCCCAAAGGAGGCCCTCCCCGGGGCGTTGAGCGCGGGGGGAGGGTGCCGCCGCTTTCGCCCCTTTCTCTGTTCACCGCGGCCCCTGGTCGGCTGCGTGCGCCCCCGTCCCTCCCCGGATCCCCGTCCGCAACCGCCTTCGCCCGCCGCCTGCGCCCCTCTGTGCGCGAACGAGCCCCCCTCTGCTCTCCGTGCGGAGCCAGGCCTGTGTGTCCCCTGCGGTGACGAGCGGCCCGCAGCTGTCCCCGTCCTTCCAGGGCCAGAGCAGGCGAAAGAGCGGTCATTTCCTCCCATTTTATTTTTTTTTGCAACTGGGGGCAACTGTTCACTCCCCAAACGGGGGAGGGTTTTAAGCTTTGTTGAAATCGCTTTCCGTGCGAAGGTGGGAGGCAGGCCTTCAGCACGCAGAAGAGTTGCTCGGGAGCCGCTTAGGCAGGAGCCAGACAGACCCTGGGGGTGGGGGGCGGCGGCTGCATTTTATTTCCAAGAGAAGTGCGGGCGCCTCCGCGGGGACCCAGGCCAGCCATTTCTTCTTGACGCTGAGCATCTCCGCGCAGGATTACAGGGGTGACCCTCTTAGCTCGAGGCGAAGCCCCAGGGACCCTTGCCCTTGAGGGTCCCGTCTGTGCTAACGTGGCCAGCTATCGCTTTTATGAACCCCTGTGCGAATCTTGTTGCAGGGGCGCATCGAGTCAGACCTTCAAGTACTTTGTGCCAAATCACTACCACCTGCCACATGAGTCTAAGTCATGACCGACGCCAAGTATGTCCTCTGCAGATGGGAAAAGCGATTATGGCCTGCAAAGGTGACAGCCGTTGTTGCGTAATTTCAGGAATTAGAAGTGACTTTTGGGTGACAAGTAAAATCTTCATCGGGAGGAAGCTAGGAGTTCTTTCGGTGAAATAATTGAGCCCGAGCACTTGGCGCTCGGATCTCTTGGCCCTGAACCTCACTCATCGCCCGGTTAATGGGGTTCTTTCTGGTCTGCTGCTTACAAGGTTACGCTTCCAGAAGTGTCTTTTTTTCTACACTTAGGAAAATTAACAGACTCTGCTTTAAAAAGGCCTGTGAGGCAGTATGTAATGCCAGGAAATATCTGGAAGGGAGCCTTGTGGAAGTAAATAATGGGAGTGCCTCGGGGACACTTTCTAGCAACGCGATAGGGAGAGTGCTGCACTGCCAGGCCGGGACCCTGCTCCCCGCCTGGGTCAGCCCCTGACCTCGAGGGCCTTGGTTTCCCCATCTGTGAAAGGGCAGGATTAGACAGGAGGTTGCTGAGGTCTGGGCGGGGGGTATATTTTCAGAGTTACCGGCTGCGGCTGTGCTGCCCAGTGCTGCTTTGTGTCAACTGTTTGCTGTGTCTTAGTAACAAGGATTTTGTTTTTTTTTTGGTTTTGTTTTGTTTTGTTTTTTGCTTTATGTTTTTAATATAGGTTTTGGCCAGAACGGAGGTGGCAACAAAAAATAAGAGGAAAAAGGAATTTTTTCTAAGTGTTCAAATACTCTCCCTAGATGAAAAGTTAAGTGTTGTGGGGTCTTTTTTTTTTTTTTTAAATGTTCTCTTTTTTTCTGAATGGGATTTCTTTTACTGTCCCCCTGCCAAAAAGTGAAGTAAACTCTTAAGCGCTCGTTAACTCTGTAGTTACTGTAACTGACTTGTGTTCATAATACCCTTAAGAGGCAAACGCTGATTTTTTTTTTTTTTTTAACGTCTGTCTGGAAATGAACATTTATACGAAGGGCTCTGTGTGAGAGAGAGCGGTACAAAAACAACAAGCAAAAATAACACGCAGGGGAAGCTCTTGTTGGGGTTCGCACGTGGATAGTTCCTTCCCGCAGATTTGCGCGTGTTTTTCTCGGAAACTCGTGTGACGGGCCCGTCAGTTTTGGCGTGTTTGCTGTTTCAGCCTGTCCGTCCAGTAAGAAGCTATTATTTAGCATTCAGACGGCAAATGCTCGGCTACGGGGCAGCCTTACTCTCCTTTGTTATCCGGTGACAGAAGAACAAAATATCGGCCAGAATGATTAAAATGCCCAGATCACGTATAATTGTGGTATTGCTGTGTCTAACGGGAGAATTCCCAATTCAGAGAGAATAAAACCTCGTCCGCTCTGGTTACAGCTTCCCCAGGTCCCCGTCCCTCTTCAGAGCCGCCTCCTAAGCTCACTTGGTCCCCAGCTCCCACTTTCCCTGCGGCTGGGAAGGTAATTGAATACTCGAGTTTAAAAGGAAAGCGCATCCTTTTAAACTAAAACACACCTGCTGGGCTGTAAACAGCTTTTAGTGACATTATCTTCTACTCTGAGAACCTAACAAAGGAGTCGTTTGTGTAGTTGAAAGTAGGATTTGCCTCATGAAAGTCACAATTTGAATTCATTTTTACTCTTAAATCCAGCCAACCTTTTCTGTCTTAAAAGGGAAAAAAGCAAAAAAGCCACATTCACCAGGGTCCTTACTGCCTCTAAGCTCAGGCACACGAATTCCTAGTTGGCCGTGACTTTTGGTTTGAGCGCGAGGTTGAGAAGGAAGAAAATGAATGTAACTCTTTTGTCATCCGAAGGAAAACACGTTCGAAAATGTCTTCGCGGCCTTGGCTGGTAGCAGGTAACGGGCGTTTCTGTCCCCGCAGGATTGAGGTGAGGAGCACGGAAGTGGAGGCCTTGAGGGTGGCGCACATCGAACGAATCGCTTCCACGTTGGGTAAGAGCACGTCTTTAGGTAACAGAGAGGCCGCGTGGGAGAACGGACAGACCCCGCTTCCCAGGGGACCCTGAGCTGAAGGAGGAGAAGAAAATGGATCCACTTTCTTAAACCCTTGCAGAGTCTACCCTGGGACCGAGCCTGTTCCGGACTCCCTGCGCGGCCGTCTGCGAGCGTTGGGATCTGCTGGTCGCATCCGTGGCCTCCGGTGTACATAAGAATGAGACCCGGAGTGCGTTTGCCTCCGTGAGGAGAGGGGGGAAGACGCGGCCTTTCTCCTCCCGCCCCCGCCCCATAGCAAGACTGCAGAAACGGTCTTGGCGCTGCTCTTTTCTCTGCCCGGGGGTTGAGAGCAGTGGATTGCGTATTTACATTCCCTAGCTGGGCTCCGGGGAGAAAGGACTATGTGACCAGCATCACTGTGGGACGCCCCCCCCCGTGTGCCAGTGCCCTCCTGGGTGGGGGCGAGGCCCACCCCTTCGCCTTTCCTAGGTGGGAGCACCCGAGCCTCGCGGTGCTGGGGCTGAGTGCCCGCTCGCCTGGTGGCCACCCGGCAGACCAAACAGAAGTGCTTTCTGTCGCCTTGGAGTGGGGGCACGCACCCCCTATACCGAGAGCCGTTGGTCTTGTGAAAAGGCTGACCGGGAGTCCTTCCAGGGGTGTTTATGAAATAGGATCTATTTTCCTATGTCGTTGGAAAAACCGCTTTTGTTCAAAGCGGCGTCCACTGGGCACATCTTAGGTGGCGTTGGTCATCACCTCTCGGACGCTCCTCGTCACTTGTTCCAATCATGTCGGGGGCCGGTTATTCGTAGGAGCCTTTAATATTCAACAGGGAAAAATACCGTGCCAATAGGTGTTGTGCCCGCTGAGTTGTGACATCGCATCCGTCATCTTGTTCAAATAAGCAGTCCGGGTCTGTGTGGCGGAATGAATAAACAAAACTGTTGCAGCCGGGAGGTCAGGCTACAATCTCAAGGCTCGTGATGCTCGTTTCTGGCTTTGAAATGCTTTGCAAAGAAGTATGGAAAACCCACCAGCCCACAATGGGTCCCTTTCACAGGCGCCACCCAAGAATTCGGTGCTGGCGAGTTCTTTATGGGGTTGGCGAGGGTTTTTCTTGACCTGATTGAATTTGCAGTTGTGAGGCTGAGCCAATTCGGGAAGCAGGAAGCGTCTGAGTAGCTGGCTGCATTGTTTGGTGACCTGGAGGGATTTAACTTTGTAAGCCACGCAGGTTAGGGTCAGTCAGGTTGTTTTTGGAAAAGCAGAGCACCCCGCCCCCCCCCCCCCCCACTGCGGCCCCAAACAATAGCTGTTGTTTTGTGGCCTTGTCCCCCTTTGGGGAAGATGTGGCTGAGGAGGGGCAGACCTCCCTTCAGGGGTGAAAGCCACCGAGGACCTTGGAGGACCTTGGGTGACCGGTGGCTTGGTCGTCACCAGGCTTTGTCTGCTTCCCGTTCTTGCAGCCTCCCAGAATGAGGTTCCTGCTGAACCCCTAGAGGAGCTGGCCTACAGACGCTCACTTCGAGTGGCCCTGGATGTTTTGAACGAGAGCACAGGTCTGCCTCAAGAAAGCCCTTCTAGGGAAGAAAGAACTGCTCTGTGTTCACGAGACAAGCCCATGGAACTGGCCTCCTTGCTCTGTGGCCCTGCCTCTTCCTGCGTCCAGGAGGCTGTGCCGGGCAGATCTGGACCCGAGAGGAGGGAACGTGTCCACCCGAGGCTGTCAGGTTCCCCCACTTGTCAAAAGGACCCCAAGTGCAAGGTGGACCACAAGAAGGAGCTCAGGAAGAATGGAGGCCCACAAGCCTTGGTAGTCCCACCAGCCAGAGGTGGTTCTCAGCATGGTAGTGGGTCGAGAATGTGCTGTGCAAGTCGGACAACCCCTAGCAAAAGGGGAAGAAGTTCAGCTCGGGAGCCCGCTGTGGGTCAGAGTGCCCCTTCCCTCTTGGAGGGAGACGACGAAGAAAGCCGCCTGCCAGCCCCCCGCTCACCTCCCACAGTGAAGGAGGAGGGTCTCTGGGCCAAAGGACGAGACCCCAGCTTACCTTTGCCTGGCCCCACCGGGCCCCCAGCCCCAGGGCGCCCAGCCTGCCTGGATGCCCAAGGCCTCCCTGCCAAGCGGCCTTGCCCCGATAGTGGCCAGAGGCCACCCGCGGCGCGGCTGGAGCCGGGGGCAGTGGCGTCCCCCAGGCAGGGGCCCGGGAAATGCAGGGCTCTGCCCGGCGCTGCCAGACTCCACCTGCCTGCCCCCCGCGCGTCCACGGAGGAGACGGGAGATCTTCGAGTCCTCGTGGAGGAAGCTAAAGGTCTGTGGCCGAGAATCGCCTTGTGCTGGCAGAGGGCGGATTGGGGTTCTCCCGCGGTCCGTGCGGGGCCGGCTCCGGCTCCTGGTGTATTTCTAACTAGAGCTTAAGGAGAGCAGATCAGAATGCAGGGCAGATGTTTCCTGGTTCCTGTTGAGGTGGTCTTTCCCACCGGGTTGTAACTAGCCCAGCGCCTCCCAAATCCCTGTGTTTTTGGTTTTGTTTTGAGCCGGAGAGGGGACGGGTCACTGGAGGCCGGGCCTGGTGCTTGAGGGACGCTGTGGCCGCACCCCGCACGCTCTCTGATGCTCAGCGTGATGCTGAAACCTGCAGGAGCCGGTCCCGTTGAACGGGCGAGAACCTCAGAAGTGATTAACTCAGAACGCTTTCAACCTTTTTTTTTTTTTTTTTTTTTTAACACTTACTTGTTTTTGAGAGAGAGATAAAGCGGGGAAGGGGCAGTAGAGAGGGAGACACAATCCAAAGCAGGGTCCGTGCTGTCAGCAGAGAGCCTGACGTGGGGCTCGAACCCACGAACTGTGAGATCGTGACCTGAGCCAAAGTCGGACACTTAATCCACTGAGCCACCCAGGCGCCCCCAGGCTCCTGACTTTTTAAGAATCCCTATGGAGACACACTTGTGTGTGTGTGTGTGTGTGTGTGTGTGTGCGCGCGCGCGCGTGCAGTCACGCACCGTGGCTCCTTCCGGTCTTTCCGTTGCGGTATCCCACTGATTTCTGCGTGGTTCGGTACCTCGAGATCCCCTGGCTGCACACTCGGGTTTCTGCTGTGAGTTTAAACTCGGCGAGGCCGCGTCCCAGCGCCTGCGGGGGCCGCGGGGAGGTGCGCTGCACCCCTCTCCCTGTGACCCTGCGTTCTCCCGGCCCCTGTTTGTTCGCCTTGCCGGAGCTCGCTGCTTTGTGTGCCGGCCGGTCTCGGAGACCAGAGCCCTCTCCCCTCCCTCGGTCTCTCTGCCTCTCCCCCACCCCCTTTCCCTCTCGTTTGTTTTTCTTTGGAACGTACGTTAGTCAAAGCGAGCCCTGTTTGAATCCGGCAAGGTGGACGCGTGCGTGACGCGGGACCTTTTGCTTTTGCGTTTACGGTCTCGTATCACGACGCGGTTTCTGGGGCTGAGTTCCTGGAACGGTAGAGATGAAAGTAAGTAACCTGATGCCATTGGCAGCCCGTCCGACTTCGGGGGAGTCCGTGGAGCGTGTGCCCATCCGTTCCGTTCTGGACGAGGAGGAGGACGAGGAGGAGCCCCCCCGCATCCTGTTGTACCACGGTAAGGTGCGGGGCGCGGGGCGCGGGGCTGACGGCCCCCAGCCAGTTCAGTTTCCTCCTGCTGCACTGACAGCTTCGGAAGCTTCAGAAGTGCCGCGTTCTGCGCGCTCTGTCTTGACGGGGATCACCACACAAAGGGGAGGGCGACTCCCTGGGAGGAGACGGGCCAGCCCTCCCTGCCGCCTCGCTGCTTCCTTTCTGTGGCGTCCCGTCCCCTCCGTGGGAAGGAAGGACAGCCAAGTGGGGAGAGCGGTCCGTCGCCACTCTTGGGGGGGCGGCCCGGTGCCGCCCGCGGACCTTTGGGGATGGCGTTTGCACGCGTGTCCGGAGACGCAGGGTCTCCGGCCCGGGGCCCCTCCCACACGTGCCGCGGGCCCCCGGCGAACATGCGTGCGGGGAGGTGCCCTGGCCCCCTGTGGAAGGGTGGGAGGCGCGGACCTGGATCCTGAACCGGCGACCGACAGCACGTTAGTCTGTTTCCTGGAGGAAATCGTTCAGAACGAATTTTCTGTTTAGACTTACTCCTGAGCTATCCGTTTGAACGTAGTCCGATATTGTTTAGTCTTTTCATCATGAAATATATAGATTCTCAAGGTGTCGCAGAAAGAGTACAGTGTGGGGGAACCCCTCCTTCAAGGGTCGCCCCCACCGTACCCCGGGAGGCCACTGTGCCGGTCGCGCTCTTAAGACTCGGCTCTTTTCCCCAGACATGCCCCGTTCCGTGCGGGTTTCCTTTTTGTAACTTGTTGACCGGACACGCTTTATGTTTCTGCGTGGTCTTCCCATGACCCTATATGGCAACGATTTGTTACTTACTGAGCCCTCCCCCACCTTCAGTTATCTAGATAGTTCCACCATGGGGGCTGCAGCCTGCGGGGCACAAACCTCTGGGAGGTAGCTCTGTGTAGGCTTGGCTCCCGGGAGCAGGGAGCAGGGCAGAGCTCACCGGGCCGGAGAAGGGACACTGGGCCTTCTTCCTCAAAGGCGTTTTCCTCTCGGCCGCGGCCGGCGGAGGGGGTTGCTGGGTCCCCACAGCCCCGAGAAGCCGCCGCGCTTGTTCTCGGCCCTGTTTTGTGCTTCTACCTGGTTTGGTCTTCTCCCCGTCCCCCCCCCGGCAGCCTGATGTCCGTCTGGGTGTTTCCCGAGACCTGTTTGTCCTCCCGGGGCCCTGACGGTTCTCTCAGAAACTGGGTGCTTCTCGCCAGATGGATGCCAGGCGTCCGCTCGCCGGCCGGCCGTGCTCCTGTGGCTGCGCCCGCTGGTCGCTGGGGCGGCTCCCCAGGCAGGGAAGGGCGGCCTCGTGTCTGCGGGGTTTTGTGACCTGATTGTCTCAGTTCCAACTGTGATTCTGTTCTGCAGTGTGGTGGTTTGGGGCCGGAAATCCTGTCAAACTTTGTTCACAGACACGGAGTTAGCGAATGATGATTTCGGCGATTCCTTTTGGGTTTTTTTATTTTTTATTTTTTGCTTTTTAAGAGTCCCGTTTTTCAGACTGATGAGCTTCCTAGGAATCTGGTTCTCGCGTTGGGGTTTCTGTGCCACGCTTTTTAAAAAATGTTCTACTTTGGAAGAATTTGAGATTCACAGGCAAGTGGCAAAGGTAGTACTGAGTGCCCCCTGCCTGGCACCTTCCCGCGTCACCACCTGCGTGACCAGGCGTATCGTCCCGTGAAGACACCAGCTCTTAACCACAGGGTGTGCTCACGACGGGCCCTTGGATGCCGTCCCAGCCGCTGGGGTCTCTGTCCGGAGTTGGGGCGCGTCAGATTCAGGCCAAGTCCCAACAATTGTTTTCTCTTAAGTTGTTGAATTTGGTGCATGACCGGGAGCTGACTTAATGTTCTTTTTGTCTTTGTTTCTTTTTAACTCTAGAACCACGCTCCTTTGAAGTAGGAATGCTGGTCTGGCTGAAACACCAGAAGTACCCCTTCTGGCCAGCAGTGGTGAGCATGGGGCCGGCTCCGGGGGCCGCCGCGGCAACCCCCACCCTTCGGCTCACTCGCGCTCTGCTGTTGTCATTTGGACGCCGGCAGATATTTTCCCCGGGGAAAACCGATGGGCATATAATACGAGCAAGGTTTCTGGAGACGTTTGCCTGAGTAAGGGGTGTTTGATCATTTGGGCGCAGTTGAGTGTGAGGGTCCTGGAACCAATCTCTGCTGGGCAGGCTCAGGAAAACCTGCCTGGAAGGAGGTCTGCGATTTGCTCATTTCTGACGTTGTGCGCTTGAAACCTTTCCCCCGCGGGAGCGTTGAGCTGGGTGAGGTTTTGGGGCAGGGGCCGGTTGTGCACGTGCGGTGACTGAGCCCCAGCGCAGCAAACTCCTGGCTTTCTCCGGGCCGGGACTCTGCAGGCTGTCCGTTTATTTTTTGGGCAAAGGTAACATCCTGGCTGTCAGCCCCTCCATCCCGTATCCTCCTCTGTGCCCCTGCGGTGTGGACAGGACCCTGCAATGCTGGCTGTAGTTCTTTAACTCGCGGTCAGAGACAGTGACGTGTAATAAGGAAGACGTTTGCCGGAGTCGGGAGACACTCCTGTTGCTGCGAGGCTGGCCTCCGTGGATGGGGCTGACTGGCCGTAGCAGCAAGTGTGGTTCGCATATGGGCAGAACGTGTGGCTTGAGCACAGGCTCAGGTAGAAGGGGTGGGGGGTGGCCCTCGGGTCAGCGTCTGGTCACAGTTGTGGGGAGTCGTCGATCGGGGCCCCTCGGCTCACTTTCAGCACTCGCGTGCCCCTTGCGATTGGCACCTTTTCCCGGCCCTCCTCCTTTTCGCCAGTGCCCTGGGGGCCCCGCTGGGGAGCGGATCTCCAAGCTCACAGGTTCCTGGGGTGCGCCCTTGGTTTATGGCTGAGCCGGGGACCCGGAGGGGTGCCGGGGGGGTGGGGAGGCTGGCCAGAGTCAGGCACCCTGCTTCCCTGTGTCCTCGGCTGGTTGCCACTCTCTCTGTTCACGTTTCTCGTACTGAAAATGAGGAAGAGCTTGCCCTGCTGAGGCAGGGAAGGGTCCACGTGTCACACACACAGGTGGTCAGAAGCAGTGGGCTTCGCGCTCTGTGTCACAAAAGAAAAGGAAGCAAAGCCCGCGTGGTCCTGCTCCACTGTGAGCGCTGACGGCAGTGCACGAAGCAGCCGGGCGGTGTTTGAGCGTGTTCCACGCGGACTTTGTCCATTCTCCCAGCCGGCCACGTTCCTGGCCACGCGCCGCTCATGCCCGTCTGCACAACGGAAACGTGTCAAGAGCGTATTTCAGACCTGTGCCTTCTTCTGGGTTCTTGATGCTTTGTTTTCTCGGATTTGCCAACAGGTCAAGAGCGTCCGGCGAAGGGAGAAGAAAGCCAGCGTGCTCTTCATTGAGGGGCACATGGACCCGAAAGGGAGAGGGTAACCCAGCTCTCTGCTCTCTGTAGACGGTGAAGGCCTGGCCGCTCAGGGGCACTGAGGTCGGGGGGTGGGGGGGTAGGCCCTGTGATCCAGCTCCCGGGGGAAGAATCCAGACAGAGGGACCGGTCAGAGGTCCAGTTGTCCGCGCTCTATCTGCCGGCTCTGAAGTGAGGCCCGGACGCCCCTTGGATCCCGCCATTCCCCACAAACCGTACTGTGACTCGGGCGGGTGCTGTGAGGGGCGGCCTGCCTCCCCGACTTCCGCCATTTGCTTGGTTGTCTGGTCACCCTCTACTGGTCCTCTGTCCCGGGATGAAAATGCACACGAACATCCCCTTCTGCTCAAAGGGCACTTCAGAAACACGTTTTGGAGGCAAACACGTAGAGCTGGCCTCTGACCCTCTGGCCCTGGGTTGCTGCCTCCGCCTCCCGTGGGCATCCTCGGCTGTGTCCCCTAGGGGTCCTCTCGGGGCCTGCCGGTCACCTCCGGGCCTGTGTCTGAGGGGCTTCCTCGGGCAGCCCGGAGAGCGATGGCCTTCGATCAGGAAGCCGGTGCTGGCAGAGGCCCCCGTGGCCCTGACTGGTTTCAGCAGAGGAAAGGGAGATGTTTTCTCATGTCGGGAGGCCAGGTTCCTTCGTGTTAAGCTTTGCTCGTCTGCTTCTAGCATCACCGTGTCTCTCCGGAGATTGAAGCACTTTGACTGCAAAGAGAAACAGGAACTTCTGGTAGGTGGATTGTCGGTGTTTCTATAAACGACTCCCTTGGCGGCTGGTGGCTCTGCTCCCCGTGTGATCTGGTCCGCGGCGCTGTGCCTGGTGGGGACCACGGTCCCGGGGGAGGTTGCCAGCCGTCCCCTCGTCGTATAGGTGTGGCTTTGGCGCAGAGGACAGTTTGCCCGGTGCGAGGCCGGCCCCTTCTGCGGGCCGTCGTGCAGAGGCCGCCCGTGTGACAGAGACCGTGACAGTGCCCCACAGGGGCTTCCTGGGCTTCCCGGTGGCCGAGACCCCGCGCCGAAGCGCCGTGGTCGACTCTTGATTGTACAATGAGCCCACGAGCCACATGTCCATAGAACACGTGGTCTGTTTGACTCTGAGACGCCAGCTTTCAAAACGCGAGGCTGGCTGGGGAGCGGGGGGTAGAGGCCTGCTGGCCTCCCTCGGGTGCCGGTCTTTTCCCAGCCTGGGGAGCGGCTTCCTGGAGTTCAGGTCACGGTGAAGCCTCCTGTAGGGGGAGCGGCTTGTCCCTGCTGTTTGCCAGGATTTCCCGGGGCCTCAAGGGTGGAGGCCCCCCAGGGGTTGTGTGGTTCTGAGGACTGTGGGTGGCGTCTGGAAGGTGGCACCCTTCTCCTCCTCCTCCTCCTCCTCCTCCTCCCGCTGATGGGCGTATGTCTGTGCCGTGGCCCTGCCGTCCGTCTGTCTCGTCTGCTGTGACCTCACTTTGGCCCCTGAGCAGCAGCCTGCGCTGGGCTTCCTGTCCCTGTCAGGGTGCCCGTCGGCGGGGTCTCTTTCTCTAAGGGGGCCTACCGTGGCCTCAGGACCTTCCACGCCCCCTGAAACACAGTCTCCCGTCGGGGCTCTGGGAGCTTTCCCAGGGCGGAGGAGTTGGAGAGGAGGACAGGAGTCTTGCTTTGAGGTCTGCGTGCTCTCACCACGTGAAGAATTGTGTTTTGTGACAGAGATGGCGCGTGGCCTCGCATGATCCAGACGCTGGGGTGGTGTCTGTTCCCTGTCTTCCTGCTGACCTGTGGGGTGGGAGCGCGGGGTCTCCGAGAGGCCGGTCTGGCCGCAGGAGCGCCCCCTCCTGGAGCGACTCTTTGCACCGCTTTGGTCCTGGTGTCAAGGCCACAGGCCGTGCCCTGTGCTTCCCTGATGAGCGCCCGCTGTCCCAGGGGCCGCTCAGCAAGCCCAGCCGAGCCCAGAGCCCCCTCCCTCCAGAGCCGCCTGCGCTGCCTCTGTCCCACAGGAGGAGGCCGGGCTGAGGAGGCCCGGGAGGTGGAGCTCAGGTAGTGGGTCCCCGTCCCGGCTCAGGGGTCCTCGGTTTGCAGGCGAAAACCTCGAGGCCTAGGCGGGCGCCCCGCGCCCCCCCCCGGTGGCCAAGTGTCCTTCCTCCTCGGGCGGCCCTGCTCCCGACGGACCCGGCGCTGTCCCGAGCAGAGGACGCCGAGAGTCCCCTTGGAAGGGTTTACGTTGTGTGACTTTCAAGTCTTGCCTGTGTGAGGGTGACGCCAGCCGCGTGTGGGGGTGTCCGCCTCTGTCCCGTAGAGTCCCCAGCTCTCCTGTCCTGAAGTGCTCAGCTCACACGTGACCCCTTTCCGAGCAGCTCGGGCCCCAGACCTGGGCCTCCGTGTGCATTGCCGCACCCGGCATGCGTCTGCTGACCGGACGCGGGAGCCGGGGCGTGGAGACGGGCGCAGGAGCCCCCGTGGCCTCCCGCTCACGTCTGCGTTCGGGCCTTGTCGTTGCAGAACGAAGCCAAGGAGGACTTCGACCAGGCCATCGGCTGGTGCGTCTCCCTGATCACGGACTACAGGGTCCGGCTCGGTAGGTGGGCCCGCGAGCCCTCAGACAGAGCGGCGGCCTGGGCGCCGGGGTGCAGGCCTGCTTCCGTGGGTTCCCTGCCTGGGCCCGGGGCAGCCCCGTCCCCGGCAGAGGCGAGGGCCAAGCCGCTAGGTGTGGACGGGAGGTGGAGAGCTGGCTTCCGTGTGCCCCGGGTTCTGTTGTTGGGAGTCTAGACGGCGGCCCTTCTGGGCACCCCCTGCGCCGTGAGGCACCCTGACGGCAGTGCTGGGTTCCGTCAGCTGGAAGCGGTCTGGGCGGTGCCGACGTGACGCGGGTGTCCTGACCCAGCCACCCTGGGGCATTTCCAGAGCCGCCTCTGACGGTGACCGGGCTCCCCCCCTGCCCTCTCTGCAGGCTGTGGCTCTTTTGCTGGCTCCTTCCTGGAATATTACGCGGCTGATATAAGTAAGTCCGCCGACTCCTCTTCAGGGCCGCGAAGCAGCTGTCTTCGGTGTCTGAAGCTCGGGAGGGGATTTCTGGGTGGAGGCCGTGCCGTAGCCCGAGCCTGAGCCTGGATCTCCAGGGGCAGGCCCCGCCGTGCCTCCTGCCCCCTGTCCGCTGGGCACCGGGCCTCGCCTCTAAAGCGTGGCTGGCGGTGCTTCGCGCCTGCCTTCCCCGTGGCCCGGGTCTTCGGTTAACCGACGGGTGCGCCGCACCCCCTTGTCCCCGGCTGCCGGTGTGGGGCCGGAGGAGTCCGTGCTTCCTCGGGGGGCCCGGGGGCTCCGCTCGGCTCCGCTCTCCTGGGCCACACTCGGATCGGGCCGAGCTGGGGAGGGATGTGGGGACCCGTCAGAGGAGGAGGCCTTGCGCGTGTCGTCTTGGGCCCTCCCCGGGGGCCCGGGGCCTCTCCCCTGCAGCCCGGGCGCCACAGTTAGCGACGGGACGTGGCGGGGAGTCCTTTCAGCCGGGCCGGCGGTCCCAGGACGTGTCGGTGCTCCGCAGGTTACCCTGTCCGCAAGTCCATCCAGCAGGACGTGTTGGGGACCAGGTTTCCCCAGCTGAGCAAGGGGGACCCTGAGGAGCCTGTGACGGGGAGCCCTCAGGGAAGGAGGCGGCCTCGCAGGAAGGTCCTCCCCGACCGCTCGCGGGCTGCCCGGGACCGGGCCAACCAGAAGCTGGTGGAGTACATCGTGAAGGCCAGGGGCGCCGAGGGCCACCTGCGGGCCATCCTGAGGAACAGGAAGCCGTCCCGGTGGCTGAAGACCTTCCTGAACTCGGGCCAGTACGTGACCTGCGTGGAGACGTACCTGGAGGACGAGGAGCAGCTGGACCTGGTGGTGAAATACCTCCAGGGCGTCTACCAGGAGACGGGCAGCAGGGCGCTGGCACGGATCAACGCCGACAGGATCCGCTTCGTCCTGGACGTCCTTCTGCCTGAAGTGAGTGGCCGCAGGCCGGTTCCGCGCGGTGAGGGGTGGGGGGTCGGCAGCCGGCGCCCGGCGAGAGCCCCTCCCAGCTCTGCCCGGAAGCCGGGGCGCCGGCCGCAGTGTATGGGGGGGGGGGGGGTTGCTGCGGGGCTGGGGTCTCCGGAAGTCTGCGGGGGGCGGGGGAGCGGGGCATCGTGGTGTGGAGCCAGGCACCCGCCCTGTCTGCTCCTGTCTGTGGGTGGTGTGACGGCCTCCGTGGTTAAGCCTCGTGGCCAGTCGGGGGGAGAGGGGAGGGGAGAACGAGAGCTGAGTGCTTTGTCCGTGTATGCACGCGAGGACTTTTCCAGAACGGGAGCTGCTTGGGGAGATGCGGCAGCCGGGGTTTGCCGGGCAGGAGCACACGAGACCCCGCCGGTTATCTGGAGGGTCAGGGGCTTTGCTCGCGCGTACGTGTGTGTGCGGAAAATTACCGTGCTCAAAAACCCGTAACTTTATACACACTGGAAGCTTTCAGATTGGTATAAAAGTAAAACACTGTCACGTAGCCCGTGCGGAATGGTAGCCTCTCTCCGTTTGTACCTCTAGCTCTCTTTTCACATAACTATGGGGGGGGGGATCCCCAGTTCTTGGTCCTGAAGTACTTCGGCGTGTGTCTCTCAAATAGGGTGGTTCTGCCCCAGAGACGCTGGTCCCCGAGCGGGGACGGCTGTGGTTCCCGCTGAGGGGGCTCCGGCCACCCAGCAGGTGGGTCCTGGGATGCCGCTGAACCCCCACAGTGCCCGGGACACCCCCAAGAGTAACGTGCCCCAACGTCAGCAGTGCCCGGGTGGGGGGGGGGCCTGTAAAGATTTTTTTCAGTATTTATTTTTGGGGGAGCGTAAGCAGGAGAGGGGCGGAGGACAGAGGATCCGAGGTGGGGTCTGCGCTGACAGCAGTGAGCCCGCGGTGGGGCTTGAAATCGCGAACCGCGAGATGGTGATGTGAGCCAGAGTCGGATGCTCGACTGACCGAGCCACCCCAGCGCCCCTAAAGATCGTATTTTCGAGTAGCGTCTATGCCCGACGGCGGCCTAAGCTCGGGGCCCAGAAACCAAGAGTCGCGGTCTCCACGAGCCCAGCCTGCCGGGCGCCCCGTACAGGCTCTTTGGAAAGGCTTTCTGATTTCTGACGTAACCGTGATCCCGTTATCTAACAAAGTGAACAAGGACTCGACACCAGACGTACCGCGTGCTCGGACCATCAGTCTTGTAGTTTTCCCTGTGGTGTGAACAGTAAGCTGACAACTTTCCTAAAACATCCCGGTTGGTTTGGGTCCCGCCTTCCATTCTCTGCTGCTAGTGACACGAACTCTCTCCCTCGTCCCCGAGACACGACATTCCTGACGCCATTCAAAAACGTCCAGAGACTTCGGGGAATCTGTGCGCGTTTGCGGAGGCTGGTCCGAAGTTGCCCCGGGCCCCACGCCCGCGGCTGAGCGCCCCCTGCCCTCTTGCAGGCCATCATCTGTGCGATCGCTGCGGTGGACGCCGTGGATTACGAGACGGCCGAGGCGAAGTACCTCCGAGGACCTTCGCTCAGCTACCGGTAGGCTGCTTGGGGCGCCGCCCCCGACCGGCGGCAGCGAGTCTGGAAGGGCTCGTGTTCGCTGGCGGCCGTGGCCCAGGCCCTCTTGCTGACACGCCGGCTCAGGTTCCCGGCGGGGGAATGAATCGCGAACGGTCGAAATGCACGTCAGCGCTTGGCCGGGAGTTGCCGGGGGGACCCAGCGAAGCCAGTGGTGGACGTTCCCCGCTAGCCAGTCTGGACGGGGGCCCGGGGGCCCCGAGCTGGTCAGGGCAGGCAGATCCGGACCCAAGCCCAGGCCCGCGCCGCGGTCCGCAGGCCGAGCGCCGGGCCCGCTCCCTGGACGCGTGCCAGCCTTGCCGAGCCTAGTCGCGGTGTGCAGTCACTCATTTCAGACTCTCTCCCCCTTGCCCCGATGCCGTGGCCGCTGAGAAAACACAGTAGGATTACGTGGCGGCACTCGCCCTGGCCCGTTCCTAGCCGGTCAGAAGAATGTGGTGATCAAGATGTTTCTCTTCCGTCGGCATAGTTCACCGCCCTTGGATTTTTGGCCCCCAGAGCCCCTAATCCTGTCTCTGGGCTTGCTGCCAGGCCTTGCTGGGAACAGGCGGGGCCCGCGTGGCTGTGACAGGCCGAAGACTCAACTAGAGTCACGGGCCAGGGTCTCTGTCCGGGGCCGGCTGGGCACACTGCCCCGGGCCGCCGGTGTGTGCCTCGGTGGGTGGGGAGGCCTCCTGCGTCACGGTCCACGGAAGAGCCAGCGTGGCTCTGCGTGCGGGCGGGCAGGTTGACCCGGCTGCACTAAGCGGAGCATGAAGGGCCTTTGGGAAACTCGGTGTTTCTGGCCCGGGATCTCTGTCCAGCGTGGCGCCCTCCGCACACAAATGGGGAACGGTGTTCTCGGGCGAGCGGGGCGGGGGCGCCCGTGTCCGGAGCGCCTCCCGGGGACCGGCCGCTCCGCCGGTGAGGACGGCTCCGTCTTCACGCTTTGCTGCTGCCCTGGGTCGCCGGCGTCAGAGCGTCACGAGTATTCGCACCCTTTACCTGCCACGAATGTGTCGGGCACCACGGAAATGACGCTGGCCACGCCGGTGACGGGCCCCGGGGACGTGGCCTCGAACCGAGGGCAGGGCGGCCGGTCTTCCTGCCCCACGAAGCGGCCTCACGTTCCGCCGGGGCCGCGTGCTCACGTGGACTTGCCGGCGCTCTGCTAGGCGCCGTCTGCGTCCGTGGCTTCTGTCACTGTGGCCGCCTGGGCGAGTGTGACACGCCGTGCCTCGGTTATGTGATTCCTTAGCAGGGCGCGCTTAGCGAGGACAGTCTGATATTTTACTTTCTTTAAAGAATTTATTTAAAAAAAATCGTGAGATGCACATAACACAGAATTCACCTTCTTCGACTGTCTCCACGCGCCCAGCTCAGCGGCGTCGAGTACGCGCACACTGTCTTGCCCCCAGCATCCGTCTCCAGAACTTTCTGTCTCTCTAAACTGAGACCCTGTCCCCGTGGAACACTGACTCTTTCCTACTCTTGAAGACACAATGAGTTGCTGGGGCACCTGGGTGGCTCAGTCGGTTAAGCATGAGGCTTCTGCTCAGGTCATGGTCCTGTGGCTCGTGGTTCAAGCCCCGCGTTGGGCTCAGAGCCTGGAGCCTGCTTGGGATGCTGTGTCTCCTCTCTCTGCCTCTCCCCTGCTCACGCTCTGTCTCAGAAGAATAAACGAACGCTAAAAAAAAAAAAAAAAAAAAAAAAAAAAAGACACAATGAGTTATTAAAATGAGGTTATCTCCTTTTATTTTCTGAAGGGAAAAAGAAATGTTTGATAACCAGCTCCTGGAAGAAAGGAGTCAGCGGTGCTGACGCTGGAGGGGCTGCCGCGCGGGTCCTGTGGCCGGTGGGTCCGTGCCGTCCTCACGGGGGCTGGAGTGTGCGTGCTTCTCATCTGTGGCTTCTGTTTTCCTGGCTTTTTTTTGGAAGGTACAGTTCCTGAAAGGTTTTTGAAGCAAATGTTTTTATTTTCCTTCATATTACTATTTGTGACTGTGCTGTATTGTTTAACATAAGGTGCACGTTTGTTTTTTTATGTTAAAAAGCATTGTATCCAGTATTAAAGAGTTTCAAAACAGCCCGACGTGCATGTCTGCCTCCGGATCACCTGTGTCTGTCCCCAGGTGGGCCCTGAGTCCACGGTGTCGCTCAGGCATCTTGTGCTGTGGCATTCGCTGTGACTCCTCGTGCACGAGAACACGTGGAACGCACACTTCGCGACGGCCTCTTTCCACTCTGTCCCCGTGTGGGCCGCGCGTCACAGTGCGAGCCCGCCACCACGGTGTCCCATCGCGTGCATTTTCACGCGTGGCTGCGTCTGGCCTGGCCGGAGCATCATCTCACCGGCAGGCCCCCAGGGTAGCCGATCTGCCTGGAGAGCTGTGATGTCATAGTCGCGACGGCAGAGGTCGTGTGTGCGGCCGTGGGGCGCGCTGTGGGGGCCGCGAGTGCCACTCCGGCCGGTTCCTGCAGACGACGGCCTTCGTCTGGGGGCCAGGCTCCCGTTCCTGCCCCGACACGAAGAAAGGGGGCAGGTCTCGTCACCCCGACGGCCTGAGCGTCCCCAGCTCGGGACCCTGACCTTTGGTGGCCTGCCACGTAAAGGATCTTGACTTAGTTTCACCTGGCCGGGCCTTGCACAGAGTCCCAGACATCTGGCGACCTGTCACAGCCGTGCTCAAATGAATTATTTACTGTAAGCTGACAGGAGGTTGTACTTGGAAGTCCACGGAGGGGAAGTTCGTTTCGAAACCCCGGCCCGGAGGCGCAAAGCAACGGTCCCACCTCTTCCTGTGGTCACCGCTCACCCCCATCCCTACTTCTTGGGATGGGGATGTCCTTGCACGCACCTCGGTACCTCTTCAAGTGTACTGCTTATCTAAAAAAAGAATCTTGAATTATTTCGGTGCTGGGGGGTGGGGGTGGGGATACCTTGCTGGCTCAGGTGGTGCCTTGACTCTTGGTAGGTTAGAGCCCCCCATCGGGCCCACTGGAGGTTACTTAAAAGTGAAATCTTAAAAGCAGGGCGCCTGGATGGCTCAGTCAGTTAAGCACCTGACCCTTGATTTTGGCTTAGGCCCGGTCCCAGGGTTCGTATTGATTCGAGCCCTGCGTGGGGCTCTGAGGTGACAGCACGGAGCCTGCTTGGAATCCTCTGTCTTCTGTCTCTGTCCGTCCCCCACTCTCTCTCAAAACAAATAAACTTTACAAAAAACAAAAGTCATGTGCCGTGTACGGGGTAAGAATCTGAACGTCTGCTCCAGAAACTGCCCATCCCCCACCGTCCCGGGTGCCCCGATCCCCAATTCACAGTTCCCTGCCGGCTCCAGGTTCTGCTCCCCCTGCCGGCCTGCCCTTGTGGGGGGGGTTCTCCATCAGGCTCTGGGGGGGGGGGGCACCTCCCCTCCCCCTCCATCGACCAGCCTCGCATGCCCTCTGCCCCTGCGGGTGCCCTCTCTTGAATAACGGAGTACCCCAGGACCTAGTGGTGGATTGGAAACCCAAGAGCAGGCTGGCCATGACCCTGGCGTCTCATGGGGTAGCCGTCACATGGGCTGGGGCTCCGCTCCGGGTGGCTCGCTCTCCTCCCTTGCTCTCCTCGCTCGCGGGGCAAGGACGTTCCAGGAAAATGAAACTTGAATGAGGCCCAGACTTCCATGAATACTACCTGTGTTCACTTTGGCTCACGAATTGCCGCAGGTGCTGACAGGGGACTGGGTGTTGGGTACGTGGGAACTCTGTGTTGGAGACTTCCGTGCCTAAAATTATTCTGAAATGCAAAGTTTATTTAGATTTAAAAAGCAATCCAGCTCCACAGGCTAGTGGGTGGTGGGAAGGAAATGGGAAGGGGCCTGGAGCTCCCCGTTGGAGCCAGACCTGCTGGCTGTGCCCGGCACTCCTGACCGGCCCCAGCGGGGGCTCCAGGACCCGACCGACTTGTCCTGCCTGGAGGCCAGCCTGCTGCTCCCCTGTGCTGCTCCCCTGCGCTTGCACGTGTGAGCCTGCGTCCCCAAGTGGAAAGTCCAGCAGAAGGATCTTAAGAATTAAGTGACACGCAAGCGGCAAGTGTCTTTGCGAACTCTGGTGGGTTTTGACCGAATGGGCTGGAATCACGGTCCGGGGGGTGGGGCAAGGGTTGGGAGGGTCCCGTTTTGGGTTGTGTCCCACCCACGCTGGCCCGGGGTGACATGGGGGTGGTGGTGGGCGGAAGCAGCTCCCCGCCCGCCAAGCAGAGGGGGCTTCCCTCTCTGCAGGGCCGTCAAAACGGCTGCCGAAACCCGGGATCGAACCAGGGACCTTTAGATCTTCAGTCTAACGCTCTCCCAACTGAGCTATTTCGGCGGGGCGGCAGGGGCCGCTCTCACCCGGAGTCCTCCCCCGCGCCGCGCCGCACCGCGCCGCCCGCGCGCCGCTTCGGCCGGCGCCTTGCGTCCCGGCCGCGCGCGCCTCATAAAGCCTCGCGGGGCGCCGGGCGGCAGCGCCGTCTCTGTGGCGCAATCGGTTAGCGCGTTCGGCTGTTAACCGAAAGGTTGGTGGTTCGAGCCCACCCAGGGACGCACTTTTGGACTTTTGTTCCTGAGGTAAGGAGACGGCGAGCGACGCCCCTGCTTTTGCCGGGACGCTCCTCGCGCCGCGCGCCCCACCCCCACCCCCACCCCCACCCCGCGCGTCAGCCCGTCCCGCGTGGGGTGTCTGGCGGCACGCGTCAGGAGGAAGTCCGCGCGGGCGGAACGTCCCAGGCCCGGCTCCTCGCTTCCGCGGCCCGGCCGAGCCGCTTTGGGAGACGGCCCCGGAGACCCGGAGCGCTAAGGCGGACGGACCGCAGGGGTTGTTTGAAGGCCGAGGCCAACATGGCGGCGCTGGCGGGTGAGTGCGTCGGGGGTCGCGGGGTCGCGGGGCTGCCCCTCCGGGTCCCGGGAGGGGAGCGGCGCGGGGACGGCGAGGAAACAGGCACGCGGTCCGGCCGGGCGGGGACCGGTGTCCAGCCCGTCCCGCTGCAGAGACCCCCGTCCCCGGATTAGGGGTTGAACGCACAGGACAGAAGTCATAGCGCGAAGGAAGGCGGTTGCGCGGAGACACAGAGTCAGGACTCTGTTTCGAAACCCGGGTGGTGCGTTCGTGGTCCAAGGGCCGAACGGCGAGATCTGGCGGCGCCTGAGGGGGGAAGGGCGTTTACTGCGCTGTGAGCTTATCCAGAGCCCTCAGTCTCCAACTGAGGAAACCGAGGCACAGAGAGAGGCGGCCCGCCGGGGAGTCCCGGCGGTTAGCTTGGTCTTCGGGCCCAGCCTCCGAAACCTCAGAGCCCCGCCCGGGGCCGGAGCCTCGCTGGTGTCTGCGGATTTGTTTACTCGCGCACACTTGTGGGGCACCAAGTCACAGGACCCCAGGGAAGCCGCATCTCGGGAGAGACAGGCACCGCACAACACATACATGGAGACGCAACAGGGTGACAGGATCTAGGGAGTCTGGGGGGCTGGTGTAGACCTGAAGCCTGTCCGTAGGAAGCGCTGGCCAAGTGCACGTGTGGGGCAGGGTGCTCCAGGCGGCGGAAGCCGCAAGTGCAAAGGCCCTGGGGCAGGAGGGACGCTGACGTGCTTGAGGAAAGGGAGGATGGTCCTGGTGTGGTTTGGCTTTTCGTTCAGGGCTTGGGGTATCGAGCAGGGCAGTGACACCGTGTGGCTCATATTCTGAACGACCTCTCTTCGCAAGGGTTTGTTAAGTGGAATTTAGATAGACCAAGGGTAAGAGGAAGGAAACGCCAGGCGGGGGGAACTTGTGGGGAAGCTCCTGGAGGCCGGACCCTGCAGGCCCATCTAGGTCCCGGGTTTACTGCCAGTGTTGCTGCCTGGGCTCATCGCCTCCACCGCATGGTTCTCTCTGCAGCTCCCGGCCTGCTCCGCCAGATCCTTGCTCTGCGGTGAGTGTCTGTGTGTCCCTCCCCCACCTCAAGGCCCTGACACGGAGGGTTCAGTGGGGCCAGGGGAGGGGCAGGGGGTGGGTCAGAGCACCTCGGAGCTGGGACGCCCTTCAGCAGCATCAGGCAGGGGGCCCAGCTGCTGAAGGTCACACAGTGAGCCGGGCAGCCCTGGGGCTGACGGTGTCCCGCGGCAGGTGGGGTTCAGGCCCCTCAGTGGGGACCGTCCACGTGGCGGCAGAGCCGTCGCTCAGACCCGCACCTGCCTGCCCGGGTTCCGTCACCACTCGCTTGTTGCCTGTTGCGGGAAGGCGTCTGGCGCATCTGCTCAGATCGCAGCCTCGGGTAGGCCTCCTTAGGACAGGGAGGCAGGTGGCCACCGTGCCCTCTTGGTGGACGGAGCCCGGAAGTCAAACCTCCAGTGCCATGGGACCCGGGACGTGGCCAGTCTAAGGAGAGGCTCTTCCTAATGGAGGGAGCTGGGAGGCTTTGAGAAGCACACGGATTTGGGCTGAGTTTGCCCTGTTTCGATAAGGACGTTTTCCTGGGGATAAAATACACACTCAGCGTGAAGTAAAGGGGAAAATGAGAGAAGTATAAGACGAAAACCAGATACTTTGTAGCCCAGGGCTCAGCAGACTTTTTCCACGAAGGGCCAGGTTGTCTCTGTGGAGACCACTCAGCTCGGCCTTTGTGAAAAGGGCTGCCAAAAAGCAGGAATGGGTGGATGTGGTGGCCACTCAATAAAACTTTATTTACAAAAACAGGCAGAGGGCCAGATTTGGCCCCGGGTGAAGTTTCCCCCTTAGTGTGGCCCCTGTGACAGCGTCACGGGGCACCCCAGGCTCCTCTTCACGTGCACCCCCTCTCCCCGCAGCTCCGGTGTGGGCGTGGCTCTGCAGGGTCGAAGTGTCCATTCGAGCGTGGCCGCTGACAGCCCCAGCAGGTGAGGCCAGCCTTCCTGGGCACCTGCACACACCCGAAAGCCTCCCCTTGGCACGGCAGCTGCCCATGGTGACTCCAGCCCCTCCCTCCGCCCAGGAGGGTGATACAGCACGGTCCCCGCCCTCAGGGCGCGCCTGAGACTCCGGCCGCGCGTCCCCAGACCAGAAGGGCCCTTCATTTCATTGCTTCGCTCGGCACGCACGTCCTGCCCCCGGCCTGGCTGCCCGGATGCTGGGGGCCAGCTTGGTGCTGCCCTCTGAGAGGCTGCTCTGGGCTGCAGGCTGTCTGGATGCCCGCCTGGCTGACGTCCCCTCCCTCCCCTGCACTCTGTGTTCTGTGTCCAGCACCCAGCCCGCTGTGTCCAAGGCTGGAGCTGTGGTCCCCAAACCCACCGCGCTTCCCAGCAGCCGGGGCGAGTATGTGGTGGCCAAGCTGGACGACCTCATCAACTGGGCCCGCCGGGTGAGCCCCCGCCCCCTCCTCCGTCCCTCGGGCCTCCTGCCGCGTGTGCGTGCACACGTGCACACCTGCCCCTGGCTGCTCCTGGCCCCGATGTCCTCTCGGTGCCCCTGCCCTGCTTCCTGGTCCCTCCCTTGGCCCCCAGAGAGGATGGCCTGCCTGCCCTCTGTAGTTTTTCTGTTTCTGTTCGTTCTTCTTCTTTTTTTTTTTTAATTTTTCTTTAAAGCTTATTTATCTTGAGAGAGGCAGAGGGAGACCGAGTGGAGGAGGGGCAGAGAGTGAGAACCCCAAGCAGGACCCGCCTTGTCAGCGCAGAGCCTGGCACGGGGCTTGAACTCACAAACTGAGATCGTGACCTGAGCCGAAGGCGAGAGTTGGACTCTTGGCTGACTTAGCTGCCCAGGCGCCCCACCCTCCCTCTTTTCTCTTCTAATGTAGGAGTGATTTTTGTAATTGGGAACGTTGTGCAGGCCAAGAACAGGGGCTCCTTCCTGGGAAAAGCCTGAACACCCTCCCCCGCCCCCAGGACTGACCACCTGTTTCGCAGGACAGTAGCTCCTCTTGGTGTGCCGGGGGTGTCCAGGGGCAGGCCACCGTTAAGAGTCCCCCGCTGTTTCCGTCTGTGTGTAAGAGTGGGGCCACGGCGAACGTTCTGCCAGGGCCTGCAGCCACAGCACGGAGGTGCCCCGCGCGGCGTTGCTCGTGGCGGTGGAACCCCGCGATGCTGTCAGGGTCGGCCTGCTGTGTGGCCTAAGCCCTGCCACCTGTATTAGCACGGAGCGGGCAGTGGGGGCCACGTCCCGGTCCCCGACTGGGCAGACAGAGGAAGCGCTGCGCCCCCCCCCCTTCCCCCCCCGCCCCGGGGTGGCTCACTTCACCTTCCTGGAGGGCACACTGGGCCAGTGACCGGCACCGGAGGTCACGTGGTGGAGGGCAGGGGGGCGGCGTGGCTGGCATGCCGTGCCGCGCCCTTCCCGGGCTGACCGCGCCGGCCCCCGGCAGAGTTCCCTGTGGCCCATGACCTTCGGCCTGGCCTGCTGCGCCGTGGAGATGATGCACATGGCGGCGCCCCGCTACGACATGGACCGCTTCGGCGTGGTCTTCCGCGCCAGCCCGCGCCAGGCGGACGTCATGATCGTGGCCGGCACGCTCACCAACAAGATGGCCCCGGCCCTGCGCAAGGTAGGCCTGGCCCCGCGGCCCGCCCCCCCGCCCCGGCCCGAGCCGCACCCACACCCTGCCGTCTCCTCCAGGTCTACGACCAGATGCCGGAGCCTCGCTACGTCGTGTCCATGGGCAGGTGAGCGCCGGCGCGCCTCCCGCCGCTCTGTGCCCGCTACCCGCCGTCGCGGTCCTGGAGCCCCGGGGTCTGCGCCCGCTGCCCGCCCCACAACGTCCCTCCCGTCCGCGCAGTCGCTCCCGTTCTGTCTGTGCCTGCCTCGGCCTGCCCCGTGCGCGCTCCGCCTCCTCGCCTCTCCGCGTGCCGCCCACTGACCGCCTTCCTTGCGTCGTCAGGCGGTCGCGTCACTCAGCTCTTGAGTCGAGCCGCCTTAAGTTCATCCTGTTACCGTGCGCGGGTCCGTGATTCTCTCTAATCCCAGAACATTCGATCGGCCCAGAAAGAAACCCTGTCCCCCTCCCCGGCCCCCACGAGCCCCCCTTCCTGTCCCCGATGAGCCCGTTCTGGACGTTTCACACACGCGGACTCACACCCCGTGTGGCCTCTCGTGTCTGGTCCCCTCCCAGAGCGGCGTGTGTTTGGGGTCCGCCCGTTTGCTTCTGCTCTGCCTGATCCCGCAGGAGGCGTCAGGTGGCCATTCTGTTTTCTGTGCCTCCACCCCGCACTCCTGCCCGCTCCTGACGCCTGTGTGCCCTGGAAGGCCGCCGTGATTGGGGGGGGGCGGGTAGGGAGGGCAGGCCGGGGTGGCCAGCGTGGCCCTCACGTGCCCCCCCTGCAGCTGTGCCAACGGAGGCGGCTACTACCACTACTCGTACTCCGTCGTGAGGGGCTGTGACCGCATCGTGCCCGTGGACATCTACGTCCCAGGTAGGCCCCCGCGGCCCCCGCGGCAGAGCCCTGCCCACACCCTCCCGCTCCATGGGGCGCCTGCACTCCAGAGACAGTGGGCTCCCCCATCAAAAGGAGGGTCAGATTTTGGTCCAGGCAGAAGGGTGAATCCCCGGCCTCCCCCTCCCCTGCCCCTCGAAGGTCTCCCCACCCGAAGAGTCTTGGCTTGTATCCAGATGTTGGAGCAGGCTGCTGCCGAAGCCTGGCCTGAGCCGGCGGGGGGTGGGGGCTGCAGGCACCTGCCAGCTTTAAACTACATTTCGTGTACAAGACCAGAAAAACAGCCAAAAATAAGGGAACCGTGTGCACGGTTCTCATTCTCGCCAAGGAGAGCGAGACTCCCCTGGCCCCAGATTGCCGGGGTGGCCAGATTCAGGAAATAAAAATCCAGGGCCCCCCCCCCCCCTCTTGATATCTGTCGGGAAACGAGTAATAGTTTTCTTGGCGTCAGTAAGTACGTCTCCTACGACGCGTGTGGTACACGGACACTGGAGAAGCACTGACTGTTTGTCTCAGGTGCACAGTCACTGGCGTCCTGTGTGTTACCTGGCCACCCGTGGGCCCCAGGCATCCTCCCCGCCGGTGGTTGGAGGTCAGGGGTCGGTGCGTAGCCTGCGGACGGGCTCAGTGCCGGCACCGAACACCCGGCCCGAGTGTCCGCAGAGCAGGGGTGCTCAAGGCCGCAATTCCACGTCCCCCGAGAAGCCGAAGTCCCGCCTGGCATCTCACGAGGCAGAGGAAGGGGTTTTGACGTTGGAGTCGAGTTCACCGTGACATGGTGTTGATTCGTTTCGCATTCTGCGGACCTCCACGCCGGGCCCCGGGCAGCCCCCAGGCCGGGGGGACGGAGCCGGTCTGGTAGGGAGGGCACGTAGGACCCCCCCGCGGGCCAGGGGCCGGGCCCCGGTCAGTTCCCCTGCTGGGCACAGGGACTGTAGGGGAGCCTTTCTCCGGGGCTGCCCGTCGGTCTGTGGACCATATGGGCCTCCCTGCCCGCCCCCGCCCACTCTTTGAAGGGCCCGCCACCAGGTGAGTGTGACCCAGGGTCAGGAGGCAGGCCGCACGTGTCCCGCCAGGGGTCTCTGAGCCGGGTCGTGGCAATAGCGGGCAGGGCGGCTTGGCCCAGGAGGGGTGGCCCCGGCCTCCCCACTGGCCAGGGCTTGGAGGCCAGGGTCAGGATCCGGGCACCGCCCATCTTGCTGGCTCCTGCCCCGTGATGGGCCAGACCCGCCGCCCAGGCAGTACCGACGAAAGCCGGTACTGGAGCGGGGGCCCCGCCTCACCCTTCGCCTGGACCCGGCTCTGCAGCCCTCGGCGAGGCCCTTTGACTTGCATCCTGGCTCAGGCACCCCCTGCCGAGCAGCGGTAGAAAACGAGGGTCAGCGGCCCCGGCAGGGAGGATGGGCACGGGGTCTACAATGCAGTCGCTGGTCCGGGATAGCCTAGGGCCAGGGGGCCCCCCTCCCTGCCACAGGGAAACTGAGGCACACCCCCCCACGCAGGCTGCCCGCCCACGGCTGAGGCCCTGCTCTACGGCATCCTGCAGCTGCAGAAGAAGATCAAGCGGGAGAAGAGGCTCCGCGTCTGGTACCGCAGGTAGTGCCGGCCCCCCCGGCCCCTGCGGCGGCCCTGACCGTGGCCAATAAACCTGCTACACCCACCTCGCCACCACCCTCTCTGCGTGCCGCGTGTGGGCGGTGGGGCCTCGGGGAGGTGTGGGAGCGGCCCGGGCCCCTGCGCGTGGCCTCCCCGAGACCGACGACGGAGGGGAGCGGACGGGCCCGAGAGCCTGTGGAGGGGCACGGAGGAGGGCAGCGGGTGGCCACGTGGGCGCCAGAGGGTGGGAAAGTCGGGGCGCGGCCGGCCTCGGGAGGCACGTCTCGGGCTGTGGTGTGGGTCCTCGCCAGCAAGGCTGGGCTTCCAGGCTTTGCTTTCCTTCAAGGCCCCGCCTGACGGTGGCACCAGAGACGCGGTGGCCCCGATGCGGCTCTGCACCCCGTCCGTACCCCCCTGCTGCTGACTGGAGGCAGGGGCTCTCGAGCTCTGACGGCTACTCCGGTCCACCGGCCTGGGCGCCAGGAGGGTCACGTGCTGGCCCAGAGACACGGGGGCTCCCCAGAAATCCATTTAACACACGCTGCTCTTGGTTTTGGGGGGCAGAAGGAAACGGGAGTGCGGGTGAGGCGCACTGTGCTGGGCAAGCCCAGTGTTAGTGTTTATTTTACCCTCAGTGCCCCTGAGAGGAAGGTAGCGGTATCCCCTTGCAGGGAAGGTCAGGGAAGCTGGCCCTGCGTCCCACCGCGGGTGTGGGCCGGGACTCGAACCCAGGGCCACGAGAGCCCAGAGCCTGCACTCCCGGCTGCGAAGGCACCGGGTGGGGCACGCGGATGGGACTGCGGCCCCCCTGTGGTCAAGCCAGAGGCCCAGGCGGGCTCAGTGCTTGGTGACCAGGGGCGTGATCATGCGAGGGAAGGCGTAGTAGCGGCACTCGGCCGGTGGGACCAACTCCATCACCTCCGTGTGGATGTTCTCCCGCCTGAAGCCCGCTTCCAGCAGGGCTGGCACCTGTGTCTCCTGGCGGCGGGAGAGACAGGCCAGGTCACTGCGAGCCACCAGGCCACACGAGACCCCCACGGCACCCACTCTTCCTGGCACAGCGTTTGTAATTGCCAAGGCCCCCGGGAGGGAGCCCAGTCTGGGGGGGGCATCTCCAGCGGTCTCGACTCGGGCAGCAGCTTCCTGCTGTCATGGGGTGCCAGCCGCTGCCTACTGCGCATCCTCTCGGGCAGCAGGGAGAACGTGAGCCGAGGCCGAGACGGCGTGGCTAAACCAATAAAGACACGCTGGGTGGAGGAGGGCGGAGGGAGGGGGATGCCCGGGTGGGGAGGCTGGGCTATATCCCAGCTGGGCCGGGCTGTATCCCGAGGGCACTGGGGAGCCAGGAAGGTGTTACAGCTGGGGAGAAACTTGACACACTTCCTCCTGGAGCTCACATTCCACCCAAGAGATGGGCCCCTGAGGTCAAGAACCACCCCCTGGGCCACAAGCTACTCCAGCTGCCGCCTGGCTCGGGGGTGGGGCAGAGACCCGCGGGGAGCCCCCAGGCTGCCGCACCTGGAACATGGTGCTGACGTCCGAGTACTTAGACTTCATCAGCTCCCCCCACGACGTGAGGTTGCAGTAGGTGAGAATGCCCCCGGGCTTCAGCAGGCGAAAGGCATGGTCCTGGGCAGGGGACAGTGATCAGGAGGGAGCACCCAGGGCGGCCTCCTGCATCCCAGCGGGTCAGAGAAACAGCAAGAGGGGTCCTGTGTGCGAATGGCAGGCCCCCCCCTCCCCCGCTCAGCCCCGGGGGGTGACCATCCCACCCAGCGGGTCCCACCTTGATGAAGGCGAACTGGTGGGTATGCCAGGTCTCCTCGGACAGGGGGTAGGTGTCATACAGGATACCTGCATAGGAAGTCACAGGCCACACGGTCAGGGCCGGGTGCAGCCTCACCAGCAGCGTCTGCACAGGGAGACTAGACCCCAGAGGCTTCACCCAGCGCTCAGTGTGCTGCCTCCTCTGGGAACGGGGTCCCGCTCAGTTGTCCACACACCTGCCGAGTGCCAGGCCCTGGCTCTTGGATCTGTACCCCCAAGTGAAACATTGGCAGCGTGTGTTCCTTAGAGGGTCCCTCTGCAGGCCAAGGAAGGGGCTAGTGGTGGAAAATGAGGCAGGGGCTCCCCCCCCCCCACCCAGCCCCCAAGCCCCCTCACCATCAAAGTGGCCGTCTGGCAGGGTAGGGGCCACCTCCTCCCACAGGCCTTTCAAGGGAACCACCTTGGGGCGGGGGAGAAACAGAAAACAGATCGGGAGTCACAGGGGTCCAGGATCTTCCCACCTGCTGCAAGGGAGAGGGCTGAGGAGCTCCCAAGGGAGAAGACCACTTCCTCCATTTTTGCACTGCCTGGGCCCCCAGCCCCTCCCAGGAAAGGGCCTCGACCCCACAGGGTAGTGCTGAGGGGGGACGTGCAGGCAGAGGCGGGCACCTTGTGTGGCTGCCGCTGGGCCCAGTCCTGGAGGCGCTGGAAGACGCCATCATTGCACTCGATGATCCAGTGTTCGTCGATGGGGGCCTCTTGCACCCTGGAAGCTGCGATCGCCATGCCGAAGCCCACCTCCAGGACCCGGCCCCCTGGGCAAAGATCCCAGCATCACACGCCGGGCTGGGGCTGGGGGAGCTGCCTGGAGGAGGGGGCCCGAGGGCAGGGTCTTTGCAGAGAGAAACGTTTGCCACAAGGACAGGAGAGCACAAGTGGGGCAGAGGCGGAGGGTGACACAGAACACACTAGCCCTGAGAGGGAACAGCGTGGGCTCTGGCCAGGGGCCAGAGAGGGTGGCAAGCCAGGGAGGCGTGGGCAGCAGATTTTAGGCCCAGCCCCAGTGGGGAGGTCAGATCCTGGACTTTGATCCCTGGTGGTGCTTATCTCTTGATTCGGTTACTTTTCTCTGTCCTCCCCCTCCTGCCCCCTGCAATGAAGTTTCTGCAGGAGAAGGGGGGTGAGTTTGAGGCCTGAGGCCTGCAACAGTTGGGGAGGAGGTGGTCCCCATTGGACAAGAGACGGGTGATAGAAACATCCCAACCACGCAGGGACACTGCTTGTGCAAAGGCCTGGAGGACCCATGCCTGGCCCCTGGGGACCTGGGGAACCCTCGGCACCCCTCAGGCTCTGATCGAGGCACAGGGCCACCGGGACAGCTGTTTGGCAGCCTCAGCTCTCCCAGAGCTATTTGTAGCCGGGGCGGGGCTTCTGGGAACTCCTGGGCAGCGCTCCCCCACCCCCCTCGCTTGGCCGCCCCCGACCTCATGGGGGGATAGCCCACCGCGTCCCCGACTTCACGGGAAGACAGCGGCTGAGCTCCGCCCGAGGTCGCCATGGTGGGGCCCATTCCCTCGACCCAGACCCTTCCCCATCTGGAAGTTTCTGGTACTTAGGAGGCGCCTTCTGCGTGCAAGCCCGTGCCTGCAGCACCCCCTTTACTTCCCCGTTGCTCCCCGCTAGCCTCATTTTACAGGCGGGAAAACCAGAGACACGGAGAGGCTCCCGGCTGGACCCCGGATCTGAGCGTCCTGCGGCCTCGGGTTACAAGTGGGTGCCCGGCTACCTTTGGAGGAGGCGGCGGCCGCCAGCGCGTGCATGTAGGGGGTCTCCCAGCGCTCCATCACCGGCTTGCCCAGGATCTGCAGGTGCATGTCCGCCGCGTCGTAGGCCGCGGGCGCCATCTGCCACGCGGGGCTGCAGTTCTCGCCGGGGGCGAAGATGGGGGGCGCGGCGGGGACGCTCATGCTGAGGCGGGGACGAGCTACTGGACTGCGCTCGCGACGCGTGGGCCTGATCCCTGCGAGGCCTTCTGGGGCGGGGGCGGGGCGGGGCCGCAGGCCAGAGGGGGCGGGGCGGGGCGGCCCGCAGGCCGGAGGGGCGGGGCCGGGACAGGTGGGCGGAGCCGGGAGCGGTTTGCACGGAGGTCTGATTGGCCTCTAGCGGCCACTGGGCCAAAGGCGCCCTGTGCATCCTGTGTAAACAGATGGCACTGGCTAATAGTTACCCAGTTTTGTTTTCTTTTTTATTTGAGAGGCAGGGAGAGAGAGCGAGTGAGTGAGGTAGAGAGGCAGAGGGAGGGAGAGAGGCTCGTGCCGCGGGATCCCACGACTCATAACCTGACCCGAAAGAGAGTCTGACGCTCAGCTGACTGAGCCGCCCAGGTGCCCCTAAATGTCACCCAGCTTAAGGGATGCCCTGCCTGAGGCGGGAGAAAGCAGGCTACTATTTGCTAGCTATTGCTGTGCAACCAATTACCCCAAACGTAGCCACTTCAAGCCACACGGTTTATTGTCTCCGTTTCTGTGGGTCAGGACTCCAGGTGCTGCTCAGCGGGTCCTCCGTTTCACGACCCCTCACAATGCCGCAGGCAAGGTGCCAGCCAGTTCCGGGGTCTCCTCTGAAGGCTCATGCAGGGAAGGATCCACTTCCAAGCTCACTGGCTGGCTGTTGGTCTCAGCCGGTTGCTTTGGGGCTGTTGGTGGGAGGGCCTCAGTCCCTGGCCACATGAGCCTCCCCAACCAGACAGCATGCTTCACTAGAACCAACGAGAGAATCTGCAATGTCAGAATTGTCTGGAATCCAATCACAGAAGTCGTGTCTCTTCACCCGGACATACTGTATTGCTTGGAAGTCAGGCACACAAGGGTAGGGGTCACACAAGGCCACGAATGCTAAGAAGTAGGGATCACGGGGGGATTCTCCCAGGCTGCTGCCTACACAGACCCTAAGTGACAGCAATGAGAGGCAGTCTGCTTGGAGCCTCCCCGTGGCTTCAGTGTCCCCAGAGAGGAGGGACCTCCCAGGGGTCACCGAGATGCAACCCGAGCTCCATCCCCAAAAGCGGCCACGGGCCCAGTACGGTCTGCCTGGCAACTTAGCCAAGTGCTTTCCGTTCCAAGTCCTCTCCTCCCAAATGGGGTGGCCACGCTTGTTCCCTCTCATGTGGGTGAGTGAATGACACGTGGTCTTTCCTTGTGTCCGCCCTTCGTGGGAGACCCTAGGGTGTGCTGTTCTCACCTGCAGACCTGGGATCAGAGAGGGAAAGTGACGTCCTCGAGGCCGTACAGTGAATCAGTGGCAGAGACGATACGAGGAGGATGCGTCTGACTCCGGACCACAGTCTTAAAAGATTACACATATGAAGTATATAGATTTCTGACTAGAAAAGTAACGTTTGATCAAATCCTTCAAATGTCATACAGTCGGGGGGGCGCCTGGGTGGTTCAGTCAGTTAAGCGACCAACTTCAGCTCAGGTCATTTTCTCATGGTTCGTGGGTTCAGACCCCACATCGGGCTCTGCCGTGCTGACAGCTTGGAGCCCGTGGCCTGCTTCAGATTTTGTGTCTCCCCCTCTCGCTGCGCCTCCCCCACTCGCACTCTGTCTCTGTCTCTCTCAAAAATAAATAAACATTAAAAAAAAAAAAGTTACAGGGGCGCCTGGGTGGCTCAGTCGGTGAAGCGGCCGACTTCAGCTCAGGTCACGATCTCGCGGTCCGTGAGTTCGAGCCCCGCGTCGGGCTCTGGGCTGACGGCTCGGAGCCTGGAGCCTGCTTCCGATTCCGTGTCTCCCTCTCTCTCTGCTCCTCCCCCGTTCGTGCTCTGTCTCTCTCTGTCTCAAAAATAAATAAAAAACGTTAAAAAAAAAAATTAAAAAAAAAAAAAAGTTACAGAGTTGGCATCAGCCTGTAGGTTGCATCCCCCTGCTGTTGTTTTGGTACAATTTAGAATGGTTTTTACGTTTTTAAATGGCTGGAAAAAAATGAAAAGAAGATTATTTTACAGCGCATGATAATCATACGACGTTCACATTTACGTGTGGGTAAATACTTTTATTGGCACAGAACCGTCTCCACTTGTTAGAATTAGGACTCGGGAGTTTTCTGGCTGTAATAGTACAGGTGAGTCATCGCCATGAAGATCTTACAGCCAACAAAACCAAAATATTTCCTATTTAGCTCTGTACAGAAAAAGTCTACCAGCCCCGTTATAGAGGAATGGGTCGTGGGAAGCGAGATTCATTCGTCAAACACACATGGAGTACCTTGCTTTGGTGGTCCCATCCTGCCCCTCCTGGAGCTCACAGCCTGTTGTGGGGGATGAACAAGAATAAGGCATAAGTGGGGCACCTGGCTGGCTCGGTCGGTGGGACATGCAACTCTTGATGTCAGGGTCGTGAGTTTGAGCCCCAAATTGGGCATGGAACCTACTTAAAATTAAAAAAATAAAATAAAAAGTTAAAGTAAAAAATAAGCAATATGTGAATGAGATTACTACAAGCCACGTGGCAGCTGTGACAGGACTCTCCCCGTGATTCCTGGCCCATGCCTAGCTGCTTTACCAGGCAATGTCCCTGTCACCGTATTTGTGTGTGTGTGTATAGTATTATATACAAAATTATACTTTTTGAGTGAAAAGGGACCGGGGGCGCCTGGGTGGATAAGTTGGCCGGGCGAACAACTGCAGCTCAGGTCATGATTTCGCAGTTGGAGCCCCGCGTCGGGCTCTGGGCTGACAGCTCGGAGCCTGGAGCCTGCTTCGGATTCTGTGTCTCCCTCTCTTTCTGCCCCTGCCCCGCTCGTGCTCTCGCTCTCTCAAAAATAAATAAGCATTGGGGCGCCTGGGTGGCTCAGTCAGTTGAGCGTCCGACTTCAGCTCAGGTCATGATCTCGCGGTCCGTGAGTTCGAGCCCCGCGTCGGGCTCTGGGCTGACAGCTCGGAGCCTGGAGCCTGCTTCGGATTCTGTGTCTCCCTCTCTTTCTGCCCCTGCCCCGCTCGTGCTCTCGCTCTCTCAAAAATAAATAAGCATTGGGGCGCCTGGGGGGCTCAGTCAGTTGAGCGTCCGACTTCAGCTCAGGTCATGATCTCGTGGTCCGTGAGTTCAAGCCCCGCGTCGGGCTCTGTGCTGACAGCTCAGAGCCTGGAGCCTGTTTCAGATTCTGTGTCTCCCTCTCTCTCTGCCCCTCCCCCGCTCATGCTCTGTCTCCGTCTCTCAAAAATAAATAAATATTAAAAAATTAAAATAAAACTAAAAAAAAATTTTTTTTTAAATATTTATTTATTTTTGAAAGAGACAGAGACAGAATGCAAGTGGGTTGGGGCAGAGAGAGAGAGAGAGGCACAAAATCCGAAGTAGGCTCCAGGCTCCGAGCTGTCAGCACAGAGCCCGACGTGGGGCTCGAACTCACAAGCTGTGAGATCATGACCTGAGCCGAAGTCAGACGCTCAACCGACTGAGCCACCCAGGTGCCCCTAAATAAAACTTTTTTAAATAAAATAAAATAAAATAAAATAAAATAAAATAAAATAAAATGGAAGGACATCCTGCCGCCTGCCACCACGTGGATGGACCCAGAGGACACTGTGCACAGTGACAGAAGCCAGACACAGAAGGACACGTCCTGCACGACCCCACTCACAGGGGGTCCCTAGAGGAGTCCCGTCCACAGAGACAGAGAGTAGATGGGGGGAGCCAGGGATGGGGAGTCCATGTTTCATGGGGACAGAGTCTCAGTTTGGGGACATGGGAAGTTCTGGAGACGGATGGTGGGGGCAGCTGCATGACAGAGTGTGCTTGGTGCCACTGAGCTGTGCACTTTAGAAATAGTGACAATGCTAGAGGCACCTGGGTGGCTCAGTTAAATGTCTGACTTCAGTTCAGGTCATGATCTCGTGGTTGGTGAGTTCGAGCCCTACATGGGGCTCTGTGCTGACAGCTTGGACCCTATAGCCTGCTTCCGATTCTGTCTCTCTCCCTGCCCCTTCCCCGCTGGCACTCTGTCTCTCTCTCTCTCTCTCAAAAATAAACGTAAAAAAAAAAATAAAACAAATAGTGACAATGCTACATTTTATGTTATGTGTATTTTACAATAAAAAAGGGACCCAAACCATATTTTGTGTCTTCAATATGCACATAATCATAGGAGTAAATTCAGAAGTGTCCACATACCCATTTTTGTCACAGCATTTGCTATGGGGTGGGAGGGAGGAAATGAGTCAGAAAGGAGGGAAAAATCCAGCTGGCTAGTTCAGTTTAAAAAGATATGAAGCAAACGTAACACTAACATATATTTGTTCCAGTGGCAGATACATGGGTCTTAGTTATTTTATTCCTGGTTGGTGTCTGTACTTTTAATGTTTTTGTTGTAGTTTTTAATTAGGGTCCAAACCTAATGTGGGGCTTGAACTCTCAAACCTGAGTTCAAGGGTCCCATGTTCTACCAACTGAGCCAGTTGGGCACCCCAGTGTCTGTATTTTTAAAAATATATTATTTTCAAAAGTTTGTGTCTGGCTTCCTTCATTTAACCACTTCCTGTGTATTTCATTCATGCCCTTCATGGTTTATTTATCCAGACACCAGTAGATGGACATGTGGGGTTTTTTTTTTTTCCTCCAAGTTTTCTGATTTTAATAGCGGACTGTTAGCTTCCTGGGACATCTCTGTGCACACAGTGGGGCCAACATTGGGGGGATAAATTCCTCAAAGTGGGGTTGTGGAGCTGGCCCCATTGGACGGACAAGGCCACCCTGCCTCTCATGTTTGCTTCCCCGTCACCTGTCCCCAGTGCACTCATGTCCACATGTCTTGGATATGTCCGTCCAGCTCCCCAGGGACCCCCACAATGGGCTACCGGTCCCTGCCAAGTGCTACTGATTTCTTTCGACCTGCAAAAAAGCAAAGCAAAGCAAAGCAAAACAAAAACCGCGCACGAGGACGGTTCCCAGGTGGGGGAACACAACGCCTGCCTGATGCTACCTGGGACCACGCACTCATTTCTCTCCTGCTGGCCTCCCTCTCCCATCTGCAAATGGGGACTGAGCTACTCCAAGCGGGTGACTACTGGAATTGACACCGATGCCCACATGCCTCGCAAACTATAAAGTGGGCGAGATGAAGTTGTATTTTAAACGTTTTGTTTTGTACCGTTTGCCTGCGACCTAGTTCCTTCACTCCTTCCATTCACTTAATTTTACGACGACGAGTAAGGGAACTTCTGGCAGGCGGGGAGTAAGCGGAGTCCCGCGGCACAGGTCACCCGAACGACCCGACTGTCCCCAGCGCCCGTGGTCGCGCGCCGGGCGCCCAGCCCCGGGCTGCAGGGCCGTCCTGCGGGGCGCTCACGGGCGTGCCCGGCGTCCACCCGCGGTTCCATCTGCGGACGGGGCCCGGAGGGCCCTCCCACCCACCGTCACCGCGGTCTCGCCGACAGCCGCCGCTGCAGCCGCCATCCCCTCCCGGGAGACGAGTTCCGGGAAGTAGCGGAGGTGCAGGCGTGGGGAGGGGCGCCTCCACCCGGCGTGACCCCGCGCCGGGCGTGGCCTTTGCCCACTGTTGACCCCGCGCGCCACTTCCGACCCGAACTCAAACAAGGAAGCCAAGCCGCGCCTGCGCCCCGCGGTGCCTAGCTCGGAGCGCCTAAGCGCGAACGCGCACGCACGCAGCACGCAGCACGCACGCGGCTCGGCCCGCGAGCCCCCCTCCGCGGGGTGGGGACGACGCCGGCGCAGGGGGGACTCCACTTCCCAGAACACCCTGCGGCGACGCCGAGAGCCGAGGAGGACCGAGGCCGCCGCGCGGTGGTGGCTACCGCACGCAAGGCACGCACGCAGGAACGCACGCACTTAGGCGGGCGCACCCCTGGCCCCGCCCCCGGAGGCCCCGTGCGGGAGCGCGCCCGGGCGTGCGCAGGGCGGCGGCGCGGGCGCGGTGGCGCGCGGTGACCGTTGGCGCTGAGGGGAGGAGGCAGCGCGGCCGCCGCCGTTGCGCAGATCCGGGCCGCGGCTGTGGGGAGGGCGCCGGGGCCGGTGACCTTCCGGAGGCGGGAGCGAGCCAGGGGGCCCGGGACGCCGAGCGCCGCCGCCATGAACAACTCGGGCGCTGACGAGATCGGGTGAGGACGCGCCGGCCTGCGCCGTCGCCGCCCAGACGCCGCCCCGGCCCCCGTCAAGGTCACGCCGCCGGGCCGCGCTGGGGCCCGGTGGCCTGGGGGTCCGCGCACCCGGGACGCGGCGGGGGGGGGGGGGGGTTGGCGAGCGGGATCCTGGGAGTCCGGCGTCCCGCCGCTTCCTGGCCAGGGCGCCCCTGGGAGGGTCGGGGGGGACCCCGCTGCTTCCTGCCTGAGGTGGACTCGGAACGGGAGCTCCCGGCGGGTGGGGGGGGGGGGTGTCAGGACGTCCCCGCCGCCGCCGCCGCCGCCGCGCCCGACTTTCCCGCTGGGGGATCGGACGCGGGAAACTGGGGATCTGGGTCGTCTCGTTCGCCCCCCGCGCCTGGATTTTTTGCTGGGGGACCCGGAACGGGGCTCTGGGAGCGCCCGCAGGGACCCCGCCGCTTCCTGGCTGAGCGGGACCCGCAACGGGAGCTCCGGAGGGGTCTGGGGCGCCTTGTCTTCCGCCTCGCTTGCACTTCCCGGTGGCGGAGCCCGAGCGGAAACGGGAGGGTTCTGGGGCGCCCGGGGCTCCCCCGCCCCCAGCCCGCGCACCAACTTGGCGGGTCGGCGCACGTGGCGGGCCCGGCCCCGGAGTGCCAGTTGTGCCGCCGCGCAGAACTTGTTCCAGCCGGGCCTCGGGGTGGCGGCTCGCCCCGTTTCCGCTCTTGGCCCCTTCCCGAAGTGCTAAGAACGCGGAAGGTTCGCAGACCGAGGGCTCGGGGACGAAGGTCACGGGGGGGGGGGGGGGCGGTTGGGGCCGGAGCCCTCGGCAGCGTGTCCGTCTCCGAGCGCCCGCGCCCTCTGAGGGGTCTGCAGCTGGAGCCCCTTGCGGCTCGCGCCCCGCGACAGCCGTGCCGGGTGGTGGACAGCAGAGGCCCGCTTCCCGGGGCCTCTGCTCGAGCAGCTACTAGTGGGGAGTTGGTGTCGCAATTACAGCCCGTGTGATGCTCACGCGGCCCGGAGCGGAGCCCGAGATCCCCGAGGGGCTCGGAAATCCATTTGTGCCCTAGTTCGGGGCTCGGACTAGTTTTCTTTGCAGACACTGGCTCCTGCGCGGCCGGCGTGGTTTTTCGGTTACATTTCTGCGGCGGCCCCGGGGCGGGTGCGCGTGTCCCCACGCCCGGAGCTTTGAAGAGGCGCGGGTTGGTGGTCAAGCGCTGGGTTCGGTAAGTCCTTGTGCGGCCTTCAGGTCCAGGTTACACGGGCGGACGTGACAGGCATGTTGTGCCCCCCCCCCCCCCCCCCCCCGAAAAGGGCGCACCGCAGCGGCCCAGGAGGGAGACCCTTAGCTCCCCGCTGAGCTTGTCAGGGGCGGCGGGGGGGCCTGGACACCTGTGTTCTTCGGGTCACATAGGTGGGGGGGGGGTCGCAGCGTGTCTGACTGGAAACCAGGGAACAGGGACACCGTGCTCCAGAGACGGGGCAGAGTCTGACGGAAGAGAGTGTGCACCTGTCACCTCCCCATGGCCGTGGCCTTCCGGAGCGCTGCCCGAAGTGCGGGGTCCCTCACCAGGGCCAGCAGCGGTTAGGAGGGAAGGGAGCCTGGAGACCCCGAGACCCGCCCTCGGGTGCGCTGCCAGGGCCCGAGCCTGGGTCTGCCGAGGCCGGCGAGCTGGCAGTGGGGCCGGGGGGCCAGGGGGCCTGGTTCCCTTCCCCTCTCCCCTCGAAAACCCACCCCGATCGCCTACCTTTGAAAGTTGTCAAGACAGGGGTCCCCGAAATCTCTTCGTGTTTTGCAAGTAGAAATGTGTCGCCAGGAAGTATCGATCGGTCTCTTTTCCCAGAGTATGCTTGTCTCCACTCCGTCCAGTGGGGTTTCGGGGTCTGCTTTGGTCTCCTTGCCATCACATCCCGGGGCGGGGGGGGGGGGGGTGTCCCTTGGGCCCCCTGACGAGCCCTGATGCTGTTTCCCGTGAGGGGACCGCACCTTGCACCTGCCTGCTTTGGGGCGGTTCCCACGCAGGAGCTCCTGTTGTGCCCAGAGGCAGGTGATGGTGATGGCAGACGTGACCGGGACGTGACAGGTCCGAGTGACGCCCTGTGAGCTGCGTCTTCATCTCCGGTCTCCTCTGCTCTGGTCTTTGGCCAGCCTCGTACTGAGGGAGCTCTTGATAGGTGGGAAGGGCTTGCTCCCCCTTTGCTAGCAGGAGCCCCGTGTGCGGGGCGCCCACCAGCGTACGAATGTACTCGTGAGTTTGAGTCTTCGACGAAAGGGAGCCCCACCAGGTGGTGACCGTACCTGAGCTGGCTCAGGTTCCTCTGAAGCGAAGGCTGTGGGGAGAGAGGAGGCTGGTGGGAACCGGGGTCCCGACTGTCCCAATCAGCCAGAGCAGAGGGAGGGCCGGGTGTCGAGGGCAGAGGGGCGATAGGAGCAGCAGCGTCGCGTGTGGCCACGTGGAGCAGATGTGTGATGGGCTGATAGCCTCCCTTCTGAGCCAGGGACCCGGGGACGGACGCTCACCTTGCCCGGGTTGGCACTGAGCCCTCGTTCCCCTGCCGTAACCTCAGGAAGTCGGTTTCGTGGAGGGTCTCTCGCGATTCTGACTCTGGAACCGGCGTGGGCACAAGGCTTCAGGGACCCCGAAGGCGCCTGGGATCTTGTGGGTGCTAGTGAGCGCTCGGCAGGGGCCGGTTCCTGTTAGGACAGAGCGGGACAGAGCCCGCTCGTGTGGTGGAACTGGAGAGAGGTCGGGGGAGGATTTCATGTGGCACGTGTCTTACTAGTAGGACGGGGCCAACTGGACACTCTCAAGGGGAGAGTCCGTGGGGGAGAACTGACTCCAGGGAGAGAAGGCAAAGTGGCGTCCGGGTCACTTTGAGAGGCGGTGCGGGCAGGCAGCGGGAGGCCGAGGCCGCTGGAGCCAGAAGCACAGAAAGTGGGTGACCCCAGCTGCCCCAGCAGCCCAGTGATCCTCTGAGTGCTGGCAGGATGGGGCCAGAGGCCTGGGCCTTGAGGGGCAGGGACTCGTTAGCTACCCGCTTTCACTAGCGCCTGGGAGGTGGGGAGAGTCCTGATGGTCTGGTCAGAGAGGTCATGCTTGGGGAGGGGGGGCCGTTTCTTGCAACGTAGGGGCGGTGAGACCTGAACGGGCGGAGGGTAGAGATGCTCCCGTTGGCATTTTGGAGCTGTTCTGGGACAGGGTTTCTCCCCAGCACTGCTGCCATTTGGGGCATCCTGGGCACCACGGGGGCGAGCAGCATCCCTGGCCCCCACACACTCAGTCCCAGGAGCACCCCTGCTTGTGATAATCTCAGACGTCCCCAGATATTGCGCAGTGTCACCTGGGGGCAAGATCACTCTAAGTGAGACACCTGTCTGACGTCTGCTCTTTTCAGCCTGGTTCCCAGTGTGTCCCTGCCGCTTGTTCCCCTGGTTTAGCTCTTGTTTCCCGTAGGGGGAACTAGTCTGACGCCTGTACAGGGGGTCGTGGTGTTGGGAGAGCCTCTCTGGTCGATTTCATCCTGTTTTCAGGTTCGCATCTGGTCGAGCACCTTGACCGGTGGTGCGCCCTCCTCACAAGCAGAAACTCACCCAGAGTACCTCACCAGTGACACCCTTCCTAGAGCACCTGCTGGGAGCTGGGCCCGAACTTTGTCCCCCAGGTCCAGCCCTTTCCTCTGCAGGGCAGACCGAGGTTTAGAAGGGCAGGGGACTTGCCCAGGGACCCCTAAGACGAGCCAGAGCTGGGAGTCCCGTGCTCTTGGTGAGCCAGGAGAGCCCTTGTAGGGAATGGCAGGGATCGGGGCCAGGCCCAAATGTGTACATTTTGTCCCTCAATGAGGTGGTGCTGTCGTCACAGGGTGACTGTCTCCGTCACAGTGTTACACCCGGTCAGAATTGTGAGTAGCGTTTTCAGCAGGAGGTCACTTGTTTGAGGCTCTTGCCGGGTACCAGGGTGTGTGTGGGGGGGAGGAGCTTACAGTGGAAGGCTGCAGGCATCGGGAGCTAATGCCAGGCACTGGGGGTGTCCTGGGGTTCTCTCCTGAATGTGTCACTCAACCCCCACAGTGGTCGGGGGGTGGGTGATCTCACTTTGCTGGCAGGAGGGAAACCTGAGCTGCCGAGGGCAGGGCCAGCAGAGGCAGGTTCTGGGGTAAGGGCTGAGCCCCAACAGTTGCCTTCCGGGTCTTTTCTTCTGTTGCAGTGGGAGGGCCAGAAGTGGGGTGGCTCCCTGGCGTCTGGGCCGGTGCTGTGTGTTCCTCCTCGGGCTGCTTCCCTCCCTACGGGGAAACAGGACATACTTAGGGACACAGGGTCCCAGTGTGACCACACCAGAGGAGCAGGAAAGTGCGAGCAGGGGCTCTGGGTTGTGTGTCTTTAAGTTGAAAGGGCTGTTGCTAAACAACCAGGATCAGTCCTGGGCCCTCCGCTTCTCGCCCTCCAGAGCTAAGCTAAGCTCTGTCGCACCGCTGCCTTACTGGTGGCTGTCTCACCAGGCACGGTGGCACTTTCTGAAGCCTGCAAGCGTGCTGCCGAGGGGCAGAGCCTGCAGTGGCTGGCCTGGGCCAGGGGAAGCTGCCGAAGATTTACTTTCTGGCAGAAACAGCACGCGGCTGCCCTAAAGTACACAGAGCTGGAGCGGGGCCGTGCTCCAGAGCAGGGTTCAGTCTCAGTGGGTGGGCAAGGGGGAGAGTCCACCAGGGCCTGGTGCCCGGGTTACCCTTGCAGAGCCCCTTCCGAGAGGAGGTCAGCAGGAGGCCCTGGACGGCCTCTCCCTGGCTCTCTGGGTGGTGGTATTGCCCATTCCCCCTCAAGAACCTGACTCTCGGTCACCTGGGAGAGCCAGGAGGTCCCCTTGGCCGTCTGTGGGGTTCGGGGACTGTGGGGGGCCCCTGACTTTCAGCTTCTGCTGAGTAATGACTCTCGTGCGCTTAAGAGCAGGGAAGGGCTGGAGGGGGAACCACACAGTCAGCCATCCGCTTAGTCTGCAGGGTCCCGTGTGTGAGCACCCATCGGCACCTGAGAGCCGCACGCTGCCAGGTGAGCGTGTCTGGGCCGCCCCGGGATGGCTGCTGGGGTGAACGGTCTCACGCTCGGCGTCAGGCGTGCGTGCACATCCGTGTTGACCCGTCAGGGTTTTGCTGCCCGGGCAGCAGTGGAGCCGTGCCTGGCCGGGCCCGGCTGGGCCTGCTAAACGCACTGTGGTCTCTGAGGCTCAGAGGTTGGGGCTTTGTGCTGGGGCTCTGGAGGGGCCCTACGCAGGACCTTCCGGAACCTGTTGGCACCTTCTGTCCGCGGACCAGGGAAAGTATGCCCTCGGAGCAGGAGGAGAGGAAGTAGAAAGCCAGAGAGCAGCTAGCGCTGAAGCCTGGAGCTCTCTTCCCCGAGTGACCAGCTGTGCCTGTCGGGGCAGGTCCCCTAGAGCCTGCAGCCGGGAAATCTGGAGTCCCGTTGTTTCCGCAGTGAGGGAAATCTCTCGGAGCTTATGGTTTTACAGACCTTGAGCTTGCAGAACATTGCAAAATGGTCACCAAGGTCCCTAGATGCTCTTTCCCAGCCAGACCCCCCAGGCTTACATTTTGCCCCATTTGTGCGTCCCCTCCCATACTCCGCGTCCGTCTTTTGTGAAGTCTTGGGGAGTGAGCAGAGCCCTGTGTCCCTCTGTGAACAAGAATATTCTCTGAAATCAGCACGGCACAACAAAACGAGAGCACGGCGTTGATGCCTTTTTACCATCCAGTCCACAGGGCAGTCTAGGTTGTCAGTTGTGTGGGTGATGGTATTTCTGGTCTTTTCTCCCTCGTGTCTGATTTTGAAATTTAAATAAGGGCTGGAACCAAGACTGGTCAGACGAGTTCCTTCCTTCCTTCCTAGGCCTGCCGGTGGTGAAGGATTGGGTTGCTTGGAAGGATACCTGCTTATGACCTTGCCGTTTTGGCCGGAGGCATGCTAGATAGAGGCTGGTGCGTGGCTCGGAAAGTTAGGTTTTGTTTTGTTTTGTTGAAGAATGCTCGAGGTCTCTTTTTCCTGCATGAATTTGCGTTTTCACAGCAAACCCTTGTTCACTACTGTGTGGAAGGGGTGGGCCGGCACGCGGCTCCGAGGCGGCTCCTCCTCCGGGGTGCCAGCCGGCCTGGGGGCCTGCAGCCACTCATGGCTGGGCGCCGGGCCCTGCGAGGGCGGGCCGTCCTGAGTCCCGGCTTGCTCTGGGCAGCGCCCTGGGCCTCTGGGGAGGCCTCCCTCCCCCGGGAGCGTTTGGAGGTGGGAAGGAGCCTGGCCTGGCTCTGAAGGGTACTAGGAGACACGGGCTTAAGTTAATGAGTCCTAAATGGAGCCTCCCTCAGCTGCTTGATCAGCACGTTCCCTGAAACTTGCCCCTTACGGAGCTGCCTCGGCCAGATGTGCCTGCCCGGTGCCCCCCTCCCTGGACCGTGGCGGCCGGCTTGCGGGCATTTTGAGGCTGGCACTGGGTACCTGTCTGGTGGTGGGAATGGTTTCTCACGCACCGTGCGCGAGTTGCCTGTTCTCAGAGAACAGGCCACGGTAGGAACGAGCCCAGGGCGGGCACGCGGGGGTTTGTCCTGGGGTGGAGGGTGGGGCACCCTGTCTGGCAGCCCTTCTTGGTTGCTCGGGTGTGCATTTGTCTTCAAGTCGCGCTCAGCTGCAGACGCCGGGACCGCGGAGCCCCGCGTCCCAGATGCGGACTGAGCCTTGGCCACTGGCTGGCATCTGAAGACCAATCAGGTGGCATCCAGGTCCCACTCTGAGGGTGACAGTGGTCATGCCCCCTTTTCCTGGGGGACGCCAGCAGCACAGAGCCGCCACCGCTGCAGTTGAAGCCCCTCCTCTGCCGAACCCGCTCTCTGGGTTCGTGGGGGGCCCGAGTGGTGCCTGAAGGGGCCTGTGGGTCTTGGAGATACGTGTGAGCTCTGCCCCAGTAAGGGCTGGAGTAGCTGTAGCACGCTGGCCTGTCTTGGGACGTGCCCCAGTGCCTCATTTTCCAGGCCTGGCCAGCCCGGGGGCATTGGGAACGGTGGACACCACCCTGTGGCCTGTTGGCGTTCTAGACCCCGCTAGAGGTGTGGTGTGCAGAAGAGGCAGGTAGGTGATAGTGCGATTCCTCTTGAAGGTTCCAGCCTGGGCTGCCTTGGGGCGGGAAGTATGGGCCAGGGTTCCGGTACTGAGTGATCTGTGGGTCCTTGCTCGTGACCATGTGGAAAATACCTGAGGCTTTAACCTAGAGCCCCCACCCCTGCTGCCGCTCTGGTTTGTTGAGTGTGCTTTCAGACCTCGACTTCTAAATCCACAGTATCTGCAAGAGCAGTGGGGAAGTGTGCCCCGTAACGCACCCCGGATCCTCTGCAGTTTGGGGGCTCCTGTTGGTGCATTTGGCAAGGTCTCGTTTTCTCACTGGTTTGGTCAGTGACGGTGTGTGTCTCTGGATGTGTCGTCTTTGCTTACGCGTCGTGACGCTCGCTCCCCGTCGTCTTGGTAGGTCTCGATGTCGTCATTCCTGTCTACAGCTGGCAAGGCCAGGCGGTGGCCACGGTGGGCACACGGCGTTGCCACGATCGCATGGCACACGTCGGCACGTCTCCACCAGCTTCTTGTGGATTACCACCTGAGGAGGGGGCAGGTGGCTGACGTGTTTGAGGCAAGGACTATCTTGACCCTAAACGTTATCTTGTTGAATTGCAGGAAGCTCTTCGTGGGCGGTCTTGACTGGAGCACCACCCAAGGTAGGTGGTGGGGACCGCCTGTGTGCCAGGCACCGTGCCTCCCCTTGGTCGTGAACGCGTGTGAATTTGTGTCTAGCTACTACTTTTGAGGGGGAAGGGTTTCTTTCCTTCTCGGTTCGCTTACTGTCTTGGATTCTGGGGAGGAGGGGCGCTGGACTGGGAGTCGTCCTGGTGTCCTGGCAGAGGTAGGGGAGGGACGTGGAGGGCAGGAGACGAGTGTGGAGGTCTGCAGACTTGCTGGCGCAGTCGCTGAGTTCAGGCCCCGTGCAGGGCCCTAAGCAGCTTGTGGTAGTCGACGTTCCCGGTGGCCGCCTGGCTCCCCTCACACTTCACTTTTCAGATTGCCTTTGGCCACTGCCGTTGTCAGTCGCACCCTCGCTAATTCACGCAGAGACGTGTGCATCCGTGTCTAGGATCCCCAGTCCTTCCCCAGGGGCCTCCTGCCCTTTCCATCTTCAACCACCCCGTCCACTGATGTGCCAGTTTAGAAGTTGCTAGTTGCACTTCCCAGGTCAGCCAGAAGGGCCAGGAGCACGTGTGCGTGTGTGCTTACACACCTGCTGTGATACTGTGCTTAACGCTCTGGTGTGTGTCTGTGTTTTTGTCCCAATCTCCGAGCAGAGACTCTACGCAGCTACTTTTCCCAATATGGAGAAGTTGTAGACTGTGTGATCATGAAAGATAAAACCACCAACCAGTCTCGAGGCTTTGGGTTTGTCAAATTTAAAGACCCAAACTGTGTGGGGACGGTGCTGGCCAGCAGACCACACACACTGGACGGCCGAAACGTAAGTGTCCTTCCTCAGAGTCTACTACCCGCACACCCCCCCCCGCCCCCGGCCCTGCTGCGCGTGGCCCCTTCAGCTGCGTCTGCCGCTGGGCTTGAGAGGTGCTCACGCCAAGGGGTGTTTTAGCGGGGTTGACTTAAGGGGTTGCAGCTCCGGGCTGAGGCTGTATGACGGAGTAGGTCGTGGACTTGGGGTGAATTGACGGGGGGCACGTGCTTGCTGGCCGTGCCGGCCCGTTTCTGGAGGAAATAGCTTCGTGCTCACGATGGGCTCGTTTGAAACTTCTGCAGATCGACCCAAAGCCATGCACACCTCGGGGGATGCAGCCAGAGAGGACACGGCCGAAGGAAGGATGGGTAAGGGGCCGGGCTGGGTGAGGTGGCCTCTCGGTGTGTCGTGTGCGTTCGTGGCCACAGTCGGAAGGAAATACACACCTCTGACCTGGTGTCTTTGCTCCTTACGATCGAGAGCAACAGAGGCCCAGTTCGGTATCTGAGCAGCCGAGGGTTGCTCGGGCCCATCCAATGGCGCACGTTGTTCATCTCATAGCCGAGAGAAGTGCTCTTCCTGGTCTGTCTGAACGGGAGGAAAAAGACTGCTCGCACCCGTTTGTGATCCGGAACGGTCCGTTTTCTCCTCACTGGTGGTGGCTCCGCGCCTGCCCCAGGGGGGGACCCCCTGTCAGAGCGCCCTCTGCACCTGCCCCCCACCCCCTCTGCTTGCTGGCCGGGCCTGCCCAGGTGCTGCGGCTCAGGGGCAAGGGGCCGTTTGCCCGCATCCAAGAGCCTGCTCGCCGGTTGTTCGAACAACTGAGTCAGGATCCACCACTGTGGCGGCTCCTCGGGGATTCTCTGAGCGGCGTGTGGCCCTTGGTGCTCGGCCAACTGGAGCAGACCCGTGCTCCGTCCACTGTCCCCCGTAGCTCCCCTTCCACCACCCAGCAGGTCTCAGAAGACTGTCATCCAGGAAGCCTTTGTCCAAACTAGCAGAGAGGCCTGGCCAGAGCCGGGCCGGAGGCAGAGGGCACATATCTGAGCAGCGTGTCTGGGCCAGGGCCCGAGAACCTGAATTTCTAGCAGAGTCCAACTGCTGCTTGTAGACAAGGGCTTCAGACCCTTGAAACAGTTTTTATTTTTCCAATTCCCTATCGGGAAACTCTCTAGGAACTTTACAGAAAGATCGGAAGAGTAGTACGTCAGATATATCTGTTCGCTTCGTCAGTTGTTAAGATTTTCCCGAAGTTGCCCGTGTTTCTGTCTCATCTCTGTGTCTCCCGCTCCTAAGTTCTGGAGCGTGTAGCTCCTGTAAGCACGTCCTCCCGCAGAACACCCACCCCCACGGCTGAAGCGGCAGCCGTGGTGCCCAGGGCCACCTGTGTCCAGACGGTGCGCTCGTGGCTCTGGGCTTCTTCCACAGGTGGCTGTCATACCTCTTCTCTTCAGACTGGAACCGAGGCCGCCACGTTCACGTTCCGTTTGGTTACTCGTGCTCTTTACTAAGACGGAACGGTCATGGAGGGTCACCGCATCTTGGTGGCATTTGACCCCTGTGTGGACCTGTGAGACCTCGCCCACCCCCAGAGTTCAGTCGTGTTGTCCAGAGCGGCTAGGACGACGCAGTCTGGGGGCCCCGTGGCCAGGGAGGATGAGGGGCGTGTGAGGAATGCGGTGGGGAGGCAGCCCCCTAGGAGTGGGGGCTGAGGTCTGGTCCCCCACCTGGAGTCCAGCGCTTCCCTCCCAGGCGTGAGGCCGTCTGCAGAGAGGGAGGGATCGCTGCGGTCAGTTGAGGCAGGTGGCTTCTCAGTTACTGCAACTTCCCACGGTCCTCTTCGGTCGCCCACTAAAAACCCGGAAAGCTGTTAGTTTTCATCATCGCGGCCACCTTGCCCTCCCGAGGCCTTACTTTTCAGATCGTGGAGCCTTACGCTTTACAGCCGTTGTCGTTCGGAATAATCACGCACGGGACCCACCGCACGCTCCGTGCACACGCGTTGGAAATGCAGTGGTGCCCGTGCTGCCGGGTCGCTGTCACCTTGGGACTCCCTGGGAAAATGGGAAAAGTTACAGTGGCTTGCCAGTTGTGATTCTCTTTGGATTTAGTGGGGTTTGGGACTGTTTGGGTCTGGCTTTTCGCTGGTTCCTGAAACCAACGCCGAGTGTAGCCCACGTACGCACTGTAGAGAGGGTTGTGAGGGTTCCCTGCACGGACTAACCATTTTCTCCCTCTTGAAACAGCAGAAAGGACCCAGGAGCGATAACAGTAAATCAAATAAGATATTTGTCGGTGGGATCCCTCACAATTGCGGTGAGACAGAGCTCAGGGAATACTTCAAGAAATTCGGAGTGGTGAGTTGTTCTGGGCCGGAGCACGGCGGGGCGGGGCGGGAGTGGTGGGGCCGAGTGTCCGCACAGGTTAGGCCTGGCCGCTGTCTCCTCGGGGCCTGTGTCTTCCGCAGAGCGGGCCCGAGCCCAGGAGAGGGATGCGCGGCTTTTCCAGGCGCACGGTCGCTCGCCGGGCCGACCTCCCGAAAGGCCCTTCCGGTCAGCTGGAGGTGCCACAGTGCAGAGTGCTAGGATAGTGTCGGGGAGAAGCAGGGGTCGGTCTGGCGATGGGAGCCGGACTTCCGTGTCTCGTCGCGGGAGGAATGTTCCAGCCCAGGTCCTCAGAGCAGCCGTGCAGACCCTGCCATCTGGGAGGGCGCCGGCTCGGGCCCTGTGCTGCCCTGCTCCGGCAGCTCGCGCGTCCTGTGGGCCGCCGGGCACTCGTCCCCTGGCCGGGTGTCGTGAGAGATTCTTGAACCTGTCACCTGCTCGGTTTTTCCTCAGTGACAGCAGACCTTCTCCCCAGGCCGGTTCTGTTCCTGGAAGAGGCTGAAATCCATTAGAGTCTTCCTGGGGGGTTAGCATCACTTGTGCTCGGTTCTAGTAGGGCAGGCAGAAGAGGAGACGGGCAGCATGCAGGCTCGTGGGGGGAGGAGGAGGGGCGTCCCAGTCACCCGAAGCCAAGGCCTGGGGTCACCCCGGACCCCGACGGGCCGCACACCCTGTTGGTGGGCAGTCCCCTTGCCCTCCCTACTGCCTGTTTGTCGGGGGGCACCTGAGTGTGCCAAGGGCCCGGGCCCCGAACGAAGGGCGCCAGAGCATGTGGCGTTGTGCGCTCAGAGAGAGAAGAGATGCCGTCCTGGGGGGGGGGACATCTGTCAGGGAGGGCTGAGCTGAGCTGACCGGGACACGGGCCCTTCCATCCTGGCACCTGAGCCTTTGGGCTTGTCTGTGAAGGGAAAGGCGCGCTGTGGTCCCCACCCCCCCCCCCCCCCCCCCCCCCCCAGCTGGAGTGCGGGGCCGGGTCCCTGGTGGCCCGGTGGCTCCGCGTGAGCACTTGGGGCAGAGGTGGCCTGTGCTTCCCTGTCTCGGGTCCCCTGAGTCTCGGGGCCTCTGGACTTCCCCGGGGAGTGTCCGCACGCAGCCCCGAGCTGCCATTGCCTCGGGAGTTGTGTGGTAGCCAGGTGTGCTCGTGGCCGCCCGTGGCACCCGGAGTCTCGAACACCGTCTCTCTTGCAGGTCACGGAAGTGGTCATGATCTACGACGCAGAGAAACAGAGGCCTCGAGGTAAAAGAGATGGAGTTTGTCCTTGACCTTCCCCTTCAGATGGCAAACTATCTCACACTTAGGTGGTGGTGGTAGCGAGCATTGCCTCAGAGGAGGATGATTTGGAGACATGATTAAAACATAGGCCCTTCCTGTGCAGCCCCAGCCTGTCTGCTTCCCAAGGTCAGACGTCCTAGGGTTTTTTTGGCTCGTTCTTTTGAAGTTTTTACAACTTGACATGAATTTTAACACGGTTTCTGTTTTTAAATGTGTACAGAAAGATCGGTGCTTTTTTTCAAACGGTGCGCTCGTCACTCAGGGCCGCGTCCTGCTCGGAGTCCCCCGCCACCCCCGCCCCGCCCCGTCCCGTCCCGGCAGGCCTCGTTCCATGGCGTCAGGCTAGGTCTGCCCCAGCTCGGCTTGAACGTGACTTGACTTTACTCATCCCATGCTTTTTTTGTTGTTTTTTCTCGTTTCCTGTTCCCCTAAGACTGGGGCAGCGGGAGGAGGGTGAGGAGCTGCCTCAGTGCATCCCCATGAGGTTCCTGGGGCTGGGACAGCGGGCACCCAATTTCTGTGCCCCCCCCCTTTTCCTTTTTTTTCTTTCTTTTTTTTTTTTCCCCCTTTTTTTCTTCTTTTTTTCTTTTTTTTTTTTTGTGGCTGCTGCTGTCTGCCCGCCCGTATGATTTGGTTCATCCACCGCTTTTGGACCGGCTGTGTGAGCTGCCCTGCCAGTCTGGGCGCCGTGCAGCCCGCGCCCCAGCCCCGTCGGAGGCCCCCCTAGCGCACTGAGCCGGCGCCGCCGCAGCATGCGCCCGCCATGCTGGAGAATAGTTTGCCATTTGAACTTCCTTCCTTCTCTTCCTCCATGATAAGTGACGTATCCTCACTTCATGTCGATTAAGCTGTTAAGTCTTAGCTTAATTTTAACGTAGACATACATGCTTAGTGACGTACTTAAGTGTCTCATAGTAAAGTACAGTAACGTTAAGTAAGTTGTTTTTCCTTTTCTCTCTGTGAATTGTTTGTGATTAACGATATCTCTTTAGATTTCTCTTCTCCAGGTGCTAAATTATATCACACAGGTACAGGCCAGTCCCGCAGTCAGAGGAGGGAACGGGCTTTGCTCCAGTGGGGTGTAAACGAAGTTTCAGTGTGTTTCTGTCCGCTTCCTCAGTGGTGATGTCGCCTCTTGACAGACAGATGCGTCCCTAGACGCCCCGCCCCGGGCTCCTTACCCAAGACTCACCGCCTCTTGCGCTATAACGGACCACGCCAGCCCTGTGGTTGCAGACACTCCTGCACTTTGGGAAAATGTTGATTTTTAAACCTGCTGTTCATCACCCGTGTTGTGTTCCACTATTTGCCTCGGGTCTTGTGAAACTTCAGGACGTGGAATCCTGAGGGCCGCTCTTAGATTCCTACCCCTGGTCGGTCCCCTGAGGCCTGGCCCTGGGCCCAGGGAGCACGCTGAGCTGCCGTGGGCTGGGGGTGCAGGCAGGAGGAGGAGGTGGGGAGAGCGCTTCGGGCTTGGCCTTGGGACCCACGTTCCCGTGGAGGCTCACGCTGCCCTCCTCCGCATCAGGCTCTGAGTCCCTGCGAGCACCCAGACCAGCACAGGGCAGCACAGGGCGGGAGCGACCGCAGGAGCCCCCAGTGGGCTGGGCGGGGGCGCCCCAGAGCGCCCATCCCGCTTTCTCCTCTTCCTAGGTCTTTTCCGAGGCTCTGCCTCCTTCCTCCCTCTCTGCTCATTTAAGACACTATCCCTGTCCACGTCCGGGGGATTCTGCATGTCTCTCACCGGGGACAGCGAGGCTCTGACCTTGCCCCCCCCCCCCCCGCCCCAGCCGCTGCCTCTGCTCGCCTCACACCTTCCTCTCCGGCGTCTCCCCGCTCCAGCTTCCAGCTCCCCCTGTTTGTCTTTCGTCCTCGTTCCGCTGCCGCGATTCCGCTCCTTCTCGCACGCCGTGTGCAGATTCTCATGTGAGTGTGTGCATAGTCACGCTCGGGCACACGCGTGTGCAGACACAGAAGCCTCCCGAATCCTGGGTGTCCCTCTCTTCCGGCCTCATCCAAGTTTCTGAGCTGTCTTTCCCCCCCCCCCCTCCCCTCCCCTCCCCCCCCTCCCCTCCAGCAAGGTTTTGTCTCCAGCCCCACCTGGTCCAGCTCCAGCCACTGCTGCCTCAGAGCTCAGAGTCCCGCCTCCATCAGCCTGAGGGGCCCTGGGATTGGCCGCTCCTCCCCAACTCCCCCTCCCCGCCCACTCGGACTCCTCAGCCCAGGCCTGGGCGGCGGGCGGCACTTGCCCCGCCCCGGCCCGACCCGGCTCTTCCCGTGGGCCCCGGCCCCGCCCGGTCCGGGCTGCCAGCCCTTCCCCTCAGCTGCCTTTTGTTCTCCGGGGTCTTCTGGCGGCTCTGTGCCGCATGCACGCGTCCTTTTGTGCTCAGAGCAGACGGGCCCCGGGGAGACAGTGCAGTCGACCGAGGACCAGACGTGCCACGTTAGCCGGGCGGTCACACTCACCCAGACCAACCAAACTTCGTTTATACTGCCACTTCTTGTGTTTGGGAAATGCTAAATTTCTTTCCCGTGAAAATTCTCTTTGATGACACGGTGCCTCTTGCTCTTGCTGCTGACAGCAGAGTTTGACCTGCTGGAACCCGTTGTGGCCTGTATCTTTGTGTATTTTACTTAAGTAGATACGTACAGATAGACACCTGTATCCATACGTATGTTACTCCGAGAGGACTCCTTGGGCTTACCCAACGGCGTTGGATAAGCTTAGCGAGGCACTAACTGTGTAGAGACCGTACTTCTGTTTAACGCGCTAGAACGATATATGGCTGCTGTCAGCACTAGTTGCAAAGCAAATTGCAAGCCGAGGGGGAGAATCCCGGGTTTCAGAAAAGCACACGCGCACCCACGGCACACGCACCCCCCAGCGGAGGCGGAGCTCTCGGCCCGCTCCCCTGCCCCGGCGGAGCCCGGTGCCCGCCGTCTTCCCGCTCGGGCTGCCGCGCTCCGCGACGGCCCCCCCCCCCCCCCCCCGTGGCTCCCCCTGTGTTTCCACACGGAGCCCCGCCTGCATCACCGCAGCCACACACACTCGGCTTCCTGAAACCCTGGGGCGACCCCTCGGCCCGGCCCTGATACTGTTCATCACCCTGTTTTGTGTCACAACGCCCTGCTACCTTGATTCACTCTTCGTCGTTGGCTAGGTTTTGGATTTATTACTTTCGAGGACGAACAATCAGTGGACCAGGCTGTCAACATGCATTTTCACGACATCATGGGCAAAAAAGTGTGTAGTTGTAGTTTTATTTTACCTTAAGACCAAACCAAGTCTTAGGCAACTTAGGGATTTCACTGGAAACACAGATTCCTTAACGGTAAAGGGGGCTGGGTCAGTCAATGGGGAGGGGCGGGGGGGGGGGGGTCTGCCAAAGCTGGGGGCCCATCCTGCCCGAGGGGCTCAGTCGGGGTGGGGGGGGGGGCTCGTGGGCTGGCCTCCAGTGAAATCGCAGGTTGTCTCAGGCTTGGTTTCAGTGACCACTCCTTCAGATGTCTGTCCCGCATTCCGATTGTCTCAGCCGCCCCGTAACGTGGGGGGCGGCGAACCCTTGAAAACCGATTCCGTGTGAAACCGAAAGAGACGTAAACATCCTGAAGGATTGGTTTTTTTTAATTGGGTCACTTACTGTGAAACTCCGGCCCCAAGCACATGCTCTCGGTAGTACTTACCTCCGTGCAGTCAAGTGACCTCTGGTTGTCCCGTCTTCATACTGTGTTGCTGCCGCGGACGCGGGCGGCTCGGAGCTGTGGTGGGGGGGGCTCACTCAGATAAATCGCTGGTAGAAATTCTGCAGCATGGGGTCCCTTAGTGTTAGCAGAGGCTTTGCAGGACTCCCGTCTCGGGCCTTTCAGAACCTGCTCTGTGCGGCCCGGCGGGCCACATGGGTGCCACGAAGCCGGCACTTCCTCGTTCCCTCCGCCACCAAGCCCGGGCCTGGTGACGGCACCGTGGCTGTTTTTGTCAGTTAAGATAGCGTGCGGGGAATGAGGCACCACGGGGTCCTGCCCCTCCTGCCCCCCCCCTCCCCCCCCCGCCCCAGCCCCGCAGCCCGCTCCCCGGAAGTCGATAAGCACGGCCGCGTGCGCAGCTGTGTGCATCCAAAGGAGGCTAGTGCGGGTGTTGTCGCAGGCTTAATTCCGTCTGAACCCGAGCGAGCACACGCAAGTCTCGCTCCGACGTCCATTGAAGCTTTTAGTTCAGAATTTGCATGCAGATCTCAAGGACGCATGCCAGATACGAGCACACGTGCAAAGGAGTCCGCGTTCGATACTTTAAGGTACCGTGACGTTTAAAACTTGGACGGAGCCTGGGCCTGCTCTAGGGGCAGAAAGTCCGATAAGCGCACGGATCCGCTCCCGTCTCCAGGCGGCTGTCCCCGCCCCGGTTTTGTAGGACGCATCGGTGTCTGAGTCTGGTCTGCACGGAGCACAGAGCGGAGACTGAGGTGGCTTCTCGGTGTGGGGCTCAACTTGTACAGTAAGGTGCACACGGGCGGGAGCCCCCAGCCTCGCCCTGTCCCCACGGCCTGACCTTCACTGGCGGGCTGGCTCCTTAGCGGGGGGGTCCCTCCAGAAAGGCCTGGGGTCCCCCTCCAGTTAGAAGCAATAGGGTGAATGACTGCACCCACGTTCCCACAGGACGGCAGCAGACGTTTTTAAACAAAAATTACGAGGGCTGCTTCGCTTTGTCAGCAGGAACCAAATTCCCCTAAGGAGGGTGCGTGAAGACTCGTTAGTTGCAGTTCTTCGAGAGGGTCCCTTGGTCCCGCTGTCACGTCGCCCTGAGCTACCGGGGATTTTGTTCCTCTCCGTGGAGTGTCCTTGGGGCCCCAGGAAGGTGGCATCTTTGTGCCTCTGTCCCACTCCCTGTGTGTTAGACAGGAAGGGGTCTTAGGGCGCCACTGATGGAACTCTGAATACGTACGCTTATTAGCTCATCAGACGATGAGACTCCAAGGAGGACTCCGAGTGGATTTATTGTCTCTTCTCATTAAAACTTGTCATAAAAAAAAAAATTTCAAGGTTCTCAACTGCCGAGGCAACCCTATAATTGGGGGACAGAGGCTGCGGAAGGGAGGGAGCTGTGTGGTGGCCACAGCGCCTAGTGCAGGTAGGACACTAAGGTAGGGCACCTCTGGGTCCCCGTCCGTCCCCCCCCCCCCCCCCCCCACTGCTGTGGCTCCTGACAACACCCGACAGAGGAAGGGTCCCGGGCTGCTGACCTAACACAGTATGAAGATTGCTTACTGATTCAAATGTCCATTTTATTGCATGTTCGTTTACTTTTTTTGTTAGATGTAATGTAAGATTCTCTTTATCACATCCATTCCCTCTGACATTATTTTGAGTTAATTGAGATTCTTTAAGCGTTAGCCTGGGGAAGGTAAGTCCTTATCTTCCATTAGACATTTTAAATAAAAAACCTAAGGAAACCAACTGTGTTTCTCAGGTATGAGCTCCCGGCACAGGGCAGGGCGGGTGGGCCCGGCTGCTCCCCGACGTGCTCCGTAGCGGTGGGCTCCTGCCACGCCGGGGCCCTTGGGAGGCCCGGGGAGAGGGCTGTGACTGTTCGGGCGGTCCTGATCTCTGTGGCCCTGGGATGAGGAGGCCACCGAAGGAGAAAGCTGTCATTTTACCTCCACTGAAAGACCCCTTGTTACCCAGAACTCTTCAGGGTTCTTGGCCTTCATTCGGTGCCCCGCAGCGGGTGGGGCTTAACACGTCTTACGTTGCATCTGTTGTACCTGAGAAACATGTTTTAAGCAAAAAAAAAAAAGAAAAAAAAGAAAAGAAAAAAAAATTAATTTTAAAAAAAGAGAATACTGGCCTAAGGTTTATAGTTAAGTTTTAGTTTTAAGTCGTAATAAGATGCTAAGTGTAGTCATAAGTTATCAAGGGTGTGTCTGAAGGGAAGGGGGTCCGGGACCCTCGGCATCTCCCTAAACCACAGCTCCATTTGTCTAGGTGGAAGTTAAACGGGCCGAGCCACGCGACAGCAAGAGCCAAGCGCCGGGACAGCCAGGTGCCAGCCAGTGGGGCAGCCGGGTCGTGCCCAGTGCTGCTAATGGCTGGGCAGGCCAGCCCCCACCCACGTGGCAGCAAGGATACGGCCCACAAGGTCAGGCTCCGGCACCCAGAACCGGCCGGGCCCCCGGGTGGCCGCCTCAGGGATTTCTGCTCGGGGGGGCCAGGGTCCCAAGCCCGCGGGGTGGTGGGTCCACGAAGGCACAGGTGGTACTCCCTGCTCGTCCGGCCCCAGGGTCTCCTGCCCAGCAGGTTGGCGTGCGGGCTCCATGCTGGTCCCCCCATAGCACGCGCGCCCCTAGAGGGGCACCTTCTGGTCGGCACGCAGACGGGAAAGGGGCCAGGTTCCAGGTCGTCACCTGGTCCGTGTGGAGGACGGTGGTGTGTCTGGGCCGTAGCCGAGTCCCCGTCTGTGGTTTGGGCAGATGAGTTTCGACCGTAGTTGGCAGAGGGCAGTGAGCATCTTTACTCCAAGTGCCATGCTCTGGAGGAGGGCCTCCCAGGCCTGAGGGAGCAGTTCGATGCCTCGTGCTGGCACCTTTGCTGTCCCCGGGGTCTGTGGCAGTGCCTTGGGGGTAGGGGGATGGGCAGAAGGACCTGGTGGATCGGAGAGTCCGTCACTGTCACTACCACCCCCTCCAGTGGGCCTGGCCTGGCCCTCTCAGGGGCCCAGATAAGATGAGATGCTCTTAGGGAGACTGGGGCTTTTGCCCCACAGTCCTGTTTCCTTCACCCTCTTGGTCTGCTCCTGCCCCTTGGGCTGTCAGATCCTCGTGACGGGTCAGCAGAGTGGTTAAGGACAGGTTGGCAGAAGGATTGGGGTGCCCAGGGGCTCCAGGACAAGATCTGGTAGCCTCTACCCCCTTTAGTGTCCAAGGAGGGGCAGAAGGAGGTCAGGTGGGCCTGTCTGCATCCAGAGGCACCTGGCGCCCCCTCTTTGGGCTCACGGAGTCGTCTTTTAAAAAATTCTTTATTGCAAAAGAACACACAGCCCTAGAAAACCAGTTATCCCGCGTGCCCAGTAGCTCGGCTGGTGGCCGGGCCGGGGCCACCTGACCCAACAGGCTTCTCTTGGGAGCCCCTCCCCCACCCCGGCCCCCATCCCATAGAAGCAGGACGCGAGCGGCGGCTCTTTGCCCATACCCAGGTGCTGGAGAAGCTCTGGGGGCCACGCCTGTGCTCCTGGTCTACCACGGGCTCCTCTGAGGCCTTCCTCGGGGCTGGGACATCCCGCCCTGGTGCCCACAGTGCAACAGGACGCCAGGCCCCTCGGGTGCGTTTTCCAGAAGGGCTTCTCACCGGCACAGCCAGTGCTGTCGGGGGAGCGGGGCTCAGCTGACGGGCACCAACCACCCTCTCTGTTTTCCTGTTTAGGAATGTGGGTACCAGCCGGACAGGCAATCGGTAAGTCCTCATCGTGGGCAACTGAGAAGGAACAGGGTCTGAAATGGGGCGGCCCCGCGGCGGGCCTGGGCGTCCCGGAGCCTCGTGTGCCACGCCCTCGCCCTCACCTCTGTGTCCTGTGTTACAGGTGGCTATGGACCGCCCCCTGCGGGAAGAGGAGCCCCCCCACCGCCGCCACCGTTCACCTCTTACATTGTGTCCACCCCTCCCGGAGGCTTCCCCCCTCCTCAGGGCTTCCCACAGGGCTACGGTGCCCCTCCACAGTTCAGTAAGTCCTGTGGGCCCCAGGAGGGGGCTGGGGTGCCGCACGTCCACGCCCCTCTGCTCGGAGGGTCGTGTGGATGACACCTGTGTCGTCCAAGATGAGTGTGCCACGTCACTGGGGCGGGCCCTGCGAGTGGTCGCAGCACGGGGCCTTTGGACCTGGCCTTGTAACTTGTAACAAAGCAGCGAAGGGCTAGAGGGCTTACGAACTGGAGTCTCAGTCCTCCTCTGTTCTGCCTTGTGCCCGGGTGGCTGGCGGCTGGCAGGCCTGCAAGGTTCAGTGCTCGTCCCTGGTAGGAAGGGGTGCGGCCAGGGTGCCTGGGTGGCTCAGTCGGTTGAGCATGTGACTCTCATCCCCTCTGCCCCTCTCCCCTGTTCGTGCGTGCGTGCTGTCTCCCCGCTTCTTTTTCTCTCGGGGGGAAAAGCGTTTAAAGGAAAAAAGAAAAGTGTGTGGCCACTCCTGGTGACTGGGTCTTCAGCAGGAAAGAGACCCTCACCTGATCGAGTGTGGCTGGCCGCTGCTCTTGCCCTGCGGCCCACACAGACTGTCCCCCGGTCTTCCCGTTAAGACCTTGGGCGCCCACGCGTGTTCTGCTTTTGGGATGCACCACAGGCTTGGGTCAGTCACATTTTTCGGGCTCCACGGCTGCCCGTGGCCTGGACCACGTCAGATTTTCTTTTTCTTTTTAATGTTCATTTATCTTTGAGAGAGAGAGAGACAGTGCAAGCAGGGGAGGGGCAGAGAGAAGGGGAGACACAGAATCCGAGGCAGGCTCTAGACTCTGAGCTGTCAGCACAGAGCCCGATGTGGGGCTTGAATTCACGAACCGTGAGATCATAATCTGAGCCTAAGTCGGACGCTTAACTGACCGAGCCACCTAGGTGCCCCAGATTTTTATTTCTAACAAGAACACAGGTGGATAGAAACCGGTTTTCTGGAGCCCCCCAGGACAGAGTGTGGACAGGCGTGACCCCCGCCCTCGTGAAAGGCTCACTGTGATTCTTTTTGTCTTCTCAGAGCACAGATTGTGCTTTGTTAGGCAACTGGTTTTGGTTTTTTCAAGAGTATTTCAGTGCAGTTACTCCCTGTGGAGTTCCCGTCTGACACTCGCTGTCAGAGGTGCGGTGACAGGCTGCCCCAGGCCCACCCGGGCACCCCAGCCTTCCAGACCATCGCTGGTCCGCATGCCGCCTTCTCCCAGCCGGGGCACATCCCCAGGACCTGGCCACTTGGTGCGTCTCGGCGGGAAGTGGCGCGGGCAGCTCCCGTAGGCTGGGCCGCGGTCGTGCACTGTGTGTGTGTCTTCCTCTCCTGTTTGCCCGCAGGCTTTGGCTACGGGCCCCCGCCTCCACCGCCGGATCAGTTTGCCCCCCCTGGGGTCCCTCCTCCACCTGCTACTCCAGGGGCAGCACCTCTGGCCTTCCCACCGCCTCCGTCTCAGGCCGCCCCCGACATGAGCAAGCCCCCGACGGCCCAGCCAGACTTCCCCTACAGCCAGTACGGTGAGTGGCTGTAACTCTCGCCCGCGCTGGAGACCTGTGTTCGAGGCCTGGGGCCGGGGATCTGGCCCCGCCCCCTCCCGCCTTCCTCCCTGCCAGCGCCTGTGACGGAGGCCCGCTCTGCTGGGGCTTGTCAGGGAGGGTCCGGCAAAATGAAAAGGAGGATTTTGGTTTCCTGGGGTTTTGCTAGGGAGCTGTCTGAGAAACGCATCGCGTGAGCGGCAGGCGTCCCAGGGCCTGTGGGTTGGGGAGCCTGCGGCCGTGACCGGGCCCCCAGGAGGATGGTGCGCGAGGGCTCGGTGGGGCGCCCCCAGCAGGCACCGTTCCTTGGTGGTCTCATTTTCCAAGTGCAGAGTGCAGGGAGGGCACCTGTTGGCCACGTGGGCTCGTGGCTCTGGTCTGTGGCGGGCGCTGGCGTGGGCGTCACCATGCTTCACCGGAGGGGCTGGTCATGGACTAGGTGCCTCTGAGCCTGGGGTCTGCTAGGTGGTGGCCCGTGGCCTGCGTGGGAGGGGCTCGTGAGGACGGGGTTGGGCCCCGTGTCCTGGGTAGAGCAGGTCTCCATCCCGGGGCCTCCTACCACCTCTGCGGGGCCATGCAGGCGGGCTGCCTGTCTTCTGGGGCTTCGGGGGCTCCTGGGGCTCCTGTGGGAGCCATGGCTTCGGCCCACGTCTCCTCGCCTGGGGCTCTGCTACTCCCACGTGGTTGTTCACACTGCGTTTCGCCCAAGACTTCAGTGTCTATGCGTGAGGCTGTTCTTGCCCTCGATTGCCGTTCTCGGCCGGCCGCTCCCAGTAGCCTGGCATCGCAGCAGCTTGGCCCCTTGGCGCCGTGCCACGCCACGGTCTCTGAGTGCGTGGGTTGTCACCCCCCCCACCCCAGCAGAACACGTGCCCGGCGCACCAGCAGCCCCGGGCGGGGGTGTGCTGACCGCCAGCGTGGCCCCGCCCCGCCCCTCTGCCGAGGCTGCCCTGGGGTAGTCACCCTGGTCTCGTCTCTTGCCAGGCCTGGCTACCTATTCTCAAGACCCGTCAGGCTTCGGGCCCATACTTTGTTTACACTCTTATGGTCAGGCTGAGCAGTGATGTGGCCTAGGTAGGTGGCACCTTCTCATCCACGGTCCCCACTCTGCCTGTACCGGGCAGCGGGCACGGCCTCCTCTGCCGTCCTGGGCGGGGGTGGACCTGGCGGTGCCCTCTGGGACGGGGCCCTTGCCGGGGCGAGGATCTCAACTGGCCACAGCCCCGTGGGCCCTAGAGCTCTGCCTCTGCAGGCAGCAGGCGTCGGCGCCCCATGTGCACCCTCTACTGGGGATCCGGGGGCCTTGGGGCACGCCTTCATCCCAGGTGTGCAGGCTGGTGCCGGTCCCCTTTCCAGAGTGCCTCCCACGCATTCTGAGGTCAGCTGCAGGCTCTAGGCCCTGTTCGGAGGAGGGCCCTGGCCCGCCCGGGGCAGGCTCTGTAGGCACGGTGCCCAGAGTCACTTACGCCTGGCGTTGGGTTGGGCACACAGTCTTTCCTCACACCCGTCGGTCTTAGGGAAGATCCCAGGTGGGGTCAGCTCTGCAGAGAGGACTGTCTCGGGTCTGGGGGTCACCCTGGAGGGAGGGGCCTGGGCTAGGCTTGCATTTCTTAATTGCTGGGAATTGTGCCTGAGCTCCCTGCCTGCACCCCTCCCCGCCCCCCCCCCCCCCCCCACCCGGGTGCATCACACTGAAGATTAAACTTTTTAGAAACCCTCAGTCTACCGAGCCGGGCCGGGTCCTCTTGACATTTCCCAGCTCAAAGGTCTCCAGTGGCCAGGGCCCAACCCCAGGTCCTCGGGACTGGGTGGGGAGGCGAGGCCGAGGTCGGATGGCACAGGCTGTGGGGTCCTCCGGGTCTCCGAGCTACTTTTCCTTCTGCACAGAGACCGTGGTCAGGGCCCTGCGGGGGGTCGGGGTGGGCTCCGCGGGCACGGACCGCTCCCTGGCCGTTAGGGCGAACGCTGCCATCCCGCCGCAGCTCACCGGGCTCCTTCCCTGCAGGTTACGGACAGGACTTGGCCGGCTTCGGACAGGGCTTCTCAGATCCCAGCCAGCAGCCCCCCTCGTATGGGGGCCCCTCAGTGCCGGGCTCGGGGGGCCCCCCCGCCGGCGGAAGTGGCTTTGGACGAGGGCAGAACCACAACGTGCAAGGATTCCACCCATACCGACGCTAGCTGGCCGGCGCCGTGTGGACGTCAGGGCGGCCGAGACCCAGGATTTAAAACTTGTGAACTCGTGACAATCACAAACTTGGCAGAAAAATAGCGGCTCACCGTTGGGGGGAGGGGGGCGAGAGGCTTTTGGAGGCGGCTGTGGGTGTCTGGACTGAAGTTTTTAAACATATTTCTTTCTCTAACCCATCAGCACAATAAAAAAAAGTCACTGGTTCAACAACAGGGTTTAAAAAAAATGTCTTCAGCTTTAATTCAAAACTTCAGGTTTCTTTTTCTTCCTTTTTTTTGAAATTATTTTCCTGAGCCTTTTGTTTTACCGTATATTGTAAACTTTTATGTTAAAGAAAAAATATACATTTACAAATTGTGAGATTTTTAAGAGAAATTTTCTACGATGTATACTGGCTTATTTTTTAATTTAAAGCAGGGTTTCCGTCGGCACTGGTGGCAGTGAGGGGCGTTTCAGTGCCTCACTCCTGGCTTTGAGGGTCGGGGCTTGTTGGTCCAGAAACTCTGGGAGCTTACAGAAAAAGTCTACTGAGCGTGTTTTGTTTTTTGTTTATTCCTTGCTTTCGTCGACTGACCTGCCCGGCAGCGCCCGCAGGTGCGCCGTGGGGGCCGCGCCCGCCCAGCCTCTGCCGGCGCCGCCCCGCGTCCGCCCCGGCAGCAAGGACAAGGAGGCCTTGTCAGCCGCTCTCCCGCGCACGTGGTTTCAGGGCGTCCCCACCGACCAGTTTGACCCTGGTTTGAATAAAGAGAAGTGCGTTTGGATTAGAAACCCACGTGGTGTGCTTTTATTCCCTCCTCGCTGTCGGCTGTGCGGCCCTTCTGTCTCCGGGAGGAGCCCGTCCCTGCGGGAGACCTGGGCCGGCCCTCCCCACCTCCCAGGGCTCAGGAGCCAGGCCCCACCTGCTCGAGTGGGGAGCCGGGGACCCGGTGCGAGCTGCCGGCCCAGGCTCCCGGGGCTCAGCGGCCACCCGCCGAATGCCAAGGGAAAGGTGCTCGGACGGATCCGGGTGGGTGGGGGCCGCCCCGTGGCCGGGGCGGGAGGCAGCACGATGGCCCCGGCTCCTAGAGCTGAAGGACCAACGGTGGAGGTGAGGGAGGAGGGAAGCCTGAGCCAGGAGGTGGGGAGGGCTGAGCTCTGGCCAGCGTCCCACGGCGGCCACCAGGTGTCTGCCAGGCCTTTCCAGCCCTGGATATTTGGACCTTCCTGTCCCTTTTCTTGACTGCTCCTTCCCCAGTGAGAAGGGGCTGACGCTCAGCGAAGGCCCTATTTGCAGCCCCAACGGGAGGGGGAGTCCGTTCGCCTGCACACAGGGCTTCCTGCTCTGGGCCCCACTTCCTGTGGGAGTGGGGAGGGGCTCCTGGGTCTGGAGGAGGCTGGCCCTGGGGATCCGCTATGAACCAAATGGGTCAGTCCTCCCCTGTTCTGATGTGGGGGGTGTCTTAAGGGCCCCTGTGACAGATCACCACCCACCTAGGGCTTAAAGCCGCTCACAAATTGTCTTTGACAGTTCTGGGCCCCAGGATCCCCGTCTCCCACCTTTCCCGGCTTCCAGAGGCCCCTCTTCCATTCTCACGGCCAGCAGTGTGGGGTCCGCCCGTGTCTGTCCCCTTCTCATGAGGACCTCGTGTGGACGCTGGGTACCCAGGGTCACCCCCGCCTCAGGCCTTGCTAAGGTCCCCTCTGTTGCGTGAGGTGACAGATCCCTGGTCCCAGAACCAGGTCTGGGGTCTTTGGAGGCCGTTATTCTCGCATTCTAAAGACCACAATGAACATTTTAAAACGTAAAAAGAACGGATTGATCCAAAATGCACGGGGTGCCACCACAGTGTGTGGGGCTGGAGAGCCCTCGTCCCCGCCCACAGCCCGCTCGCGATCTGCGGCAGGGAGGGTGGCTCAGCTCAAAGGCGAAGAGAAGCCCTCAAAATGCCCCTGCGGGGCCGCACCTGCCCGCCCCCGCCAGAGTCTTCTCCCTGCCCTCAGGAGGTGCCGCCACGGCCGGTTTACAGACGAGCAGGACTGGGCCTTCCATCCACACCGCGTGCCATCGCGACGTTACACATGAGCTCCTTTCACTTGTGAAATTCTCTGTAAAATTAGGGTTCCCTGGTGAGAGGCCGTCATGCAAACGACGCACGGATTTCCAGCTGGCCAGGAGCTCCTGGGACCCCCGCCTTGCTCTGCTGGGCACAGGCGAGCCCCCTTCACACCCTGAAGGACACACCCCGTAGCCCTCAAACACTGTGCTTGTGCTGCGTCGCAGACAGGGAGGGACATCCCCTTCTTTGGGAGGGTTTAATTGGCTCTACCCACAGGATTGTAGAAATGGTTGAGGAGGCCCAGCTTCTTTCCAGACTTCCTGTTCCCCCAGGCCAGCCCCAGCTCCCCACAAAGCCACTGGTCTAAGCCAGACCCCACCCAGCCATCCAGCTTGAGGCCAGGAAGGGGCTGAAGCCTCAGTCGCGGCCGTGGGCACGGTAGAGTCAGCTGGGTCGTGGGGCCGTGGTGGCAGCACCCACCTCCTTCCTACCGCAGGGTCTTTGCACGCTGGCTCCCTCTTCCCGGAACTCACCCTCCAGCCAGTGGTCTCTCCCATCCCCTGGTGTTCAGTGTGGTCTCGGTTTACCCCTGCCATTTCGCTTTTTCTCTGTGCTGTGTGCCTTGTTTTGTTCTTATGCTTCTCTGTTCATGCTTTTGCGTTAAGTGAGTATTTCCTAAGGTAGCGTTTTAGTTCTTTTAATGATTTTTTTTGTCATATTTTTTGAGTTGTTTTCTTTGAGGCTGTTCTAGAGCTTACCATATGTTGTTTTTTTTTTTTCTTTTTGAAAAAACTTTTTTACGTTTATTCATTTTTGAAAGATAGAGACAGAGCACAAGCAGGGGAGGGGCGGAGAGAAAGGGGGCACAGAATCCAAAGCAGGCTCCAGAGCTGTCAGCACCAGAGCCCGAAGGCGGGGCTTGAACTCACGAACCGTGAGATCATGACCTGAGCCGAAGCAGATGCTCAACCGACTGACCCCCCAGGCGCCGCGTTTTTTTTTTTTTTTTTAATGTTTATTTTGAGACAGAGTGAGAGCTCATGAGTGGGGGAGCTGCAGAGAGAGGGAGAGACAGAATCCCAAGCAGGCTTTGCGCTGTCAGCACAGAGCCCGGCACAGGGCTGCAACTCCGGAATCAGGAGATCATGACCTGAGCCGAAATCAGGAGTCGGACGCTTAACCTACTGAGCCACCCAGGCGCCGGGTTGTTTCCTCATTGTGGCAAAGTGCGCATTAAGACTTGCCATTGTAACCATCTCTTAAGTGCACAGCTCAGTGACATCAAGCACACTCAACAGTGTCCTGCACCCGCCCCCACCACCCGTCTCCAGGACTTTCCATCTCCCCAGACTGAGACTCTGTCCCCATGAAACACTGACTCCCCGCCCCCTGCCCCACCCCTGGCTCCCACCGTCTACTCTCTGTCTCTGTGGACGGGACTCCTCTAGGGACCCCCTGTGAGTGGGGTCACGCAGGACGTGTCCTTCTGTGTCTGGCTTCTCTCGCTGCACACGGTGTCCTGCGGGTCCGTACACGCGGTGGCGGGTGGCAGACGTCCTTCCTTCCTAAGGCTGGATCATAGTCCGGCGTGTGGATGGACCACATCGTGTTTATCCTTCGTCCGCGGATGCATACTTGGGCTGTAGTGAATCATGCTGCTGTGGACATGTAAATCTCCCTGCTTTCAGTTATTGGGGTGTATACCCAGAAGTGGGACAGTACTATATAGCTCTAATTCCTTGTCCCTCTTTCTCTGTCATCGTTATACCCGTCACGTGCACAGACGTTACAGAAACCTAGTAGTGCATCGCTACGGTTGCTACTGTACCTGAGGCCCTCCGTTAAAGGCGGCAGGTCCCCATCAGGGCCGCCTTCTCGGGGCACCTGTGCGGAGCCAGCGCCCCGCCCCTCCCGGCTGTGCGCCGCCCGCACTAGGACGCCAGCTCCGGCGGAGCGCTGGGCCCGAACCCACGGGGAGCGCGGGGTTCCGAGAGAGGCGGCGAGGTGTCCGAGGCCCCAGCCGCAGCGTCTCCTTAGCGAGCGCCGCCTGCGCTCGGCCCTCCCGCCAGCAGAGGGCGCGCTCATCAGCCGAGAAAGCGGAAGCGCGTCCGAGCTGTCGGGCGCGGGGCGGGGCTCAGGGCGATCTCGTGATAATCGCGCAGGCGCGGAGGGGCGGTCCTTTCCGAAGAGCTGACAAGATGGTGAGTGCCGCGGGTTGGCGCGGCTCTTCCCGACTCATCCGGCGCCATCCGCGGTCTGGCCGCGCCGTGAAGGCCGGAGGCAGGCCGCCCGGCTGCGGCAGCCATCTCTTGAGCCTCCGGGGCCGCCGCCTATCGGGGGGCGGGGCGGGCCGGGCTGGTGTCGGGATGACGCGGGGCGGGGAAGGCCCGCGCAGGCCGACGTGTCCTGGCCGAGCCCCAGCGACCCGGGGCCGCCCGCGCTCCCCGGGGACGGGCCGGAGGCCGTGTGTCCCCGCGGGCCCCCGTGGGCGCCCGAGGGCGGCCGCGGGGGTGGGAGGCGAGTCTGCGGCCGCCCTCTGACCCGCGCCCCGGGCCCGCGCAGGCGGAAGTGGAACAGAAGAAGAAGCGTACTTTCCGCAAGTTCACCTACCGCGGCGTGGACCTGGACCAGCTGCTGGACATGTCCTAGTAAGGGGGCCGGGCGGGGCCGGGGCGCTGTTTGGGCGCAGCGACGTTTGGGTCGAACCTAATTACCGGGTGTCCCCTCGTGACACTGTTTACACCCGCCGAAAACGCGGGAAGCTAGAACGGGCTGGGGTTTGGCGCGTGGCCGGAAGCTCCTAGGCAGGGTGGCGGAGGTCTGGCTGGGGTGCGGGGACACGGGCTTCTCGGATTCCCCGCAGCCTTCCTGAGCGTGAGCTTGGGTCAGCGGGGCCGTGAGGGGCCGCCCCCCCCCCCCCTTTCCGGGAACACAGGTCGGCAGAGGCCTGGTTGGCTGGAGGTGCAGCACTTTGCCCAAGAGGTGCCGGCCACGTATCCGCCTGCCTCAGTTTCCCCATCTGCAGCTCGCAGCTCTTGACCTTGAAGGCTTCTCCCCAGATTTGGGGCGGTGCAGGGCAGCAGCGACGTTCGCGGCTGGACCCTGGGGACTGTCGCGGCCCAGCCGCTCATGCCATCGCGCCCTGCCCCCCCCCAGCGAGCAGCTGATGCAGCTGTACAGCGCCCGGCAGCGGCGGCGGCTGAACCGGGGTCTGCGCCGGAAGCAGCACTCGCTGCTGAAGCGCCTGCGTAAGGCCAAGAAGGAGGCCCCCCCGATGGAGAAGCCCGAGGTGGTGAAGACGCACCTCCGGGACATGATCATCCTGCCCGAGATGGTGGGCAGCATGGTGGGCGTCTACAACGGCAAGACCTTCAACCAGGTGGAGATCAAGGTACCCGTGGGGCGCGGAGGGGCGGGGCGGGCAGCGGGGGCGTGTCCGCTCACGGTCGCCTGACTGCTTGCCCTGCTCCTCCCCCTGCAGCCTGAGATGATTGGCCACTACCTGGGCGAGTTCTCCATCACCTACAAGCCGGTGAAGCACGGCAGGCCCGGCATAGGGGCCACCCACTCGTCCCGCTTCATCCCCCTCAAGTAGCCCGTTCGCCCAATAAAGACGCAGCCTGTTCTGGTCGCGGGTCTGACTGTTCCTTCCCTTCCGTGGGGCTGGGCCTGCTCACCGGTCGGAGGCTCAGGCGGTGCGTGATTTGGGCCAGTGCTGGGCAGCAGGTGGCCCTGGTTTCCTGCTGTGGACACAGGGATGGCCCCGCTTAACAGCGGGGCCCAGCGCTGTGTGGGTAGGGGCTCCGCATGAATGGCCTCGGCCCCGTGACCAGTGCAGGTTGTGTGCGGTCCTGTCTGTGCCCCCTGCCTCTGGATCCTTCAACCGAAATCCCACAGGTGCAGCCACAGGCCTCCCCTGGAGCCACCGTGCCCTTCGGGGCTCCTCCTCCCTCGTCCGGTCCTGGGGGTGTGCGTGCCCACAGGTGAATTCCACGACCAGCAGGAGGCTTTGCGCAGCCTGAGCGCTCCCTTCCTGCGTCTGCACACGCCGGTCCGGCGACCCTCACGTGCTGTCCGGGTCTGGGTCTCGTGTGGTTTCCAGGGGCAGGGTCACACCAGCCCCTAGGGTCTGATGAAGGGTCCCAGCCCTGCTCCCCCAAGTGTTTCTGTCGAGATTTGTTCCATGATGAGGAAGCCCTACAGACCAGGGTGGACTGCTCCTCGGTAGGCACTGGCCAGGCAGTGGTCCCTTTGGCTCGCTGATGGACAGCGTGGGGGGGGGGGGATGGTCGAGGTGGGAACCCTGGTCAGCAGGAGAGTGTCAGGCTGGCTGCCTGCTGCATGTGTGACAGTGGTCACAGTGTCTGCGCCTCTGTTGGGGCGGTGAGGGCCGGCCAGGAGGGGAAGGGAGGGAGACCGCGGAATGGAAAGGCGCTCCTGCCTCCCTGCCCTCCCCCTAGCGGCCACTGCCACCACCTCCGGGCTTCCTTCCTCTGCATTTTGATTTGCTCGGTGTTCTCTCTTGGGTTGTGGGTGGCTGTGTTTATAATCCACAGCAGAAGGCAGTACGGGGAACGGCCAGACAGCTCGCGTGACCAGATTAAACGGGTTCCCCCAGGTGGGCAGAAGGAACCAGTGTTGGGACCAGATGATCTGGAAGTACGTCTGTGGCCTGTGTGGCACCATCCCTGATAAGGCAGCCCTCTCGCCCGGAAGACGTGGGCCGAGAATCTAAAGTGGTGGGTGTCTGGTGTGGCAGGGAGCAAGGCCACAGGAGGCTGCGTGGGCTGATGCGAGGGGCCTGGAGCTGCCAGTGGGGATGCTGATCGGGGCAAAGATCAGGGACTCGGGGGTCCTTTTGGACAGCCCCCTGAGCCTGGCCGCGCTGCGGAGAAGCCGACTCACCACGTGAAGTTGGAATATGACTGGGGTGCGTGAGATGGGACCTTAACTGAGGTGACTGGGTGCTTTGCAGTTTAAAGGCCGTGGTCAGAGCTGTTGACTGACATCTGGTCAACACTGTCCACACTCCCTTCGTTTGGAACAGCAGAAGCCTCTGTGACCTCCGCCAGCAAACTGCCCACGAGGCCCAGCGAGAAGAGGCAGGGTTCGCTGTGTCACTCCTCAAAGAATAAAACTGTTGGGTGTCTGGGTGGCTCAGTCAATTGACTGTTGATTTCAGCTCAGGTTACGGTCCCAGGGTTGTGGGATCGAGCCCCGTGTCTGGTTCCACACTGAGTGTTTAGCCTCCACTCCTCACACAGGCACATGCTCTCAAAGACAAAACAAAAAAAACCTTAAAATACAAGAAACTTGTTTCATGGAAGATTGGCCTCGGGAGAAGAATGTCCAGGGCGGCTGTGCCCCTTTACTGGAACGTGGGTTGTGACCCTGAGCTTGGAAAGCCATAAAGATGGGCAGAGCATGCTTGGGTGGCTCAGTCGGTTGAGCATCGGACTCTTGATCTCAGGGTTGTGAGTTCGGGTCTTGCACTGGGCATGAAGTCTACTTAAAGAACAGAGCTTTTAAGGCACTAGGCCTCCCTGTGGGAGCAAAGTGCACATGCAGACCGTTGTTTGAGGACGGGAGAATCCCTCGTGCAGGTGGTGGTGGGTGCCAACCAGGGGTCAGGCTCATGCACCCAATGATGGGCAGACTTCAGGCCAAAAGGCTTGCCATCTGTTCTCGTAGGTAAACCTTTGTTGGCGTTCACTCCACTGGCCCGTGCAGCCAAAGTAGGGCCTTTATAACAGATTTTGTTCTACAAAAACCAGCAGGACCCTCCCCGACAGCAATACTGCCGTCACCCCCCTGTAGGGCTTTGGAACCCTCACTGGAAGCTTCCAGCTCTGCCACCATGGGCCTGGGTGGGCTCAGGGAGGGAAGGATCAGCGATTACTGTTTTCCTTAATTGCAGTTTGAATTTCTATCAACCACTTACGTGTAATTGGGGGGCAATGCATATTAGTGTTACAGGTGAAAGCGATTGTGTCCCACTCAGACCGAAGTGCCCACCCCAGCTGTCAAGTGACACTCCAGGCCAGAATGCACTCTGCAGAGCCCAGGCTGTGGGGTAGGGGCCTTAGTCATCCGGGCTGTCTCACTAACCGGGCCCCTCTAATGGCCCGAGGTTCAGGCTCTGCCTTCAGACCCCCAGTCACATCCCTGCCTTTGTTTCCTTCTGCGTCTGACACTCTGGTCCAGTCCACTGGGTTGCAGCCCACATTCGCACCCACCTGCCGTCCCCAGTACTTCAGTCACACAGGCAGCCCCCACCCTGGTGCTGGGTTCCCCTCTCCCGCCCCCCCCCCCCCCCCCAAGCCCAACTGGGCCAGCTGCCTTCAGAGCCTGTCCCAGATCTGGCCAGGTCACTATTTCTCACCTGTTGGTCAATTTGAAATAAGCAGGTATTCACCCCCTGACTTCCCCAGGCTCCAGAAAGCACCCCGAGTGCTGGCTTGTTCTCACATCCAGCCTTTTCTGCCGGACACCTACCCGCTGATTCATGGCACCTGCTTGCAGAGGCCAAGGCAGCGCCCCCTTTCTCTCGCTGCTTGTCCTTTGCTGTTCCAGGACTTAGCACAGTTCCTAAAAACGGCCCTCCACGACCCCTGCCCCCATCCCTCCCAGACTAACACAGTCCCCTCCTCCCTGGTCTCCCACTGCCACCAAAGGGCGCCGGTGAGCACCGCGTCCGGCGAGTCCCTGCCCTGCCCACCGCCCTCCAAGGCTCGCAGGGGTCGTCACATGTTCCTGGGACCCTGCACAACCCCCCCCCCCCCCCCCCCCGCCCCGCCTCACACACACACACCTCCTCCCTTTGTTACACGTGCCGGGATGCTGTTACTCGGGTCTATTAAGTGTCCTTCCCAGCAGCCTTCCACGCTCCCACCTCCCTGCTGTTTTCACCGCTCACCGCGGGCCAAGTTACCGTCCTCTTGTCGGCGGCCGTTCCCTCTCCTCCCAGTGTGCTAGTTTCCCACGGGCATTCTGTTGCAACGACTGTTTACTGCACAAGGCCCGGCACACAGTAGGTGCTTAACAGAGGCTGCTTGAATGACTCGGACGGATGTCTGTCGACGTGTGGTGTGAGCCAACAAGTCCCATCACTGAGTCCGGCAAACTGGACGCGCACCGCAAATGTTTGCTGAATGACTAATGGATTGAGCGCGCAGCCGGAGCCTGGCTGCTGCCGGCCCACGATCCAGCCCGGCAGCCGATTGCGGCCACAGGGCGGCGCCTCCCTCCATCCTTGCGAGATCGCCATTCTCCTCGGGACCCCTCCCCGCTCTCCCTCGTCCCCCCTCCCCCGTCTGCTCACTCAGGTCCCCCTCCTCACACCGCCCACCCGAGTCCTCAGTCCCACGAGACGCCCTCCCCCCGCTCCTGCGAAGTCCCGCAGACCCGCTCGTCCGCTGCCTCCCGGAGGAGTCCCCGCCCGGCCCCGCGGTGCGAGCCCTCCCCGTAGTCGCTCCGCGCAGGCGCAGGAAGTCTCCGCCGAGCCTCCCCCCTACCCGAGCAGCTGAGGGCGGGGCGCAGGCTGGTCCGGGGCGGCCGCGGCTCCATGGGGCTCTTGGGGCTGCTGAGCCTGCTGCACTCAGCCTTCTTCGGGGACCAGGTAAGGCGTGGGGGGCACTCCGACACGCGCACGGGGCTGGACGGGTCTGGGGTCTAGCGCAGTCGCCGCGGAGACCGTTGCCAGGGCAACCGCTTCAGGCTGTGCTCCGGGGGGGGAGCCCCTCCCCCGCGTCGCAGCGGATCCCCCCCCACCCCGGGTCTGCGCAAGCGCAGCCTCGGAGAAAGACCACCCCCCCCCCCCCGACCCCTCCCCACTGCGCGGACGCAGAGAGCAGCTGGGGCGGTGGGGACTGCGACGGGGGACCGTCTAGCCGAGGCTCCGTCCCGCACTGGCGGGTAGGGGCTGGGCCACACCCTGCACCTCTTCGGGCCTCAGTTTCCCTTTCTGGGCTCCCAGCGCAGGGCCGACTCCGACCTTCACCGACGCTGAGGTTCACAATATGCATCCCACCGGGCCTGAGAGCTTTGCCGGCCTCCGTAATCGTTCTGAACCTCGGGGCTCTCACGTTCCCGATTTAACGGGAAACTGAGACGGGGGGCGCCGCGAGGAGCCCAAGCCTTCGTCTGGGTTGGAGCCTGAGCGCGGGGCGGAGGCGCCAGCAAAGGACCAGGCCCGGTGGCCAAGGGGAGCTGTCCGCGGTGCTGACAGGACTCTCTCTTGCCCTCTCCCTGCCCGGGAAACTGAGGCCCGGAAACCGGGCAGGGGATCCACCCCGGATCCGGTTTCGGGGGCACGGCGCCACCACTCCCTCATCTCCAGTAGTATTCCCTTTTCCATCAGGGCTCTGCTCCGTCACCCAGCCCGCGCCCCATCTCTGTGGTCGCATGACAACCTGGTGCCTCTCTGCTTCCCTCTACCCCCACCCCAGCTCCGAGTTGGGGGCGGGGGGGGGGGGAAGGGACACCCATGGTTCTGCCCCGAGCCCCTAGCACAGTGGATGGTCAGTGGAAGAGCGCGGGCCATCAAGTGGGAAGAGACACTGAGGTCAGGCTCAGAAGACTCAAAGGCCCTCTGAGTGACCCTGTTGTGCTGGGCCAGATGCTGGCATGGGGCTGGGGCGGGGGGGGGGGGGGGGCGGGCAGGGGGAAGGGATGGTCTCAGGGTGAGGATGTGGATAAGCGAGCCCCACGATTCAACTCTCCCCTTGAGAGCCCAGCAGTGGTAGGGAGCACAGAGGATCCCAGGGAGGGCGCCTGGGGAGGACCCCCCCCCCACTAGGCCTGGGTACTGTGCCTTGAGGGGCTCCTCATTCCCCCAAGACTGGGCTTGGAGTCCTGGGGTGCCGTGGGGTTTCCCGAGGCTCTGTGGTTCTCGGATTTCCAGTGATCCCTGAGTCTGACTGTGGCTCAAGAATTTAAAGGCTCAGGGATATTGGGGGATGAGGGGCAGGGTGTCAGAGATGTGGTGCTCCAGAGGCTTGGGGACAAGGGCATCTTGTCTTGTAGTCTCAGTGCCTTGTGCCCTCAGCCTTCTGGTCCCCAGGGAGGGGGAAGCCCAAGGCTGGTGAGGCTCACAAGTGAACTGAAGCAGTGTGCTCCCTGGCTTAAGCCTCAGTGTCCTCATACATACGAGGGCAAGGCTGGCCGTCAGACCACCCTAAGACTGGCTGAGAGGGGTCTGGGGAGCAGCCACACCTGAAACTGGGTGAGGGGATAGGACTTAGTTCTGTGCGGGCAAGGATTCTCCAACCCACCTCCCAGTCAGCAAAACAGGCAACTGAGGCCAAAGAGAGAGACGGCCAAGGTCACAGTGAAGCTGGGCCCTAGGCTCTGTCCTCTCCCTGCCCCCATTCCGGCTCTGGCCAGTCTGCTCTGCTCTCGGTGATCAGCTCGGACTGCCCCTGCTCTAAACCCCTGGTAGTGAGCTGGCGCGGCCCCGCGAGAAGCCCAGGCCCCCTGACAGGGGACTGGCTGCTCAGCTCCAGGGACGGCACATGTCATTCCTTCAGCCCCGGGGAATACCTTTCCCCTCCTTGCTTCCATAGCCAACTCTTACTCATCCAGGAGAGGCCAAGCACTGCTGTCCTTTTGTGCAGCCTTCCCAGCTTCCAGAAAGAGCCCCTCTGCCCCCCACACCCCCTTCCCAGGGCCCACAGGCTGGGGACTGCTGCGTTTGGCTGTGGAGGCTCCAGGACAGCCAGGCCCCCTCTCAGGGACCCCCCCCCCCCCCGCCCCGGCAGTGCTAGCCCAGGGCGGGGCACACGGGACCTCCTGCCACCCAACAGAACACAACGTGGTGTGTGTGCCCTTGGCTGCCTGCCTTGCACCAGCCCTTACAAAGGCTGCACCCCCCACCCCACTTCACCGGGGGCGGGGAGGGGAACAAGGTTCTCGAGGCAAACATTTGCCACGGCCCCCCCTCCCCCAGCCAGGAAAGACAGAGGCAGGCCCCCTAAACCACGTCTCCTGGCCCAGAGCCTCCTTCCTCCTTGGGGCGTGCGTGTGTCGGAGGCAGTAAAGACTGGCCCCAGCCGCAAAGTTCTGGCTCTGTGGACCCATCGAGGACCTGAGACAGCTGGGACCCCAGGCTTCTCCTTGGCCTTACCTTCTGTGAGGGTGAAATAGTGTGATGGGAGACAGAGACACAGAGAGACAGATTGAAAGAGAGCGAGAGACATGGGGTGGATAGGGAGTCGCGGCAGACACCCCTGGAAGAGCTCTGTCAGGCGGGAGACAGAGGCGCCGGGGTCCCCAGTGCCTCTCAGCCTGCCCGCCCATCCCCCACCCCCACCCCTTCATGCTGGCCGTGACCCCGCTGGCAGGGGGTGGGGAGTGCAGTCTGGATCCCGAGCCCTGCCCCGCCCTCACCCGTCCGCACGAGGCTCGGCTGGATCCGTCGGGAGAGGCTGGCCTCCCCCTTGCCCCCCCCCCCCCCCCAATTCTGATGTAACATCCGAGACCGCATGCTTTTTTTTCCTCTCAAATTCTCCGGATCCAGCCGCCGGAGGTTCTTGACCGCTTTACCCCGGAACGGGTGGAGGGCACAGGGTCCTCGTCCTCGGGGCGCCCCCCCCCTCCCCCACCCCCCCCCCCCCCCCCCCCCCGCAAGCCCTGCACACGCAGTCCCCGAACCCGCCCGGAGGCCCGACGTCCGGCTGCCGCCGCTGGTCCCCGCCCCGGGGCCGCCATTGGCTGTTGCCATGGCACCAGTCCGTCTTCCCGCGCCGCAATTGGCCGCCGCGCCCGCATCCCGCATCCCGCATCCTCCCCCGCGCGCGGTGGTCTCGCCCAGCTCCGGGAGCGGCGGCGCCGCCTGGCCAGGCCGGGACCGGGCTTTGTCCGCCCCAGAGCCCTCTGCCCGCGCCGCCGAGACCCCGGAGCCCCCGCCCCGCGGCGCCCCCGCCAGCCCGGCCCAGCCCGAGATACAGTAAGCGCTTCCCCGGGTGGAGGGCAGGGGGCGCGTCCGCCGCCTCAGCCGGGGGCGGGGGGGGGGGGGGGGCGGGGGTGTCTCCATCCCCTTCTCTCTGCTTCACCTGTCAGCACACGCTTCGTTTCTCCAGGGTGGAGCCAGAAAGGGAAACTGAGAACCGGGAAGGTTGGGCCCCTGCGTCGCTGCTGCCGGGCCCACGCACACACCCACCCACGGGGTTCGACACTCGGACCTCCCAGTCTGCAGGCAGGCCTGCTGTGTGCTTGGGGGGTAGTGCTCCTCCTCCTTGGACATCAGGTTCCTTCTCTGTAACGTGGGGTTTGAAGGAAGGGCCCTTTTGGGGCACATCTGCCGTCCTCCCCTGAAATTTGGCCACTCACGGCTCAACCAGGGGAACTGCCAGCTATTGGCGCTTTCCCTTCTGCAATGGAGATCTCTCGGGGAGGCTCCCAGGAGTCCCCTGACGCAGCCTGGGGATGAAGTCCAGGCAGGAGGGCTTCCTGGAGGAAGCTGCACCTTGAAGGGTGGCAGGAGTCAGGAAAGGTGCTCCGGGCAGAAAACTGCACGTGCGGAGGCCTGGGGAAGGACACTGCAGTGTGGCTGCTGGGTGTCAGCGAGGCAGGGTGCATGTGGAGGAACTGGCTCTTATCTTGAGGGCACTGGGGAGCCATGGGCGGTACTGGAGCGAGGGAGGGATGGAATCCAGTCGTGACTTTCAAAGCTTCCTTTTGGCTTTCTGTGAGAGTGGACTGTGGGAGGCCAGCGAGGCTGCCCTGATGGAAAGGGTGTAGGGGGCCTGGGGGAGAGGGGGCCTGGCTGGGCAAAGCTTGAGGGGCTGGTGGGAGTGTGGAGTTGGGGAGGCCAGGCTGGAATGAGGGGAGTCTGGTGGGTGGCCCTGCCGCCAAGCTCAGCGCGATGAGGATACAGCAGTGACCACCAGGCATAGGGGGAGTGAAGGTGTCCCAGGCTTAGCCTGGAACATCCAAGACGGGGGAAACCTGGTGTGTGTGTGTGTGTGTGTGTGTGTGTGTGTGTGTGTGTGTGTGTGTGGTGGGGGGGATGGACAGCCCTGGGTGGGGCTCCAGGAGCCGGCCTGGGTTTAGGGAGTGGGAGGGACACTCAACAGGGTCCTGCACCACCTAGAGCTTCCCTGAGGCTGTGCTGGGCGTGGCAGCCGGGCCCCAGCAGTCTTGCCACAGCCCCTGGCCTGAGTCCCAGCTGGGAGCTCCCCCCCCCCCGCCCCCCAGCCTCGGGCAGGGTCGATATTGGGGTGGGAGGCAAAGGCCCTCGGCCTTCCCTACCTGACACATTTGCTCCCACTTGACTGTCCTGTCTGCCCTCCCACCGACCCGCAGGGCCGAGTTCTTCTCAACCCTCAGATGGGCAAAGCGAGGCCCGCAGAGGCCAGAAAGCACTGCCTGGACTTCTGAGTCCTCCCAGTGTCGGGTCCCGGTCGTGCCTTGCCGGTCACCCGGGCCTGTTTCTTCCTCTGAGCACAGCCCAGTGGCGGTCCCTGAGGCTCGGGACTGTGGCCAGCGAGCCAGATGACGGGTCAGGCATACAGCAGGTCCTCCCAAAGGGTCAGGATGGCCCAAGCCCATCACCCCACGCTTATTCCAGGCCCAGCGAGCCCTTGGTGGTCCCAGGGTGGGTGGGGTGGGGAGGGTTCTGGGGGCCGGAGCAGAGGGCGGACGGTGAGTGACGGGCACGTGAATGAGTGCATGTGGCCAGGCTGGGGGGCGGAGAGCAAGCGCCTCCCTGTGGGCTGGGAGGGCGGGCTGATCTGGGGAGGGGCTCCGGGGAGGAGACCACGGCCTGCCACTGGTGCGCCTCAGACAAAGGCGGAGGGAGGGGGCGCGAGCCGATGGGAAGGGAACAAAGAGGGAAGGGGGGGTGGGGAGGAGGTGGGACAGCTCCGGGGAGGGCCAAGCCCAGAGAGGAGGAGCTGCCAGCCAGCTGGACCGAGGAGGCTGGGCCAGAGTGAGGACAGCCACACACAAAGAAGCGGGTGGCAGCGGGAGAGCCCTGGGGGCTGGCGCAGGGCTGCCGGGAGGGGAGCCGGGCCAGGCAGGTGGCTGCTGGGCTCCAGCTGTTGGTGGAGGGGGTGTGGGGGTGGCGGGGGGTGACCGTGGTGGGCTTGGGTCTGCCGGCCCGGCTGCCCAGCTCCGGGCGCCCCACCATCACCTGGCCCTGGCTCTCTGAGCCGTGTGCTTGGCCTCCACGGCAGTTCTAGCGTCCTGGGCTGGGCCCGCTGGCGGTCTGCCCACCTCACCTCGGGGCAGCTGCGTTGCTGTGGGAGAGGGCCTCGGATGTCCGTGTGTCTGTCTAGCTGCCCGCCTGTGTGTCTGGGAGCCCGGCAGTGAGGGTGGACGTGTACTCGTGTCTGCTGGCCACCTGGGCCTTGGGGCTGCGTGTCTCCACATCCATCCCGGGGCTCTGCCCCTCTGCCTCCCATTGGCCCTGCCCGTGCCTGTCCTCCGGGCCGCCAGAGTTCTGCCTGCAGCGGTCCACACCTGGCGCTCCCGCTGGGATTCATCCCCGAGATCAGATGGGAGAGCTGGGGCTTAGATCAGGGCACCCTCCCTAGACCCCCGGGTGAACCCGCTGACCTGTGGCCCCAGGCGCTGCAGGAGCTGAAGATGACGAGCTCCGTGGCGCCCTACGAGCAGCTGGTGCGGCAGGTGGAGGCCTTGAAGGCCGAGAACAGTCACCTGAGGCAGGAGCTGCGAGACAACTCGAGCCACCTGTCCAAGCTAGAGACGGAGACGTCCGGCATGAAGGTGAGGGTGGGGCTGGGCAGAGGCCTCGGGCTGCCCCGACAGGGACGGACGCCGGGGTGCTGGACCCAGAGACCCACAGGCCAGCCCCGGGCAGCAGGCTCACGCTGCCGGACACCCTCTCCCGCCCCCACCTTAGGAGGTCCTGAAGCACTTACAAGGCAAGCTGGAGCAGGAGGCCGGAGTGCTGGTGTCCTTGGGGCAGACGGAGGTGCTGGAACAGCTGAAAGGTGAGGGGCCCACGGGGGGCAATCCCCGGCTTGCCCCCAGAGGTTGCTGGGAGGAGGGGCGGGAAGGGGCACTGACCCTGCCTCCTCCCTCCGCGCCCATGCAGCCCTGCAGATGGACATCACCAGCCTGTACAACCTCAAGTTCCAGCCCCCCGCCCTAGGTCCTGAGCCCACTGGCCGGACCCCCGAAGGAAGTCCAGTACACGGCTCCGGGCCTTCTAAGGACAGCTTTGGGGAGCTGAGCCGGGCGACCATCCGGCTGCTGGAGGAACTGGACCGGGAGAGGTGAGATGGCAGGTGGCGGGACCTGGCCGCTGGAAGCTGTCACGTAGCTCCGCCCCCAGCCGGCTCCGCCCCAGCACCTCTGCCCGCTGATTGGCCCGCCGGCACGTGTTCCACCCACCTCCTGAGTCGGCCTTGCCCACGCCCACTCCACGTGGCTCCAGGGGACCTCAGCTGGAGCGCGAAGAGGAAGGGGGAGCCCCTGGCACAGGGCAAGGCTCCTGGGAGATGTCCCCACGGGTCCCCAGCATGCAGGCTTCGCGAGGGACAGGGCTGTGTCCATTGCCAGGGTCAGGACTGGAGCCAGAAGGGCTCAAGGCAGCCTTTGTGCAGAGAGGGCTGTGGCCCAAGAAACCCGGGCCGGGGGCCAGCAGAGGAAAGCAGGGTCTGGGCGCCCAGCTCGGCTCGGCTGGGTTGTGTGGGGTCGGATGCGGCAGTGCAACGGCGGCTTGGGGTTGAGGCCGTGCTGTGCTGTAGGACCTCAGGCCAGTCTCCTCACCCCTCCCAGCCCCAGGCTTCCGCTCTGTAGTTCTATGTAACAAAATTATTTAAAGTCAATAAATTTTTATTTGAAGAAAAAAAAAGAAAAAGAAAAACACCCTGAGCCTGAACGTGGGGCTCTGTAAAACGGGAAGGGCAGCATCGCCCCCCACAGGGTTAACAGGGAGCCTGCTGCGCCCGGAGCAGTCCGAGCCTGACTTGGTCTTTGTAGGCTAGAGGGAGATGAGCGAGCGTGGGAGCGGCGTTAGCACAGCCCCCTCAGGGTCTTTCTCTGGGGACCACAACTTATAAAGTTGAATAGATTTTCTGCACCCCACCCCAGTCCCGGGAGCGCCAAGGGCGAGACTTTGCCACGCCGTTCGACTTGGCACACAGCGCCCAACAAGCGATCACACAAATCAAAATAAACAACACACGCAGGACGGCTCCCGCCCTGCGAGCCTGCGCCCACCGACTGCCCGCCCCCTCCCCAGGTGCTTCCTGTTGAACGAGATCGAGAAGGAGGAGAAGGAGAAGCTCTGGTATTACTCACAGCTGCAGGGCCTGTCCAAGCGCCTGGACGAGCTCCCGCACGTGGAGACGGTGAGCGCGCGGGGGACGGCGCGGGGGGAAGGGGCTCGGGCCCGGGCGCCCCCTCACCGCGGCCCGCCCGCCCCTCCCAGCAGTTCTCGATGCAGATGGACCTGATCCGGCAGCAGCTGGAGTTCGAGGCCCAGCACATCCGCTCGCTGATGGAAGAGCGCTTCGGCACCTCGGACGAGATGGTGCAGCGCGCGCAGGTGAGGCGGCGGGCGGGGCGGGGCGCTGGAGCCTCTTCCGGGGAAGAGCGCGTCACTGGGCGGAGCGCAGGGACTGCTGTGGGAGGGGTCTGGACCGGGAGGCGGAGCCAGGGGTAGAGCCCTTTGTGGGTGGGGCCAGAGGGAGCGAAGGGCGGAGCCGGGCCCCGAGGGCAGGGTCCGAGAACTGTGGGGGTTAGGGGACGGCCAGTGGGCGGAACCGAGTATGAGCCAGCCCTGGGCAGCGGTCCGTGGGCCGGACGAGATGAGGGAGTGGGCGGGTCCGGAAGGGTGGGGCGGGGTCAAGCAAGAGAGTGGGTGGAGCCAGCGCCTGGGTGGGGCGGGGTTGTGGGCGGAGTCAGATACCGCAGCCACGGTGTTTACGGTGGGCGGGACCATATAGAGGAATGGGGGTGGGGCCAGGGTGGGGCAGAAGGGGAAGGCTGATGGAGAAGTGGGTGGGGTCATACGGGAGTGGGCGGAGTCAGACCCGGGGGCGGGGTCAGCCCCAGCGCGCATCTTTCCCTTGGCTCAGATCCGCGCTTCTCGCTTGGAGCAAATCGATCAGGAGCTGCTGTCCGCACAGGACCGGGTGCAACAGACAGAGCCCCAGGTACTGGGAGGGGTGGCGCCAGCGTCCCGGGGTGGTGACGGGTCTAGGCAGTGAAGAGACCCCTAGGGCTCTGCCCGGTCCAGGAATGGGCCTGCAGCCCCCACCCACATCGTCACGGGGGTGTGGCCGGCATTAGCAGCCTGGGCGCTTTGTGGGGTGCTCCCCAACAGAGCCCGCAGGTCTGGCGTTCTCCGCACAGGCCCTGCTGGCGGTGAAGTCGGTGCCGGTGGACGAGGATCCAGAGACTGAAGTCCCCACACACCCTGAGGACGGTGTCCCTCAGCCCGGCAACAGCAAGGTGAGGGGGCGTCCCGGTTTGTGGGGGAGGAGGCCGGTGGGTTGAGGCAAGGGGTGCAGATGGCCAGCTGGGTTGAGGTGCATGGTGACCTGGGCCCTGCCTCTCTGTCCGATGTGGGGGGCCTTCCCTCCGCCGTCTCCATAAAGCGGCCCCAGGTGTGGAAGGGCCACCCTGGGGTGGGGTGTGTGCTGAGGCTGGCAGGGCCAGAACGTGGGTGGGGACAGCTGTCCTGTGTGTGGGGACGGCACCCTAGACTTAGACAGGGGGTCACCCACGGGAGTACCCCGTGAGGAGGACAGTCAACTTGGCCCTCCTCAACCGGGGGCGCCCCAGTGCCCTCCCCAGGTGTGTGCCACTGCCCACAGGAAGATGCAGGGTGAGGGTGTCGGGGGTGAGCAAGTGACGGTCCTGGGCTGGGGTCACAAGACGCTCACTGTGTCTGGGCGGCCCACCGGGGGTTCAGGGACTGGCTGGGGCCAGGTGAGCCGGGCGTGGTTCACCGCCCCCCTTGACCCCCGTCCGCCGCCCCTCGTAGGTGGAGGTGGTCTTCTGGCTGCTGTCCATGCTGGCAACGCGTGACCAGGAGGACACGGCGCGCACCCTGCTGGCCATGTCCAGCTCGCCGGAGAGCTGCGTGGCCATGCGCCGCTCGGGGTGCCTGCCGCTGCTGCTGCAGATCCTGCACGGCACCGAGGCCGGCGCTGGGGGTCGCGACGGAAGCCCCGGGGCGACGGGCGCCAAGGACGCACGCATGCGCGCCAACGCGGCGCTGCACAACATCGTCTTCTCGCAACCTGACCAGGGCCTGGCGCGCAAGGAGATGCGCGTCCTGCACGTGCTGGAGCAGATCCGGGCCTATTGTGAGACCTGCTGGGACTGGCTGCAGGCCAGGGACGGCGCCGAGGGAGGCGGCGCCAGCGGCGGTGAGCCAGCGACGGGGGGCTGCCGCCGGGCCCCTTCTCGGTGGCCTGCGCCGGCGAGGCTTGTGGGAACGTTGTCTTGGCGGATGGGCACGGGGGTGGCCCCCGACACCTGATGACACGGGGTGGGTGCTCAGGAAACCGCCGCCGAATGCAGGGATAGGTCGTGGGTCCCCTGAGAACAGAGCGTGAGGTTCCCGGTGTTTGCAGCTGATTGCAGTTACCTTATGACAAAAGCCGCAGGCGTCACCTCCCCTCCCTTGGCCGTCCTGGCTGAGGCGGCACCCCCTGCGTGGGTTGGCGGGAGGCGTGGGAAGGAGCCCCACCGCTCTGCGAGCCCGGCGTGCAGCCCTTTGAAAAGGCCTGGGGTCTCGCAGGGATGCAGAAGGCAGGGCGGGGCGGGCACCCACCGGCAGTGGGAGGGCGCTGACCTGGTCCCCTGGCCCACAGCTCCCGTCCCCATCGAGCCCCAGATCTGCCAGGCCACCTGTGCCGTGATGAAGCTGTCTTTTGACGAGGAATACCGCCGAGCCATGAACGAGCTGGGTGAGTGCCCCCTCGCCTCCCGCAGGAGGGCCCCGGTGCCTGGGTGTTTAGTGGAGGGGCTGGGGACGGGGTGGGGGTGGGGGGCTCGACCTTGTGAAGTTTCAGGTTTGGGGGCGTTACGAGTATCCTCTTTTTCCATATAAAAGTCATCAAAACACGGAAAAAAGAAATAGCAAAGGCCAAACATCACATCCATATGCTGAGTTTGGCTGTAAGGGTTACAAAACACACGGCTTCTCACCCAGCCGGTGGTCAGAGCGCCCCAAGGTTGGGTCAGGTCCCGTGTGGTTTGGCTGCGTGGAGGGGGGGGCTCGCGGCCCTGGTGGGGGGGGGCACGTGGTGAGGGGCTTTGGCACCAGCGGGTTCTTTAGGAGTGTGCACACCTTTGGGGCACCCCTGCGCCCCGTGGCCAGATTTACAAAGCAAGAGACACAGAAATAGGAAGGCAGGCGGGCAGCAAGCAACCCGTGTGACCCCCCGATCCGGAAACGGCCTGTGTCCAACAGTAAGTCCTCGTGTCGTCCGGGGAAAGTGGAGGAGGTGGTAAGGTCTCTTCTCTACACAATGCACATGCACACACATGCCCAGAATGCAGTGTAGACAGAATGGACTGGCCCTGGGCTACACTTCCCCCAGCCGATGCCAGGCAGGAAAAGGATTTCAGTTTTCATTGTCTCCTTCTGACCGTGGACGTTTGTACTATGAACAGGTGGAATTTCATATAAAACCGGTTCTCAGAGTGTGGCCCACAGGGACCCCTGGGGGTTCCCGAGATCCTTCCCAGAGGTCCACAAGGTCGCAATTGTTTTTGCCTTTGCCACCCCCGTTTTTTCTCGTGCGTGCGTGTGTTCGGCGGGGTTTCCAGATGCTCCTACTCTGAGGACCACTGGGCTGTACGTTCTGGGGTTTAAAAGGCTTCTTCTTTTTATTTTTTAATAAAAAAAAACTTTTTAAAGTGTTTATTTTTGAGAGAGAGACGGAGACAGAAACAGAGCGAGACAGAGACAGAGAGTGAGCAGGGGAGGGGCAGAGAGAGGGAGACACGGAATCCGAAGCAGGCCCCAGGCTCTGAGCTGTCAGCACAGAGCCCGACACAGGGCTCAAACCCACGAACCGTGAGATCGTGACCTGAGCCAAAATCAGACCCCTAACCGACTGAGCTCCCCAGGCTCCCCAACGCTTCATTTTAATTTCTAGCATGGAACAGCTCTCACCCACAGGAACAGAATCTCTCTGGGGGTCCTCAGAAAAGTTCAGAGGACGCAGGGGTCCGAGGCCAAAACACTTGCATGCCGCTGTTGTCCGCCGAGGCCCCCTAGCAGGGGGGTCCCCCACTCCCAGCACAAGCACCCCACCCACGGCCGAGTTCGCAGTCCTTTCTCCCTCCTCCTGTTTGCTTCTGTCCTGCGGGTTTCCAGCAGTGGAGAATTCCACGTTATGGAGCATTGAAGGCCTGAGAAGTGTCCCCTGTAATAACTTACAATTACGCATCACAAATTTTTTAGGGGCGTCAGGCCAGCTCCATTGGAAAGGCGCGTGACTCTTCATCTCAGGGTTGTGAGTTCGAGCCCCACATCGGGTGTGGAGCCTACTTAAGAAAGTTAAATTGTGGTAACATACACACAGCCTAAAATTCACCATCGTAACCGTCTCTAAGCGCACAGCTCAGCGGCGTCAGGCACTCACGCTGTCCTGCACCCGCCCCCGCCACCCGTCTCCAGAACTTTCCATCTCCCCGGACCGAGACTCTGTCCCATGAAACACTGAGTCCCCCCCACCCCTGGCTCCCACCGTCTACTCTCTCTGTCTCTGTGGACGGGACTCCTCTGGGGACCCCTGTGCGTGGGGTCACAGGACGTGTCCTCCTGTGTGTGCCTTCTGTCACACAAGTAAACTCGGGCAGAATGTGTGCAAGGTGTGCCCACAAGGTGTGGCGGCAGGTGGCAGGGCTCCTGGTCACGGTTGAGCGCCGCTGCCCGGTGGCGGGACACTGTGGTCTCGGGTTGGTCCCCTGGCGGACACCCGGGTTGTTGTGACCGTGGCGCCGGAGCACGTGGCCTGTTGACGTCGGGGTGTTCAGGTGCACGCGGGCCGCTGACGTCCCCAGAGGGTGCCCGGCCGGCCTGCCCCGGGCCCGGGGATGAGCACGTTGCCTCCCGCACGTTTGCTGCGTGAAGAGGGAGAAGCTTCCTGAGTCTGTGCCGCGACTGCCCCTTCTCTGCCTGCCGCCGTCTCTCCCGGGCCGGTCTTCCCAGGGCCGTCCGCCCGTCCCTAGCTGGGCACGCTGGCCCCCCGCCGGTGGCTCCTGGGCTCGAGCCGTGCAGACCCTGCCCTCAGTGGCTCCTGCTCTAATGGTCCTGAGGGAATTCTCACGTGGGGTGCTGGAGGGCGTCCTTGAGAAGGCGGCTCTGGGACTCCGGCGCTGGGAGTACAGGCAGGAGTCTGGGCAAATAGGGAAGAGCGTTCCGGGCCGAGGGAACTGCTGTGCGAAGGCCCGGTACTGGGGCAGAACCCTCGGAGCCGGCTGCACAGGGAGACCTGCCGAGGGCGGGGGTGGGGCGGGGAGGGGCCGAGGGCGTCCTGGCAGGGGGCGCTCACAGGCCGAGGCGAGGCGGGGCAGAAGGCAGGCGGGCTGTGGTGGGGGGGGGGGGGGGCGGGGCTCACCGTGCCCCTTCCGCACCCCTGCAGGTGGGCTGCAGGCCGTGGCAGAGTTACTGCAAGTTGACTACGAGATGCACAGAATGACCCGGGACCCGCTGAACCTCGCCCTCCGTCGATACGCCGGCATGACCCTCACCAACCTCACCTTTGGAGACGTCGCCAACAAGGTGTCTGGGGCCGGCCGGAGGGCGGGCAGGGTCAGCGCGCTCCAGGCCCGGGCCTGCCTCGACCTCATGCCCGCCTTGAAACGGTCCTGAGGGGGGAGACAGTTGTCCCCGACTTCCAGGCGGAGGCCCAGAAGGCTGGCGTCCGAACGCGGCCAGCGGGGCCGCCACGCTCGGGGCTGGGGGAGGCTGGGTGGCGTCGGCGCCGCCCTGAGCCTCTTTCCTCCTTGGAGCCGCTGGGTGAGGAGGGGCGGGGCTCGGGCCCTTGCACACAGTAGGTCTACCTCTTGCCCCCCCCCCCCCCTTCCCCTGCCCGCTGTGGCGCGACTTTCCTCCGTCCCGTCAACAGGCCGCACTGTGTGCCCGCCGGGGCTGCATGGAGGCCATCGTGGCCCAGCTGGCTTCTGAGAGCGAGGAGCTGCACCAGGTGCGGGGGTGGGGGGCGGCGTGGCGGGGGGAGGGGGGGAGGGGGGGTGGGGGGTGGGGGGAGGCCCACAGGGCGGCTCACCGCCCACCCGAGGCCTTTCTGCCGGCCAAGTCCCTTCCCCTCTGGGTGTGACGGGGCTCCCGTGGTGGGCGCCCCCGCCTGGCGCAGGGGTGAGGATGCGATTGCGGCCGCCCGCCCGGGGAGCCGGGGCCCCAGGTCCACCGCGCCCGCTCCGCCCGCCCCAGGTTGTGTCCAGCATCCTGCGCAACCTGTCCTGGCGGGCCGACATCCACAGCAAGAAGGTGCTGAGGGAGGTGGGCAGCATGACCGCCCTGATGCGGTGCGTCCTTCGAGCCTCCAAGGTGGGCACGGGGGCGGGGCGGGGACGCGTGCGTGGGGTGGAGGCGGGCGCGGGTGGGGGGCGGGGACGCGCACGGGCGTGGGGTGGCCCCGGCCGGACCGAGCGCTGCTGAGCGGGTGGCCCAGCCGTGGGGCCACCGGCCCCGCGTCTCGAGAACCGCGTGACGGTCAACGTGATTGCTTCTCGCTCGCACTCGAAGGCGTGTCTGGGTGCCAGCGTTGGGTCCGCAGCTCGATGGTGGGGGGCGGGGGGGGGGGGGGAGAGGCGGGTGCGCCGGGCTCGCTGGGCCCTCGCCGCTCACCCCCCACCCCCCGCCCCGCTCGGCGCCCAGGAGTCCACCCTGAAGAGCGTGCTCAGCGCCCTGTGGAACCTGTCGGCGCACAGCACGGAGAACAAGGCGGCCATCTGCCAGGTGGACGGCGCCCTGGGCTTCCTGGTGAGGACACTGACCTACAAGTGCCAGAGCAACTCGCTGGCCGTCATCGAGAGTGGCGGCGGCATCCTGCGCAACGTGTCCAGCCTCATCGCCACGCGGGAGGACTACAGGTCGCCCCCCCTCCCCCCGCCGGGGCTCTGGGACGGGGGGGGTGGGGGGGGGTGGGCACTGGGGGAAGCTGGGCCCCAGGCGCAGGCCGGGGTGGGGCTGGCAGATCCCACTCTGCTGGGAACCGAGGACAAGCCCTGATTGTGCTGTGAATGAACGGTCCCGATTTGTCCCTGGAGACTGTTTTTTTTTAACATAAGTATACCCCAAATTTTGTGTGGGGTGTACTCATATAATCAACGTTTACTTAACTTATTAAAATGAAAACATGGGGGCGCCTGGGTGGCTCAGTCATTTAAGCGTCTGACTCTTAATCTGGGCTCAGGTCGTGATCTCACAGTTCGGGAAATCGAGCCCCACATCGGGCTCTGTGCTGAGCACGGCGCCTGCTTGGGGTTCCCCGTCTCTCTCTGCCCCTTCCCTGTGGCACACATACAGGTGCTCTCTCAAAATAAATAAATGTTTCAAAGTAAAATAAAAATAAAATGTATTATTTTTTAGATAATGTTAATAAATACTTGTTCTTTATTAGAATCTTTACTGAGTAATATTAAAACCTCTTTTTAAAATATTTATTAATTTTGCAAGAGAGAGAAAGTGCAAGCAGGGGAGAGGCAGAGAGGGAGAGAGACAGAATTCCAAGCAAGCTCCGCACCGACAGGGCAGAGCCCAGTGTGGGACCCAAACCCACGAACATGAGACCATGACCCAAGCTGAGAGCAAGAGTCGGACGCTTAACTGACTGAATGCTTGTTCTTTACGAAAATAAAGTATTGTTTAGGGGCGCCCGGGGGGCTCAGTCGGTTGAGCGTCCGACTTCGGCTCAGGTCATGATCTCGCGGCCCGTGGGTTCGAGCCCCACATCGGGCTCTGTGCGGACAGCTCGGAGCCTGGAGCCTGCTTCGCATTCTGTGTCTCCCTCTCTCTCTCTCTGCCCCTCCTCCACTCTCACTCTGTCTCTCTGTTTCTCAAAAGAGAATAAATGTTAAAAAAAAAAAAATTAAAAAAAATATTGTTTATTGGATGATAATCAGTAATGCTTTTAATGTAAGAAAACACAAAACATTTATTAATATAAGTATATCCCAAATATTGCATGGGCTCTACTTGTGCTGAAGATTCTATTTATTAAATCAATAAAACACTTATTTACTAAGTAATACTAATAATTAACAATGCTTAGGGGTTTTTTTCTTAAAAGATTTTATTTTTAAGTAGTCTCTACACCCAGTATGAGGCTCAAACTCACCACGCTGAGCCAGCCAGACACTCTGATATTTTTAAAAACAGATAAAACTTATCTTCAGCATAAGTATGCCCCAAATATCATGAGATGTAGTTGTGCTAAAATGAGGTAAAGTCAAACTGAAGTTCACTTTAAAAAAAGTATTTTTTTAAATGTCTACTTATTTTTTAAATGTTATTTTTTTAATGTTTATTCATTTTTGAAAGACAGAGAGAGAGCACAGGCAGGGGTGGGGCAGAGAGAGAGAGGGAGACACAGAATCCGAAGCAGGCTCCAGGCTCCGAGCCATCAGCCCAGAACCCGACGTGGGGCTCGAACTCACGGACCGCGAGATCGTGACCTGAGCCGAAGTCGGACGTCTAACCGACTGAGCCACCCAGGCGCCCCTAAATGTTATTTTTTTAACGTTTATTCATTTTTGAAAGAGAGAGAGCACAGGCAGGGGTGGGGCAGAGAGAGAGAGGGAGACACAGAATCCGAAGCAGGCCCCCCCAGGCTCCGAGCTGTCAGCACAGAGCCCGATGTGGGGCTCGAACCCACGAACTGTGAGATCGTGACCCGGGCTGAAGTCGGATGCTTAACCGACTGGGCCACCCGGGTGCCCGTCTATTTATTTATTTTGAGGGAGTGCATGTGAGCGGGGAGGGGCAGAGAGAGAGGGAGAGAGAATCCCAAGAAGGCTCCGTGCTACCAGCGCAGAGCCCGACCCTGGGTTCGAACGCATGAAACGTGAGATCGTGACCTGAGCCAAATCAGCAGTCGGACACCTACCTGACCGAGCCCCCCCGCGCCCCTAGAAGAAAGTATTATCATTTCACTATATGATGTCGCACCACGTATTTATTCGGTGTCCTGAAACGCAGAGTCGCCTGGGGAGCCCCGGACTCGTATTTGCGGGGGCGGGGGGGGGGGGGGGTTGGGCGCTGGCCTGACGCCCCCTCGTGCCGCAGGCAGGTGCTGCGGGACCACAACTGTCTGCAGACGCTGCTGCAGCACCTGACGTCCCACAGCCTGACCATCGTGAGCAACGCGTGCGGCACGCTCTGGAACCTGTCGGCCCGCAGCCCGCGCGACCAGGAGCTGCTGTGGGACCTGGGGGCCGTGGGCATGCTGCGCAACCTGGTGCACTCCAAGCACAAGATGATCGCCATGGGCAGCGCCGCGGCCCTGCGCAACCTGCTGGCCCACCGGCCCGCCAAGTACCAGGCGACGGCCACCGCCGTGTCCCCCGGCGCGTGCGCACCCAGTCTGTACGTGAGGAAGCAGCGGGCGCTGGAGGCCGAGCTGGACACGCGGCATCTGGCCCAGGCGCTCGACCACCTGGAGAAGCAGGGCCTGCCCGAGGCCGAGGCCGAGGCCGAGGCCGCCTCCAAGAAGCCGCTGCCGCCCCTGCGGCACCTGGACGGGCTGGCCCGGGACTACGCCTCCGACTCCGGCTGCTTCGATGACGACGAGGCGCCCTCCCTGGCTGCCGCCGCCTCGACCGCCGAGCCCGCCAGCCCCGCCGTGCTGTCCCTCTTCCTGGGCAGCCCCTTCCTGCAGGGACAGGCTCTGGCCCGCGCCCCGCCCGCCCGCCGCAGCGGCCCGGAGGCGGAGAAGGAGGCCGGCGGGGAGGCGGCCGTGGCGGCCAGGGCCAAGGCCAAGCTGGCGCTGGCGGTGGCGCGGATCGACCGGCTGGTGGAGGACATCTCAGCCCTGCACACCTCGTCCGACGACAGCTTCAGCCTCAGCTCCGGGGACCCCGGGCAGGAGGCCCCGCGGGAGGGCCGCGCCCAGTCCTGCTCCCCTTGCCGGCGGCCGGAGGGCAGGCGGCAGGAGGCTGGCGGCCGGGCCCACCCGCTGCTGCGGCTCCAGGCCGCCCACGCCAGCCTGTCCAACGACAGTCTCAACAGCGGCAGCAGCGCCGGTGACGGGCGCTGTCCCCGCGAGCACACGAGGCCCTGCCCGCTGGCCGTGCTGGCCGAGCACCACGAGGGGGCCCCGTGCAGCCAGGCGCGGCCCAGCCGGCTGGACCTCAGCCTGCCGGGCGGCCGGGAGCCGGCCGGGAGGGACGGCCCTGCGGCCGACGCCTGCGTGCGCACCATCAAGCTGTCGCCCACCTACCAGCACGTGCCGCTCTTCGAGGGCCACCCCAGGGCGGGGGCGGGGGCGGGCGCGGGGCCCCTGGCCGCCGGAGCCCGGAAGCAGGCCTGGCTGCCCACGGAGGGCCTGAGCCAGCTGCCCGAGAAGCCGGCGGCAGAGACGGCGCCCCTCCGCCTGTCCCGCTGCAGCTCTCTGTCCTCGCTGTCCTCGGCCGGCCGCCCGGGCCCCAGTGAGGCCGGGGACCTGGACAGCGACTCGTCCCTGGAGGCACTGGAGGAGGCGGGACCCGGCAAGGCGGACCTGGACGGAGCCTGGCTCGGGCCTGGGGCCGCCTCCCTGCCCGTGGCCATCCCGGCGCCGCACCGGGGCCGCGGCCTGGGGGCGGAGGACACCACGCCGTCCAGCTCCTCGGAGAACTGCGTGCAGGAGACGCCGCTGGTGCTGAGCCGCTGCAGCTCCGTGAGCTCCTTGAGCAGTTTCGAGAGCCCGTCCATCGCCAGCTCCGTCCCCAGCGACCCGTGCAGCGGGCTGGGCAGCGGCACGGTCAGCCCCAGCGAGCTGCCCGACAGCCCCGGGCAGACCATGCCGCCCAGCCGCAGCAAGACGCCCCCGCTGGCCCCTGCGCCCCCCGGCGAGCGCGAGAGCACCCAGTTCAGCTTGCAGTGGGAGAGCTACGTGAAGCGGTTCCTGGACGTCGCCGACCGCCGGGAGCGCTGCCGGCTGCCGTCGGAGCTCGACGCCGGCAGCGTCCGCTTCACGGTGGAGAAGCCGGACGAGAACTTCTCGTGCGCCTCGAGCCTCAGCGCGCTGGCCCTGCACGAGCACTACGTGCAGAAGGATGTGGAGCTGCGGCTGCTGCCGCCCGCCCGCCCGGATCGCGGCGGCCCCGGCCCGCACCTCGCGGGGCACCGCCGGCGGGACGAGGCCGCTGGGTGCCTGGAGGGGCCGGCAGCCGCCGACCAGGAGCTGCAGCTGCTGCGCGAGTGCCTGGGGGCAGCCGTGCCCGCCCGGCTCCGCAAGGTGGCCTCGGCCCTGGCGCCCGGCCGCCGCGCGCTGCCCGTGCCTGTGTACATGCTGGTGCCCGCCCCCGCCCGGGGGGACGACTCATGCACCGACTCAGCCGAGGGCACGCCGGTCACCTTCTCCAGTGCCACCTCGCTCAGCGACGAGACGCTGCAGGGGCCTCCCAGGGACCCACCCGCCGGGCAGGCAGCCGGCCGGAAGACCGCAGGTCGGGAGGCCGCCGCCAGGCAGGCCACCGGGCACCGCCACGGGGCGTGGGGCGGGGGCCGGAGCGCAGAGCAGGCCCGGGGGGCGGGCACGAGCCGGGAGGGGCTGGAGCTGCCCCTCCGCCAGCCCTCGAGCGCCTGCGCGGACAGGGACGGCCCCCGCCCGGGCCAGGCACGTGGGGACGGGGCACCGCAGTCGCTGTGCCTCACGACGCCCACCGAGGAGGCCGTGTACTGCTTCTACGACAATGACTCCGATGAAGAACCGTCCGAGGCGGTGGCGGTGGCGCCCCCGCGGCGGGCGTCCGCCATCCCCCGTGCCGTGAAGAGAGAGCACCCGGCCGGCAGGAAGGACGCACAGGCCACACCCAAGGCCGCGGCCAAGGCCCCGCCCGCTGCCCGCGCCCAGCCCAGCCTCATCGCCGACGAGACCCCGCCATGCTATTCCCTGAGCTCCTCCGCCAGCTCGCTCAGCGAGCCTGAGCAGCCGGCCAGCCGGCCCCGTGCTCCCGAGCCGGCCGTCGCCAAAGTCGTGGGCCCGGGGGGCAGATGCAGCGGCGCCCCCAGCCCGCGGGCGGGGACGGGGACGGGGCCGGGGCCGGGGCCGCTCCGGCGCTGTGTCGGGTCAGCCGTGCCCGGGCGCCGGCTCCAGGCGTCAGGCCCGCGGCGCCGCAAGCCCCAGGCTGCCCGGCCAGACAAGCGGCCAGCGGAGCGGCCCCAGGAGCGCGGTGACGAGGCGGCGGGCTCAGACCAGGCCTCCGACCTGGACAGCGTCGAGTGGCGCGCCATCCAAGAGGGCGCCAACTCCATCGTCACGTGGCTGCACCAGGCGGCGGCCGCGGCCACCCACGAGGCCTCATCTGGCTCTGACTCCATCCTGTCGGAGTCCGGGCTGTCAGGCTCCACCCTGCAGCCGCCGGTGCACAGGAAGGGACAGCGGCTGCAGGCGGGCGGTGCCGCGAGGCCGAGGCTGGAGAAGCGGGACTCAACCCAGGCCCGGCACGGCCCCAGTGGCCCCGAGAAGCTGCGCGGTGCTCAGAAGACGGCGTGCAGGGTGCCGGCCGTGCTCCGGGGACGGACCGTGATCTATGTGCCCAGCCCGGCCCCCCGGGCACAGCCCAGAGGCCACCCCGGCACCCGGGTGGCACCGAGGAAGGTGGGAGCCCCTGCGCAGCCCGCAGCCCCGGCCAAAGCCCCCAGCCCCGGGCAGCAGCAGCAGCAGCAGCAGCAGCAGCAGCAGCGGTCTCGAAGCCTACACCGGCCGGGCAAGATCTCGGAGCTGGCGGCACTGAGCCCCCCGCAGCGGAGCGCCACGCCGCCCGCCCGCCTGGCCAAGGCCCCCTCGTCCGGCTCCTCCCCGGCCTCCCCGGCCTCCCAGCCCCCGCCCAGGAGGCCGCCCTCGGGCCCCCAGGCTGCGGGGCCCCTACCTGGGCCCGGGGCGTCTCTGGCGCCCCAGACGCCCGCGCGGGCCCTACTGTCCAAGCAGCACAAGACGCAGAAGTCACCCGTGCGGATCCCCTTCATGCAGAGGCCCGCCAGGCGGGGGCCGCCAGCCCTGGCCCGGGCAGCCCCGGAGCCGGGCCCCAGGGGCCGGGCAGGAGCCGAGGGAAGCCCGGGCGCCCGAGGGGGCCGCCTGGGCCTGGTGCGCGTGGCCTCCGCCCGCTCCAGTGGCAGCGAGTCCTCCGACCGCTCGGGTTTCCGGCGGCAGCTGACCTTCGTCAAGGAGTCCGCGGGCCTGCCGCGCCGCCGCCGCTCAGAGGTGGCCGCGCCCGAGGCCGCGCCCTCCGCCTCCCAGGGCGGCTCCCCCCGGCGCGGTCGGCCCGCCCTGCCCGCGGTCTTCCTGTGCTCCTCGCGCTGCGACGAGCTGCGGGCGGCCCCCCGACGACCCCCCGCAGCCAGGCCCAGCCCCGGCGAGCGGCCGCCGCGGCGCCCCAGCTCCGAAAGCCCGTCCCGCCTGCCCGTCCGCACGCCGGCCGCCCGGCCCGAGGCCGTCAAGCGCTACGCCTCCCTGCCGCACATCAGCGCGCTGCCGGGGCCCGCGGCCGACGCCGCCCGCCGCAGCAGCGACGGGGAGGCCCGGCCGCTCCCGAGGGTGGCGGCCCCGGGCACCACGTGGCGTCGCATCCGGGACGAGGACGTTCCGCACATCCTTCGGAGCACGCTGCCCGCCACCGCCCTGCCCCTGGTGGGCGCCTCCCCCGAGGAGGGCCCCGGCGGGCCCCCGCAGCGCAAGACCAGCGACGCCGTGGTCCAGACCGAGGACTTCGTTGCCGCCAAGACCAACTCCAGCACGTCTCCAAGCCTGGAGAGCAGGGGGCCCCCCCAGGCCCTGGGCGGCGGCCCCACATCCTTCCCTGGCAGCGATGTGGATGGGCCCTGCCCCCCCAAGGCGCCCACCTCTGCCCCCTTCGTCCATGAGGGCCTGGGGGTGGCCGTGGGAGGCTTTCCCACCAGCCGGCACGGCTCCCCCAGCCGCGCGGCCCGCGTGCCCCCCTTCAACTACGTGCCCAGCCCCATGGTGGCAGCCACCGCCGACTTGGCCGCAGAGAAAGCCCCCACCGCTGCCCCCGCCAGCCTTCTGGAATAGTGGCCGGGGCTGGCCTTCTAGAACATCCTCTCCCGGTCGAGGGCTGGCCTGGCTGCCCAGGGGGTGGTCCCACGGTCCATCTACCCTCCAGAGCCCCTGCCCTTGGAGCCCCCCTGCAGCCTGAATCGGCCTCACATCTCACGCACAGATGCTTGCTCCGCGCCGCGGGGGCTCTGGAAGGAGGTGGGGCGGAGGGCCGGAACCGCGGTCCCAACCTGGCCCCCACGCAGAGACCACCCTCCCAGCTCGGGCTGCCCTGCGCAGTGTGCTCCTGGCCCCGAGCTTCAGCAAGACCCTCCCGTTCCGGGAGGTGCAGGGAAGTGGCAACGCGCCCGGGGTGGGGGACGGAGCGGGGAGGGTGGCCCCCTCGAGCGGGCACCCGCCCGCCTGCGCCGGGATGAAGCCTGTAACGTTGGAGGCCCCGTAATTGGTTAATGATGGCTTTGCCGGTTCGCTTGCCGCCTCAGCCCCAGCTGGGGGTGTGGGGGCGGGCGCGGCTGAGCCCCAGACAGCGCCGTCTAGCGAGCCGGGAGCGCCCCGCCGCCGCGCGGCCCGGAACTGCAGGGAGAGACTGGTGCCCGGACGATGGGGACGGTCAACGGTGTGGTCGGACAGCCCGGCTGGGGCGGGGGCGCGCGACCGCCACGGGCGGGAGGAAGCGTGTGGAGGGACGCCCCCGAAGGCCACCGCCGCCGCGCTGCTCTATTCCATTCTCCTTCGCCACGCACGAAGCGCTGGGCCCCACGGGCCTCGCGCCAGGGGCGGCACAGCTGCGGGAGCTGCCGGCCCCGGGTCGGGGGCGGGGGGGACGGATGGGAGACGGCGAGCCCCGAGGCCTCACTTCTCCCCTCTCACGTGCAGCTCAGGGCCCCCGGGTGCGCGCGAGTTCAGCCTCAACCCTGAGAACGCCTCCTCGCAGGGAGAGCCGGCGACCTCTTTCCTGCGGCGCGGGGGCCCCGGGGAGAAGCTGATCCTGGCGAGCGGATCTGCTGAGACAGCCGCCCCGCCGGAGCGCCACCCCCGCCGGGGCAGATGCCGTCAGGGGAGACAGCCTGGCTGCCGCAAGTCCCTCCTCTGAAGAGCAGCGGAGAGCCCCCGCCCGCGGGCACCGCTGACCCTCCCCGTCACCCAGAAGGGGTTCCAGTGGCCGCCACCCTCGGCTCGGGGAGCCCCTGGGAGCCATGCTGACCCCGATGCCACACGCACCCCGCTGCATCGCACCCCAGATGCCCCATCCCGTGGGACGCGAGCCGGGCCCAACCTGAGCGTCCGGCAGGCAGGAATGGCGTGAGCCCGCGTAAGGCCTCGGCCGCCCCTCGGGCCACACAGGCGTGTGTCAGAGACCCGCAGGGCCCGGACTGGGGGTCGCCCGGCTCCTTTGTGGATTTGGGGACTGCCAAATACTGTCTGTGCTTCCAGTCCCCGCGGGCCAGGCTTCCCCGAAGTGGCCTGGCGGGAGGGGAGAGGCGGCAGCAGGCCCGCCAGCGGCTCGTCCAGCCACAGGGCCCGGGGCTTCGAGCACCCACGCACTGTGAGACCCTGGGCACTGCTTTCGCCGCTCTGTGCCTCAGTCTCCCCACGTGGGCCGTGGGGAGAACTCCCAGAGCTACCTCTTGGGCGAGTGGAGAGACCACCAAGACTGGGGGAGAGACCTCGCTGCCGCCCCCCCTGCCTGCCTCTCCACGGGCGGGGCCGGAAGGCAGCCCCACGCGGGCCAGCACACAGGCGCTCCCTCCCCATCCGTGCCCGGCAGCCACTTTTGCCTTTTCCAACCCCCTGCACTGGGGGCACAGCCACACCTCATCGTCCAGCCTGGGCGGGCCGCAGGGGCCCTGGCGGCACAGATTTCTGGAGGCGGCGGTCGGCGGTCAGCGGACAATCAACCTGAGTCGGGGGCTGAAGACCTGAGGTCTCAGGACCCAAAGGACCAACCCGGCCACCCGCCAAGGGGACACGCCAAGGACCCATCCGCCTCTGGGGCACTCCTGGGGTGAGCCCGAGGGGGACGACTGTGACCCCAGGCCTGGGACTTCGGGCCCAGGGCCGGCCGGACGCACCCGCTGGCGCAGCATTACCTCACCCCTGCCGCCCCCGCCGGCCTCCCGGTTGGCGGCCACGGCACCCCACAGCCCGAGCGTGGTTGTCCCGGCTCATCCCTTCGTGTCTCCGTCCCGGGTCTCTGCAGCACCACAGGCCACGTGTAAATACAGCCCATCCACCCCCACTGACCACGCAGCCGGCGTCTGGCGGGAGGAAGCCACGGAACCAGGCGTCTCACATGCACCTTTAATAAACAGCTGTTGAATCGCGCTCTGCTGCTTGTGGCTGCGTTTCCAAGTGGGTGAGGAAGGGGTCGGGGGCCAGGAGGGGACTCCGGGGCCTTCTGTCCTGCCCACCCCTTCTGGGGTCCGGGTGATGGCCCAGCCTGGCTTCTGCCGGGAGCAAGCAGATGCCCCTTTGGGCAGGTCCCTGGACGCAGAGCCTGAGTGTGGGCCCGGGGTCCCAGGTCGACAGCACCGGGAGGCCAGCGGGTGTGCCCCTGCCTGACCCCAGGGGACTCCGAGCGGACGGCACCCCGGAGTCAGGAAGCGCTGGAGACCAGGGCCAGGCAGGGAAAGCGGAAGAACTTCTCACCAAGGGCGTGCCGTGAGCAGCGGGGCGGGCGTGCGATGGTCAAGCGTCCCCAAGGCCCCCTTTTCTGGGTCTTGGTTTTGGGGCCTCTCAGGCTTAAGCAGGCTCCCCTTCTTCAGGGGAAGAGAAACACCTCCGGGGATGCTCGGGGTCCCCCGTGTCAGGGTCCTGCTGTGGCATTCGGAGCTCCCACGGAGCCCCGGACAGGGGCAGCCACGAGCAGCCTGGCTTCTGGGACGCCTCTTGCAGCCAGCCACCTCTGCTCCAGTTCTCTGAAAGTTGCTCTTTTGGAGCGAAAAGCCCTTTTCAAGATCCGCTCCTGTTCCATACACCTGCCCATAGACGAAGCCTTCCAGGATGAAGGCAGCCAGCGAGGGCTCGGGTGGGAGACTGGCCAGCTTGTCCCCTCCCGGGAGCCCAGGCCAGGCACCCCCGTGATGGGGTGGGTCCCAGGTGGGTCCCGCACCCCGACGGGTAACCCGCCCGGCCGGAGCGCCCAGGCCTCGGATCGGGGCGCTCAGTAGGGGCACCACCAGAGGCCCCGTCTCCGGTCCGGGCCCTGCTGGGCAAGTGCTCTTCCAGCAGCCGGCCACTGTCTGGAGGGAACGGGGGGGGCTCTGCCGGAATCCTGCCCCCCCCCCGCCCCCCCCCCTCCCCCGCAGTTCACACGGAGATGGGCGGAGACAGAAAGCAGCCGCAGCCGGGGTTCCACCATCTCCCTTGCGATGACGCGGGGAAGCAGGGTCGCCAGAGGCAAGGAGAGGTTGGACGGACCGGCCCTCGGGTGCTGGGGACCCCGCACGAAGTCCGGTCTGGGCTCCACGGCCGGGGCGAGCGGCACCCACACCGCCCCAGACCCGCCCCTCGAAAGGGGCCCGCGCCCGGCGAGGCAGCTGTGTCTGTCACCCCCCACGCAGGCTGTGGGCCCCGGGGTCTCCGGGCCCCGGGGCGAGCCCAGGCCATGCGACCCAGGGGCCCGCGTCTGAGGTGTGCCGGGTCAGGTGTCTCGGGGGGGACCAAAGGTGCCGGGGAGCCGCGGGGCGCCCTGCCGGGGTGCGCGCTAAGGCGAGCTGGCGGGCCAGTCAGCCCAAGGAGGCGGCCACGGCCCCTGGGGGCGCCCCCTGCTTCAGCAGCCGGACTTCCCGCTCCAGCCCCTCGCCAGCCCGCCACAGGTCCTCACGCTTCTGCTTCAGCCCATCGCCCGCCTGCTGCAGACGCTGATTCATGGCTACGTAGGCGCGGCTCTGCTGGTAAAGCTGCTGCCGCTGGGCCTCCGCGTCCTCCGCCCTCCCGGAGAGGCCTGGGGAGTCTGGGGACAGCACACAGCACCCCGGTCAGGGAGCGACAGGGAAAGGATCCGGCTGGGGGCACGGATCACAGAAGGGGCGGGACAGCCCTGTCCTGAGGCCCTGCCCGGGGATCGGCCTCCATGTCCACCCGCAGAGGGGGGGCGGGGCACAACGGAGCCACAGAGCAGGCTGGCTCCCGCCCCACTCTCGTCCTGCAACCTTTTCCCTGTTCTCAAGACCTCGGGGTTGGGAGGAGGATTGGGACACGCGTTTCCCAGCGGCCCCGCTTCCTAAAACAGCCCACGCCCGGCCACAGCAGAGACTCCACAGGGCTCAGGTCCCCTAGAGACATGTCAGATGCTCCCCACGTGCCTCAGACAGGAGCCCCGCCAGCAGGGGGAGCCCCTCTCCCTTCAGTGAGCCCAAACGCAGCCCGTGCCTCAGTCTCCCCACTGTCAGGATGCTGGGGGCCCTGGGCTCAAGCAGCCTTCCAAGAAGCAGCTGCAGGACGGGGATAAACACCAGCTGTGCCCCACCTGCCAGAACATTCTGGATGGTGGAAAGCCCTGCAGGTGAGCTGTCCAATACAGAGCCAGCCGCCAGCCAGGAGTGGTTCTCGAGCACGTGAAGCATATGGCCACACGGAGCAAAGAACCCAACTGTTACTACTTCCTAATTTTTTTTTTTTAATTCCCAAAGCAGGGGCGGGTGGACGACTCTGTTGGTCAAGCGTCCAACTCTTGATTTCAGCTCAGGTCATGATCTCACAGTTCCAGAGTTCCAGCCCCGCGTCAGGCTCCGCGCTGAGCACGGCACCTGCTTAAGACCCTCTCTCTTCCTCCCTTCCTCTCTCAAAATAAATAAATAAACTTAAAAAAAAAAAAAATCCCAAAACGTTTCTCACCATCTATGGCTTCACAAGACTTAACGGTGAATTCTCTCCCCACTAGACCAGCCCGAGGGCGGGCACTGGCCTCGACTTTGCTCACCTCCTGACCCAGTGCCCAGAGCAGCACCTGGCACGAGGCCGGCACCTTCTTCGGGAAGGTTGAACGAGTGAGCAAACGAACCTCATCAGGGCCGCAGCTAAGCGAGCGGGCTCTGTGCCAGGACGACGACACCGCCACTGAAATCCCAACTTCAAGCCATTCCCCTTCTCACCGAGTATTCTCCCCCACCGCCACTGAAAAACCCGTTTGTTCGTGTTTTTAATTTTAGGATTTTACTTTTAAATAATCCCCACACCGGGCGTGGGGCAGGAACCCACAACCCTGAGGTCCAGGGTCCGCGCGCTCCGCGGGCTGAGCCAAAAATCCATTTCTAGCTCCCTGGCTTTTTACCAGAACAGGCGACAACCGGGATGTGCCGGCGGACCCGACTGCGGACCCCCGTTCCAGACGCCCCTCTGCAGCTGCGCCCCACTTTACAGACGTGCGGCGGAAGCTCAGAAAGGGTAAGGACCGCGCTGAAAGCGAAGCTCCTAACTCCTCGGCTGCACAGCGCTTCGCCCCGCCCCTTGCCGCTGGGGTCTCAGGGTCGACCCCCTCCCCCTCCGCTCGTGCCCGGGCTCCCCCTACCTTCCAGGGCCAGGGCGGTGAAAACGGGGTCCTCGGAGGGCGCACCCCGCACGTCCTCCAGGATCTGCTCCACCGTGGGGGGCGCTGGGCGAGTGGGCAGTACCACCCGCTTCTTGGCCTTGGAACCCATCCCTGGAGGCGAGAGAAAAGGCAGTTGACGGGGGCGTCTACCTCTCGGCGTTTCCCTGGGCCCTTCCTCCGTCCAGTGAACTCCTACACACCCACCGGAGCCCCGTGCCCGGGGAGGCCCACCCTGCCCCGCCCCGCTGGGCTCGCTTCGCCCCTGGCCCTCCCAACGACCGACAACTTGGGGCCAGGGGTTTCCGCATCCGACTCCATCCCCGCCTCAGTTTCCCCGTGAATGCCCCGAAAGCACTACCGCCTGACCCAGGCGCGCGCACTGAGCCAACAGCACCGCCGACAACCCACTTCCGCTTCCGGTCGCAGCACGGTCCCGCCCAGCAGGCACGTGACGCGTCCTTCGAGCCTCCTCCGGCACCTGCCCGCCGCTCGTCAGGAGGCCACACCCCCTCTTAAAGGCGCCGCGCCTCTAAAGGTCCTCAATGGTTTGACTGGACCTGGGAAGTACGTGACCTCAACCTCCCCGGCGCGCCAGGCCTGGAAGAGCATGGGGTGGGCAGGGGGTCCTGTCCCGGCTCCCCTCGCTGCGTAACAAAGCACCCAAGTTCCGGTTTTCTGCCCAAAGTGGGCAGGGCGCCCAACCCACGTGGCTGTCGTGGGAACAAAGTTAACTGCCCTCTCGAGGGGGCTGGCCTGGCCGCGCCAATTCCCCGGGAGGTGGCCAGAGACGCCGGACGGAGCTCAGCCTGCTAGATTCCATCACAGTTGCCCCTCTGGTCCCTAGCACCTCCCACCTCTGCCCTGCCTGGTTCCTCCCCCGACAGCTAGGGCGGGAAGACAGGCTCAGAGACCAGGGCTGGTTTTGTGCCTTTTAACAGCTTTACTGGATGTTATCTACACACTACACAGTCCACCTGTTTAAAGTGTGCAATCCAATGGTTTTGAGAGAGATGTACAACCACCACCATAGTCTAATTCCAGAACATTCCATCACCCAAAAGGCATCCCCATTAGTTATCACCTCCCCTCCCCCAGCCCCCACGAGCCCCCCCCCCCCCACCGTGTCCGTGGATGAGCCTGTTCTGGACGTTTCACACACTCAGACTCACACCCCGTGTGGCCTCTCGTGTCTGGTTCCCTCCCTCAGCGTCGTGTGTTCAGGGTCCTTCTGCGCGGGGCGGCGGGCGTGGGCGCCTCGCTCCTGTTGCCGGCCGTGGGACGTGCGCGTGCACGGCGGACACGTTTATCTGTGGACGAGCGCGTGCGTGGACACACCTGAGTGACGTGCGCGATGGGCACAATGACCGTCCGTCCCTTGATGGGCATCTCGGTTGTTTCCATCTTTGGTTGTCGTGATTCCTCCTGCTGAGAATATCCCTGTAACGGTTTTGTGCAGATATATGTCGTTTCTCTTGGGGACATGCCTAGAAGCGGAACTGCTGGGTCATACGGTAACTCTGATGAATGGTTTACAGAACTGGTTTCCCGAAGTGTCTGCCCCCGGCGGGCACATTTTGGGTGCTTGCTGTGTGCCAGTGGGAAGACGACCTCTCTCGATCTTACGTTGGGTGAAGCAAGTGCCAGGCTTGGTGCTGTTGCACAGATGAGGCCACCAAAACCGCAAGAAGGAGGCCAAGCACCCCTGGACGCACGGCCCGGCCCTGGCAGGTGCTCAGAGCCGCACACGTGCTCACAGCAGCAGGATTCACAATTCACGGGATGTAGAAACAGCCCGACTGTGCATGGATGGATGAACGGATCGACACACTGTCCGCCCACTCGGCCGCGAGCAGGAGCGAGGACACCCGCCGTCTGCAGGGCCGAACACACAAAACTCAGGGAGGGAACCAGACACGAGAGGCCACACCGGGTGTGAGTCCACGTGTGTGAAACGTCCAGAACGGGAAAATCCAGCTTGGGGGCCAGTGAAAGCAACATGCCTCCAGCCCATAATTCCCTCGGCCTCCTCACGACTCTCGGGGAGGAGAGAAGCAGCACGATTGTCATAACTTCATAGACCTACCTGCGGGGCGGGGAACAGCCGCACGCATGCTCATTTGGGACTCATGCTTCTCTTCATTATCAGCGTCAAAGAGAAACACCCCAACAGGACGAGGGAAACTTAGGAGGAGTTAGGAATGCAGCGTGCCGCCCTGGGAACCCCCCACTTCACTCCTGCCCCCACCAGACTGGGGGCCCCGGGCCCCAGCTGCCCCTTTTCCCTTGTGGGCCACAAGGTCCTCCAGGAGAAGACCGTTTCCAAGCGGGGTGCGGGGGAACCCCCAACCATGCCATGGGGACGGGGGCCTGCCCCTGCCCCAAAGGAGACCACAGACTTGGCACCTCCTCTTCAACCTTTATTTGCAAACTCCGAGGTCTGACATGGTGCCAGAGACTCTGGATGCTGTCATTGGTTCCCCTTGCCCCTCCCCCCCACTTCTGGGGCTGGGAAGGGACGGCTGTCACAGCCCAGCCTCTGCCCCATCCCACCCTGCCCCCACCCCAAACCGTGTAGCTAGCCTTCTCTCTCTCTCTCTCTCTTTCACCCGGACTTGCCAATTTCGGGTTCGGGATTCCAGCAGGCCGCCCCTGGCCTGAGGGCCTCAGTGATTAGCCAGAGCCTCCAGGGGCGGGTCCCTGCACCCCCCGCCCAGGTTCCAGTCTGGAGCAAAGGAGCAGGATGGCAGTGCCTGCACAGACACACGTCTGCCCCCTACTCAGGTGTCTCTAGGTCCCGGCCAGCAGCTGGACCTGGGGTGGTGGCGGGGGGGGGGCCCGCGCACAGCGGTGGGCAGCCTACAGCGAGGACGCTGCGGAGTGAGGGGCTCCCGAAGGCCACGGCCAGCGGGGCCAGTACCACGGCCCAAGCTCGGCCACGGTGGCGGCCCGGGTGGGCGACTGCGGCGGGCTGGGGGAGGCCGCTGGGAGGGATGGGTCCTGAGCAGGAGATGCGACGCTCGTCCAGCGTGGAGGCCGGGGGGGCAGGCAGTGCAGTTGAGCGGGGAGCGACCGAGGCAGGTGTAGCAGGAGGCGCGGCAGCTCGAGCAGACGCACAGGGCGGGAGCGGCCGGGCCCAGCGGTCACTGCCTGCCGGGTGTGGCCGAAGTACCTGGGTGGGCGGTAGGAGAGGCGGAGGTGGCCCAGGACGTGGGCGGGGCCGTGGCGTTCTGCGCGGGGCACACGTACGTTGGGGCGTGAGGCCAGGGCCCGCCGCCCCGTATGCCCTCCCGCCCCGGGCGCACACGCACACTGCCCGCTGCTGCCGCCCCCCCAGCGAGCAGGCCGTGCCGCGCCAGGCACTCACCCCGGCACGGCCCCTCTGTGTCCCGCCGCACACACGCGCTGCTGGTCACCTGGGGGCCCCGGGGCCGCGCCGTCATGTCCTCGGCCGTCCCGTACAGCAGCAGCGCGTAGCGGTACAGCGTCCCTGGGCGGGGGTCGCGGGCGGCACGGGGAAAAGGCGGAGAGGTTGTCGGCACCTGGTCCGCCCTCCTGGCTCCTCTCCCCGGCCGCCCCGTCCCGCCCCGCCCCGGAGTCCCAGACGCTGATGGCCCCGAGGCCGGACGCCCACCGGGCGCCGGTAACTGGCATCTACTATTCTCCGAAGATACCCGCTCAGTGTCCCAGGGAGACCCCGGACCCCTCTGCAGCGGGGGATCCCAGGCCGGTCCAGGGCCCGAGGCCCCAGCCTGGGTGTCGCTCTCACCCGTGTTGAAGTAGTAGCCTTTGTTTTCCAGGCCCAGCGTCCACGGGCCCCGCGGGTCCTCGTCCCAGAAGTGGGTGGACATAAAGATCCAGTTGTTGTAGCCTTGGCCGCTGACGTCCAAGGGTCTGGGGCAGGAGGCAGGGTGGGCGGGGGTGGAGGGGGGGCTTCACAGCCCCGAGGACAGTGGGGTCTGCAGGGCCGAGCACGGCTGCTGGCAGGGCTCCCGAGGGGGGAGCGCGCCGGGTGTCCGGCCTGAGCAGACCCCCCCCCCCCGACCCCACAGCGCACTGCCCGCACCCGGGGAAGGACAGAGCGGCTGCCACGGGGCCAGGTACCCCACCCCTGCACCTGATGGCCACGAGCGTGGAGCGGGTGCCCATGGGGCTCGTGAGCGAGATCTCCAGGTCCCCGCGGCGACTGTAGGACAGCGAGAGCTGCACCTGCACGTGCTCCAGTGAGCGGATGTGGTTGGCTCGGCCGGCGCAGGCCGACACGTTCCTCCTCACTTGCGTCAGCGGCAGGATGGGGCTGGGGGCGGCACGGGCTGTGAGCGCCCCTTCTGCGGGCCTGCTGGGGGGGGGGTGGGCACCGGGGTCTGGGCTCACGTCGTGGAGCCCACCCTGTCTCTCGTCTCATAGATGGGGAAAGTGAGGCAACGGGTGCTGGGCCCCACGCGTCTGTCACCCCCTCCCCCGCGGCGATGACGGGTGCGGGGAGAGGACAGGCGGGCACGGCGGAGGGGCGGCGGCGGAGGGCTGCTCACGTGGGGGTGTGTACGATCTGAATGACGCACTTCTGCTGGCGCTGTGTGGGCAGCCACGTTCGAGCCATGTCCACCAGCAGCCTGGCATCCAGCAGCCCATAGCCATAGTGGTGGCTCACTGCGTGGACGGGCGGCGGTCACTCGCCCTGGGGGCGTGGCGTCCCCCCCTCCGCCCGGCCCCGCCTCACCTTGGCGCCCCACGCCGTTGGTCCTCCAGTCCTCAGCCTGGAGCTGCGCGGGTCTGGACGCACGGACCACCAGGTGCTGCATATCCCTCCATGTCAAGAACGGGCTGGGGGCAGGCGAGGGTAGGTGAGCTGGGGCCATGCCGGGCCGGGCGGGGTGGGGCGAGCGCAGTAAGCGGGGTCCCCTCCAGCACCTACTTGGCCTCCAGAGCCAGGGCGATCATGCCCGCGGCCAGCGGGGCCGACGCCGAGGTGCCCGTGTGTTTGTCCGTGCACCGGTGGTGCAGATCCGTGGTGACCTGGGGGCAGAGACGGGGGCTTGGGGGGGACCGGTGCACAGGGAGACCCTGCCTTTGTGCAAAATGCATCAAGGATTCAAGAAGGTGCCGCAGAGGCACCTCCGGGAACGGGGCCCCGGGCGCCACCCAGGTCACACAGCTGGGGAGCCTGCCCCGCCAGAGAGACAGGAGGGTAGACGAAGGGGTGAGGACGCTGGGGCCTGGTCTTGGGACCCCTCTGTGTTCCAGGTGCCACAGGGCAGCCCCGGGAGGGGGGAAAGTGGGGGACGGGACGGAAGGTGGGGGGAGGGGACGGGCAGGACGGGGTGGAGGAGGGGAGGCGCCAAGGGGGAAGACAACAGGGTCGTGGGGGGAAGGTGGGACCAGGACAGAGGGGAAGGGAAAGGAGACAGGGGGAGGGGAGGGAGGGGAGGAGGGGAGGCGGAGGCGGGCGCGGAGGGGTGGGCCTCCCCCTGCCCCCGGGGCCCCCCCCTCCCCGACACTCACGATCTGCGGGTCGGTGGCCACGCCGCTGCTGTAGGTGGTGGTGAGCGTGGAGGCACAGGCCTCGCTGTACCAGGGCACGCGGCCCTCGCGGGTGGTGCTGCCCACGGAGAGCGTGTACACGCTGTTGGTGTACCCGTCGCAGTTGCAGTTGTCGTAGTGCAGGCCGCCGTTGCCCGACGCCCAGATGAAGAGGGTGCCCAGCCCACCGCGGCCCTGCACGCAGGCACGAGGGAGCGGATGGGCGCGCCGGCCTCCAGGGCCGGCCCAGGCCCCCCGAGGGCCCCCGGGGTGGGCTCACCTTGGTCACGCCGCGCCTGAAGGCCTCGCGGGTGAGGACGCCCGGGCCGTCCACCGTGCGGCCGTCGTCCTCGGGGCCCCAGCTGGCACTGTAGATGTGGATGTGCTGCGGCTGCAGGCTCAGCGACTGGGCCTCGATGACGTCCGTGATGGTGCCGTCCAGCATGCGCACGCCTGCAGGGGTGGGCGTCCGGCCTCCGCGGTCAGCCCCGCCGCCCCCCCCCCCCCAGGCCCCCTCTGGCGCGGGGGGCGTCTGCGCGGGGCTCAGCTCTCCCCCTACCTGAGCTCGGGCCCTGCATCCCCCAGAGCCGCCTGACTCTGCCCGCAATCCCCGGGCGCCCCGTGCCGTCCGGGCCGCCCTCCGTCCCCGGGGTGCGGGAGCCGGGCCCCGATACCTCCGATCCGGGCATTGTAGGCGACGCCCGCTCCACAGAACCCGTTGTCGGCGATTGCGGCCACTTCCCCGGCACAGCGGGTCCCGTGCCTGGCGCCAAGGCAGAGAGGGGGGCCAGTCCCAGCCCCCCCGGCTCCCCACAAGGCACTGGCGCCGCCCGCACACACCCCGCAGGACGCCGGCTCACCGGTTCTCGTCGCCGGGCGTGTATCGCGGCTGGGGGTCCGGGTCGTAGTCGTTGAAGTCGTAGCTGGCCAGGGGGTCCTGGGGGCCGAGCGGGGGCGTGAGGGACGGGGGCAGGCCGCGGGACCTGGCGCAGCCCCCACCCCAGTCCCCACGGTCTCACGTAGTTGGCCCAGAGGTCCGGGTGGTCCTTCTCGATGCCATCGTCCAGGACAGAGATCACAATGCCCCGGCCCGACAGCCCCTGGCTCCAGACCTGCAGGACGTTCAGGTCCGGCCGCACCTTGTTGTTCTGGGCACGGCAGGGGCGGGGGTCAGCGGGGCTCCGGCCCCGCCCGGCCCCACCGCCCGGCCCGGCCCGCTCACCATGTACCACTGCTTGGAGAACCAGGGGTCCGTGGGCACCACCACCGAGCGCTTCACACGCCGCCGCAGCGTCTGCTGCTCGAACCACTGCACCTGCAGACAGACGCGCAGTGCAGGAGGGCGCCGGGCCCCCAGAGCCAGCCCGCCCTCCACCCCTCCACCCCTCCACCCGCCGGTGCGGCTCTCACACCCGCGCACCTGCCAGGGCCCTGACCGGCTCCACCAAGACTTTCCCACCAATTCCGGGCCGCGGGGCCCGAGTCTGCCTCCAGGGTCTGCGTAGGTCTCCTCCCCAGGCCCACCAGGGGACGACTCTGTGTGGGCCGCGGCTGGAGCGGGGTTGTGTCTGGGTCGCCCGCTGCTTGTCCCGGGTCCGTCATGGTGTGGGACGGGGCCCGGGACCTCGTGCTTGCCGAGGCTGCTCTTTGGGGTCCCCGTGTGCCTGGGGCTCTGCCTTCAGAGGGGACCAAGGCCCTAGCACCAGTCCCCAGGGCCCACTGCTCTTGAGGCCCAGCCCTATCCCTTCCCCAGTCCCTGTTCTAGATCCTTCTGCCCAAGATCTGCCCATCTTCCTCCTGTAGCGGCCACTCCTCGTAAGACATCCCTGGATGGCCATACCTGCCTCCGCCCTGGTTCCCCACCTGCCCCCCTGCCTCTCTACGACACAGTAACATCACTCTCTGCAGAGCCCCTCCCATGCTGCCCCCCTCTCCAGGGCCCACAAAGCCCTGCCTATCTGGCCCCCACCAGCCTCCCTCTGCTGCAGTCACAGTGGCTGCCTCACCCCAGGGCCTTTGCACACAGCCATTCTGCCTGCCCCAGGTTGGTCTTCCTCAGACCTTTTTGCCCTTCTTTCTTCCTTGTTGATCTCCCCCCCCCGCCCCCTCCCCCACCCTGCCCCGCCCTGAACCAGCTCTTGTGCCCTCACCCTCATCCCAGTGATGGTGCAATTGTCTCCCCATGTGCCCAGCTCCAGACTCGGGAGCTGGCCCCAATTTCTCTCTGTCCCACACGTCTAATCCATTGGCAAGCCCTGGCCTCTCTCGTGCAAACCACACCTTGAACTGGCAGCTTCTCCCCGTTCCCAGTGCTCCCAGTGGGTTTCAAGTTATCAAGCCTCTTGCCTCCATGCTGATCAGCCCCCCAGCCCAAACCCCATCTTGGCTCCTGAGGGTTTCCAAACTCAGCCTCAAGTCCCCAGCTTGGCCTCTAAAGCCTTTTCCCAATCTGGCACCTCTCTGAGCATCTCACAGCCTCACCGGCTGACTTCAGGCAGGATTCCTACTCCCGGTCACAAAAAGGACCAATTCCCTTCTCTCCGTCCCGTGAACTAGAATGTTATCTGCCGAACCCTGACCTTTAGGGTGAGAGAGAAGATGGGGGTGGGGGGGCCAAAAAGAAATGCTGACAGTGTGCCAAGGCCCCGAGGTGAGCTCAGCACGCACACGTGCCCTGTTGCTGTCCACGGATGGTCCCCATCGTACAGACTGGGGGACCAAGTGGAAACCGAGACTCAGAGAGGGCAGGTGGCTTGGATAACAAGTGGCTGAGCAGGCTCACCTTGGGGTCTTTTTTCAGGCGCAGGCGATGGCCCCAGTGTGGGCTCAGGGACTGCTGGACCACGCCCCGGTGCCGCAGGTGGAAGTACTGCCCGTCAGGAAAGATCTGGGAACGTGAGGGGGCATCCGCAACGATGGCACCTGCCTCCGAGACGGAGTCCCCAGGACAGTGGCCAACATCCTCCCCCAACCAGGTGCGCCGCTGGGGGCTTCAGGTGCCCTCTGGGGGTCCCAGAGTCTGAAGCTGGTCGAGGCCTGGGTGAGCTGGGGGTCCTCGATATCTTGGGTACCCCTCCCGTCTGCCGGAGGGGTGTCCGGCCCCTGACTCTCCTGTCCCTTCGGGTGCCACCCACCTGCCCCAGGTAGACGAAGCCGAATTTGCGCGCCAGGCGCTCGGCCTCCCGGTAACCCTGGGACACCCGCACGGCCCAGCTGCTGACATAGATGGGAACCCGGGCCGAGGACCACCCCACAGGCAGGGGGCCAACGAGGGCCAGGCCCAGAGCCAAGGCAAGGCGCAGCCAGAGCGCAGTCCAGGCGGGCCGCATGGCGGCGGGGGGCGGGGCCGGGGCGGGGCCTCCGAAAACCCCTCCCCCCCGGCCAAACCGCCGAGTAGGCCCAAGCGCCCGCCCCGCCCCCGGGGCCATAGCAACCCCTGAAAGGCGTCAACTCCCAGGGGGCCTTGCGGCTGTCTCCCCCACCCCCCCTCCCCCACCTACCTCAAGGAGCGCGAAGATCCGGCCGAAGACGGGGCGGGGAGGGCGGGGAACACCCCCGCCCTGGTCTTCCACAGATCCAAACCCTCTGGAGCCTCAGTCTCCCTCATTTGTACAGTGACCAAAACTTCCGACCGACCTAGAAGAGAGTGTGCAAGGCTGCTACCCCTGGCCCGCCCCTTTATCCCCGCCCCCTTGCCTGCCCACCCCTCCCTCTAGAATTAGTCCTGCCTCCTACCCGGCCCAACCGGAATTGTTCTTCTGAGTAAGTCCCGCCTCCCCAGCTTAGCTCCGTCCCATCCCCCCCCTCCTCCGAGAGTCTGTCCCCCGCTCCTTTATGGTCAACCCCGCCCCTCCTCTGTTCTCGCCAATCAGCTCTGGTCTTTCTCCAGTTCCTCCCGTCAGCTCCGCCCCTCGGCATCCTTCTCTCCTCCTCCCCCAGCTCCACCCCCGCAAAGGCTCAGCCAATAATCCCCGGCCATGACCCCACCCCTCCAATCAGCTACGTCCCGCTTCCGCTCCGCCAATCGGCACCCTCGGCCTCCGCGCCCCGCCCTCTGCCCCCGGCGTCGCAGCTGGGGCGGCCGCGGCCCGCCAGAGGGCAATGCGGCGGGGGAGAAGGGGCAGGCCCCACCTCCTTTGTCCGCCCTGCCCTCCCATTGGCCGGAGTGGGGGACAGGGGGCGGAGACCAGCGCAGGGGCGGAGACCAGCTCGGGGGCGGAGTGGGGCTTCTCGCACCTGGGTAAAGCGGCACGCGCGCTGCGGGGCAGGTGTGCGGGGCCGCGGTCGAGCTCGGGCTGCCAGGCCCCGGCTCGCCGGTGTCATGGACGGCCTGCGCCAGCGCTTCGAGCACTTTCTGGAACAAAGGAACTTGGCCACCGAAGCGCTAAGGGCGCTCGAAGCCAAGACAGGTGTCGACAAGCGGTACTTAGCCACGGGTGAGCAGTCCGGGGCGCTCTGGGCTCCTGTCCCATTTCGCCGATGGGCACACTGAGGCCCTGGGGCAACGGGGTCCCGGGCCTGGCCCCTTCCGGCCGGCGTCTTCTGCAGGGTCCGGGCTCGGACGGTGGGGAGCACCCCCCTGGTGAGACAGATCCTGAGGGGTCGTGGACCAGGACTTTGCGTCTGCCCGCAGCCCCTCCTCTGCCCCCGCCCTGCGACCTCTGGCTAGTGTCACTCCCTCTCTCAGGCCCGGTAGTACCTCCACTCCAGTCCTCAGGTCTGGAGACCGTTCGCTGCCCCCTCCGTCGTGGCCCTGGGTGAATTCCAGGCCGAAGTCCGGTTCTTCCAGTTGTTCTGTCCACCCTGGGGGAGGAGAGAGCGGCGGGGAGACAGCCAGTGCCCTGGGAGTCTTGCCACACCCCCGTCCCACAGGAACATCAGCCTGGAAGCAAGTGTAGAGATTTTTCCCTCCCCCATGCTCCTCGCCAGGAGGAGAAGGGTCACTCCCATTCCCTCCCCCCATTGTTTTCCTACCAGTCACCTCCCCTGGGCGTGCCCTGTCCCTCTCCCACCCTGTGCTTTGGCCCACTGTGCCCAACTAGTCGAGCTGGGTTGTTTGACCCTGTGGTGGGGTTGGGCAAATATTGGCTGGGGGGCCACAGAGCGGGGAGCCAGCCCTTCTGACTGCTACCCCTCCAGTCCCCCTCCTCTTCCTCTTCCTCAGTGGCCTTGGATGCCCCCTGCCACTCTCCCAAACCGTCTAGTAAGTACTCCTTAAACGCTCCCTCCCCTCTTTTTCCATGTCCCAGGCCCCATGCCACCTCTTCCAGGAAGCCCCCTGGAGCGAATTCCAGGAACACTTTGTCCAGAAGTGGGGGGAGGGGATTGGGTGAGGACAGGGACGTATGTACTGAGCACCTTCTGTGTGCAGATCCCAGCAGTCCACTTTCCTCCCATTTTCCGCCAGCTGGGGAGTCCGTGCCAGGCAGGGAAGGTCCACAGTTTACTCCCCCAGGCCTTCAGTGCCCAGGCCATGTCAGCCTAGCCAGGAACCTGTCCCTGGGAGCAGGCCCTGACTTCTCTGCTGACTTTCCACATCCCTGATACCCGTGGGCAGGGCTTTAGTCATAGAGCACTGGGGAGGGGCCTATCGGGGAAGCTGGGAGGCACGGGGGGGGGGGGGGGGGGAAACTGAGGCCCAGAGAGTCAGGGGCTTTGTGGAAGGCTGCCTCTGCCCCCCCCCTCCGTCTGGAGCATTCATCCCTCCCTACCCACCCCCCTCCCTGAGCCCTGTCTGTTGCTGATCTCTGGGATGGTGCCCCCCCTCAAATGTCCAAGGTCATCCTCCCGTTGCTGAGGCTGCAGGAATAGGGATTGAGGGAGAGGTGCCCTGGGAAACCTGCTCCCCCCAACTAGCAATTGGGGGTGACATCCTCCTTGGGCCCCACCTGCCCCAGATGGTCAAATCCCCAGCCCAGGTAACAAAGGAAACCCAGATGAGGCAGTGACCAGACCTCCTGGGGCCAACTGGGGAGACCCCCTTCCCTGTCCTGACCCCAGACCCTAGGGATAAAGACTAACCCAGGTGGAGGGAAGGGAGGGGGTGCCCTTTGGTACGCAAGTGACCTCTGTCTCTACAGATAACCGCCTGGGGAGGAGGCCGGAGGCTGTAAAATGCTCCCAGGAGCCCAGAGGCTCTCTGAGTGACCTTGGTCCCCCCTCCTCCCAGCTGCCCTGTTGTTCCGGCCAGTGAGCGAGACACAGCAGGGAAGCACAGAGACCTGCGCACTTAATGAAGGCAGTGTTTACCAGGACTGTTTGCAAAGCAGCTAACACTCCTGGCTCCCCACCTCCCCCAGCAGTGTGTGCTCCGGGCCGTCACTGGGAATGTGTTTGTACCCCCAGAAGGTGCTCAGCAAACCTGTAGAAAAGAGGAGCTCTCTCTGTTGAGTGGTATTAGCTATCCCCAAGGCCGCCTGAGGAGGCAGGGTCATTACCACCCCATTGACAGATGGGGAAACTGAGGCTCCAAGCAGAGAGAAAGACTTGCTCGGTGTCACGCAGTGAGTGGAAAAGCAGAGGGGTCTCCTGGGTCTGGGGGACGCTACCACGTTCAGCTGTCTCCCACTAAGACAACAGCCCCCACTTGAGGCTATGCTGTCCCCCTCGGGGTACTGAACAATGTCTGGGGACATCTGTGGTTGTCGCGGCTGGGGGCGCTCCTGGCACGGATGAGTGGGGGCCAGGGATGCTGTTCAGCCCCCGCAGTTCCCGGGGCGCCCCCACGAAAGATGTTCTGGCCCGGATTGTCTGCGGTGGCCAGGATGAAAAACCGTATTGAGATAAAGATTACCAATGTTGCCTTTCTCTGCTCACTGGGAATCAAGTCGTCTTTTTTTAATGTTCATTTATTTTTGAGAGGGAGAGAGACAGAGCTTGAGCGGGGGAGGAGTCGAGAAAGACAGACACACAGAATCCGAAGCAGGCTCCAGGCTCCGAGCTGTCAGCACAGAGCCCGATGCGGGGCTCGAACTCACGAGCTGTGAGATCTTGACCTGAGCCGCCCAGGCGCCTCCAGGAATCACATCTTAATGAAGGAATGAACAGCCTTACTTCTAGGTTTTTCTCCCATTGTTTGCATTCAAATGCTGGGCGTTTGTGCCCGGCCCTCCCCTCGGGACCCAGAGTAAGGCAGTTATGATTGGAGACGGTCACTTACTCATTCGACACGTGTTTATTGGGCAACTACTCTACCCATCAGGGCCAAGGTCCCCACCTGCCCTTGGGGAGTTCACCGTTCGGGGGTGGGGGGGACCGACTGATAACTGGTTGCACACACGAGGAGACACGGGGCTCAGGGCCATAGTAGGCGTCACCAGGGCGCTGCGGGGGCAGCAGGCCTATCCCGGAGGGGTCTCTCGTAGGGGCAGCGACTGTGGCAGACTGGGTCTGCCAGGCCAGGAGGAGGCCTCCGGTGCCGGGGTCGGCTCGGAGCGCGCCGCCCTGCCCACACCCTCTCCTCCCGCAGGAGCCGCCACTCTGCTAAGCCTGTATCTTCTGTTCGGCTTCGGGGCGTCTCTACTGTGCAACATAATCGGATTTGTGTACCCAGCATATGCTTCGTGAGTGCCCGCTGGCTGTCCGGGCGCTGGGAGGGGGTGTCAGGGGCTCTGGACAGCCCCTGACTCCGCGCGCCTCCCGCCCCCAGAATCAAAGCAATCGAGAGCCCAAGCAAAGAAGACGACACTGTGTGGCTCACCTACTGGGTGGTGTATGGACTGTTCGGGCTGGCCGAGTTCTTCAGCGATCTACTCCTGTCCTGGTTCCCTTTCTACTACGCGGGCAAGGTGGGTGGCCCCCGGGACGCACGCAGGGCTGGGGGCCCCCGGGAGCAGGCAGGTGCCCGGGAGGCCAGGGGTGTGAGGGGGAGACCCGGCCCCTTCTCTGCGGAGCTAGCCCCCCGCCCCCACCGGGGGGGGGGGTCTGACGGAGGCGGTCCATCTGGTGGGGGAGGCCCGCCCTGCACGGGTCTTGACGACCCCCGCCCCGTGCCCGCAGTGCGCCTTCCTGTTGTTCTGCATGGTTCCCGGGCCCTGGAACGGGGCTCACATGCTGTATCATCGCGCGATACGGCCGCTGTTTCTAAAGCACCACGAGGCCGTGGACAGCGTCGTGAGAGACCTCGGCGGGAGAGCCCTGGACGTGGCAGTGGGAATAACCCGGGACGGTGTGTGCTCACAGGGTGCAGGGGCGTCTGTCTGCCGCAGGCCCTGTCCGTCTGTGCCCCCCACCCGCCTGCCCCTGCCCGCTTTCCCTCCTGCCCCTGCCCGGCCCCTGTCTGGCCTCCGTGTGGCTGCACCCCCTCACTGTCAGCCTCTCTCTCCTACGCTTTCGGGAACCAGTCCTGCAGACCCTGGCCCGCGGCCGGGCTCTCGTCACCCCCGCCGCTGCCCTTGGAGCCGAGCGTACGTACTCCCGGGCCTGGGCGGCAGGGCCTGCGTGTGCGGGCGCTGTCCCCGCGGAGGGTGGGAAGACGGCCCCGGCCCCGGCCCCGGCCCCGGCCGGGGGCGGCCGCCTTGCCCCCGACCGACTCCCTGCGGCCCCGGGGCCGGGCCTGCCTCACCCCCCCACGGCCTCTCTCTGCAGCCCAAGCAAGCGTGACCCAGCCCCAGAAGGACAAGTGAAACCCTCGTCCAGCCGCTACGCAGACCTGCCGCCTGGCGAGCTGGGGGGCACGTCACACCCCAAGCCCTCCACGAACTCCTCGACCGACGCCTCAGGGGAGCCCCCCGCCAGCCCCGCCTCCCCGAGCAAGCCGCTCCCCGGGAGCGCCTCCCAGACCACCTCGGGCCAGTCCCCGCCGGACCCCCCGGCCGGCGGCTCCCGGCTGCCCTCCAAGTCTCAGAACCGGCTTCGGCTCCGGGCACGAGTGAGCCCCTCCGGCCGGCCGCGCCCCCAGTCATCTGTCACCTCCTCGGGCCAACCCCAGCCGGCCCCCCAGCCCGCGGGCCCCAAGCAGCGCACCAGCACCTCCCCCAGCCGGGGCCCCCCCGTGGCGCAGCCCCCCGAGAAGACCTCGGATGGGCCGGGGGAGCCGGCCCCCCAGGCCTCCAAGGGCAGCCCACCGCCCACCAGCAGCACCTCGGCGCCCCGGCTGCCGGCCCCCTGCCTGTGCGCGTCCTCGGCCGAGTACACGTCCGAGTCCACCACGGAGGTCACGTGCAGCTGGCCGCACCTCAGACACGGGCTCCGCTGCCTGCAGCACTGCTGGCGGCTGAAGCATCTGGCCTGCTAGGGGGGCTCAATAAAGCTCATCCGACGACCCGTCTGGCCGTGTCCTCGGGGGTGGGGGAGCCCCTGGCCGGCGTCTCCTGATCCAGAGCCGACGCCGCGTGCCCCGCTTCGCAGACGAGGAGACTGAGGCCCGGAGAGGCGCCCCCGCCTGCCTGAGGTCTTGCCACGGGGCTGAGAAGGATCACAGAGGAGAGCTCGAGAGAGAATTGGCATCTGAGTCCTTTATTTGGGAGGGGGTCCTGGGGAAAGGACGGAAGAGGGCGGGTGTGCGATGGGGGGAGAAAGGAGCCCTGGGGGCCAGTGTCACAGACACGCCTGAGGCTTTCCCTGCCCCCGTCCCACCGGGGGTGGGCGGGGGGCAGTGGTCCTCCCCTCCGGCCCGCTCCCCCTGCCAGCAGCACCTGGCCCGGGACCACAGGGCGCCTCCAGCCAAGGTGGGGGGCAGGAGACTGGGGGAAGACAGGGGGTGTCGCCCGCAGGGCCTCCTACAGCCCGTGGCTCCTCTCCTGTCTCGTTTTGTCTTTAGTTGGTTTCTTTTCTTTTTTTTTTTTAAGTTTACTTCTTCTGAGAGAGAGAATCCCAAGCAGGCTCCCCGCTGCCAGCGCAGAGCCTGACGCGCGGCTTGAACTCACGATCCCTGAAATCATGACCTGAGCTGAAACCGAGAGCTGGACGCTTAACCGACTGAGCCCCCCCAGCGCCCCTAGTCGGTTTCTTTTTTGACACCAACATGACCCTGATCGTAAAACCAGGCAGAGACACAAGGAAGGAAGGAAGGTGCCCAGCCCGTTGTGTGGATAGAGACGCGAAGAGTCTAAGAAAGGGCAAACTCAATCCCACGGCGTCTTCAAAACAATAGAACACCCCCCATTCGAGGTGGGGTTCCTGGAAGCAGAGCCCGAGTCGGAAGCTGGGTGGGTGGGGGGGCCGCTGAGCAAGGAGCTGGTCTCGGCTGGGAGACCCGACCCTGAGCAGGAAGTGCACCCTGGAGTTCTGGCCCAAGGCAGGCGGGGTGTCACCTGTGTCTCCTCCAGAGTCTCAGCCCCACCCGAGAGGGGGCTGTAAGCTCATGGCTCGTCCCATCCAAAGGCCCCCAGCCAGGCATCTGCAGACACACTAGGAAGGCCCCGGGGCCCCGCAGCGTCCAGCTCGGTCAGCCCCTCACCCAGGACCTGCTTCTCCAAGATCCCAGTTGGTCACAGCCCCGGGGGAAACACGGGGGAGCGTCAGGATGAACGAGGCAGATGCTCACAAGGCTTATACCTCCGTGGTTCGCTGGGGGTGATGATGCTGCCCCAGGGGCATCAGACGATGTGGACACACTTGAGGTGTCTGTGCCGTGTCCCACAATCCCTCTCCCTGCCCCGGCAGTCCCAGCTTGTCCGCGGCTGGTGGTGGCCGCTGGCGAGCGATGGGTCCGATTCATTCGTTTGATCATTCAGCAACTATTGAGCACCCACTGTATGCCAGGCACTGTTCCAACAGTCAAGGGAAGAGTGATGGCCCAGAGAGAGAAAAAAATCTCTGCTCCTGAGGATTTGGGGAGGCGATGATCAGCATGATAAACACGGATGTCAGAGGGAGGTGAATGTTCCGGGGAAACATGCAGTGGGGAGGTGGGGGGTGGCGGCAACGGTATCAGGAACAGTCAGAGAAGGACCTGTCTGCGGGAGTGACATTTGAGTAGAGGCATGAAGGAGATAGGAAAGTCAGGTCAGAGGCACGAGTCTTGCGAAAGCCAGGGCAAAAGTGATCCGGGCAGAGAGAAGAGCACGTACAAAGGTCCTGAGGTAGGACTGTGCCTGGCGGGCTAGAGGAAGAGTGGGGTGGTCAGCGTGGATGAGCTGAATGAGGGGGAGAAGGGAGGGGAGTCTGGGGTGAGCCTGAGCACACGGACGGCATGGTGAGGACTTTGGGTTTTGCTTGGGGACGCAGGCTTCGCTGGGATCGAGGGTAATCATTAAGGAGTCCCCCGCCCTGCTGAGAGGTCCACACGGGTTTTGGGGACAGGGATCTGGGAATCTGCTCTTCACTGGCCCAACTGTCTGAACAACGTGGGGTGGCCGTAGTCCGGGGAAAGGGTGGCGGTACCGGGCTCTCTCTGCACCTGGCGCTGTCCCCCGCCACCCAAGGGGGACAGCACAATGGGCTCTAGAGGTGTCCCTCCAAAGATGGTCCCCGGCCCACCCAGGGTCAGCTCACCACGTGGCAACAATGACATCTAGTCCCTCGGACTTGTTTTGTTTTTCACTTAAACATACGGAAGAGTGTCAGCAGTGACTCGGGGACAACATGGCCCCTCCCAGCCACCTGGCAGTGGCCACGTGCTTCCCTGTCCGGCTCAGGGCCGTGTCCATCAGACGCACCGCGTCGCTGGAGGGGTCGCTCACACGGTAGTGTCTGGGGCTGGTAGACAGGATTCATTTGGCTCGTGCGCACCATCCACCGTCGATGGAGTGGTCTCCAGCTTGTGGTTACCGCGACTCAAGCTGCCAGGAACATCCTAGAACCGGCCTTCGGTGAGCAGAGCTCTGGTTTCCTCGGGGCGCACACCTGTCAGAGAGTGCAGGGCGAGCATTTCTGAGTGTCGTGGGGTGGCTGGAAAGAGCCACGAGCACGCTGGGAGGCTTAAAATCACAGACATTTATTCTCCCACATTCTGGAAGCGGAGGTCAGGGTGTGGCAGGACCGAGCTCCTCCCTCGGCAGGCTCCAGGGCAAGGTCCTGTCCGCCTGTCCCAACTCCTGGAGGCCCCAGGCATCCCTGGGCTCGTGGCCGCGTCCCTCCAGTGCCTGCCTCTGTGGCCATGTGGCTGTCTCCTCTGTCTCCGTCTAACAAAGACACTTGTCCCTGGGTTTAGGGCTCACCTTGGTGATCCAGGATGATCTCGTCTTCAGACTCTTAGTTACGTCTGAAAAGGCCCTTTTGCCAAACAAGGTCCTGGTCACAGGTTCCGGAGACTAGGCTTCAGCCCGCCCAAAGTGGTCCCGCCAGTGCCCCCTGTGACCCGCAGGTAACCCTGTGGGCTGTAGGACGGCCCGGGGCTCTCAGCAGCGGTGGGGGCCCAGGCCCTCCGTGGGTTAACCCTGGCTCAGGGTCAGAGAGAGTAGGCGGGCCCGGGGCAGGCATTAGGGGGGTGCTGGCCGCAGAGACTTAAACATAGTAAGAAAAGCATCAGGACCCCAGAGCCAGCGATGTCGTGGGGAAAACTTCAGGGGGCGAAGGAAACCATCGTGGCCGGAATCGCTATGTTACGGACGGGACGCAAGCTTCGAACTCACATTTGTGTTCTTTACCCTTTAACAAACCCTGTGGGTTCAGAGAAGCCCCAGTGATGACCCACCTGTCGCGGCCAAGGGAGCTCGCTGCAGGGAAGTCTGACCGTCCTCGCTCGTGGTCCCTTCCGGCGACCACATGGGCACTGTGTATCCCCATGGGGACACAGGGACTGCTAAAAACCGAGACCGGGGATTGTGGAGAGGACGACACAGCCCTGGGGTCACCCCGTGTCTGCCATTCTCTGACCACCTGGAGTGCGTGTTCGTGCGCGGGATTTGAACATCTGTACAATCCCAGCGGCGTCTTTTCTCTCTTAAGTGTTCAAGTGTTTGTTTCATTTCATTTTATTTTAATTTTTTAAATGTTTTTGTGTTTTTTTTTTTGAGACAGAGAGAGACAGAGCATGAACACGGGAGGGTCAGAGAGAGGGGGAGACACAGAACCTGAAGCAGGCTCCAGTCCCCGAGCGGTCAGCACAGAGCCCGACGCGGGGCTTGAACTCATGGACGTGAGATCATGAGCTGAGCCGAAGTCGGATGCTCAACCAACTGAGCCCCCCAGGCGCCCCCCCTCGTGTTTCTTTTAAATTTTTTCTATTGTTTTTTATTTATTTTTGAGACAGAGAGAGACAGAGCATGAACGGGGGAGGGGCAGAGAGAGAGGGAGACACAGAATCGGAAGCAGGATCCAGGCTCTGAGCCATCAGCCCAGAGCCCGACGTGGGGCTCGAACTCACGGACGTGAGATCGTGACCCGAGCCGAAGTCGGACGCTCAACCGACTGAGCCCCCCAGGCGCCCCCTCGTGTTTCTTTTAAAGCGAAAGAGCAAATCAGGACATCAAGGGACCGTCCGCGGCGACTGGTATGTGATCGGACCTGGAAACAATGTTGCCTCACGGAGCGGGGTGCCACTCAGGGGTCCTGTCTGCCAGGGCGCATCCCACACCGGTCTCTCCTCCACCGGCTGGGCCAGCCGGTCCAGGAGCTCGGGCAGGGCTGCCCCGTGGACCCCTCCCCCCCCCCCCCCCCAGTCCCCGACATAGCCCACTCAGTGGCAGAGGTGCAGGGACAACCTCGGGCAGCCCTGACGGGCACAGAGGGGCCTTGGGTGTAGGTGCCAGTGTCAGGAAGCCAGAGTGTGGGGAGAGGTGTTGCTGAGGAAGGCTAGCACCCAGGGGAGAGGCAGGGGCCCTCTGGGTGCAGGCATCACCAGGTGCCTGGCTTCCCTTCCTTTCCCGTCCCACCACCAGGGGGCGCCCAGGCCCCACACCACCCTCCAGCGCTGTGCCCCGTTTAACACCTGGCAGAAGGGGGGCCCAGGGGGTCCCCAGCTTCAGTACTTGCCCCGGGGACCGGGACGGGGCCAGGTCTGGGACCCAGAGGCAGGGGAAGGAGTCCGAGGGATGCGGTTCCCACGCTCAGAGCTGCGAGGGGCTGAAAGGATACTCGCAGATGGGGAAACTGAGGCCCAGGGAGGGGCAGGGTCCGGCCACAGGTCACCTGCAAGGTCAGGCACTGAGCCTGAGACCCACAGTTGAGCGTCCTGTGTCCTAAAGGAAAACACAACGACGGACGGTACGGAAGACCAGACTGTCCCATCCAGGGAGAGAAGGTAAAGGGTGGCCCTTCCAGAGTGCCCCGAGAAGGTTTGTTGGGTGACACCCTCCAGGTACCTCTAATTCACACTTGGCCTAGGTCTGCCCTCCTGGCCCCAGAAGACTGATGAGTAGAACATATCCAGGAGGACACAGGAGGACAGGGACCGGGGCCCTGGGTGGCATGAGATGGCAGTGTGGCCCTCAGGGGGCGTGGGGAGGGGGCACTGGACCAGGAGGAGGAGGAGGGCTGGGGTGCACGTGAGAGTGTGTGCACACACCGTGACAGCGTGACCGTGGGTCTGACTCCCAGCACATCCTGGAACTTCTGCAGCCGCGTATGTGTCACTGGGGTGTCCTCGTCGTAAAAGTGCTCGCAAAGATTAAATAGGGAGAAACAGGGATGGAGGGCAGTGTTGTCCGAAAGAAACCCAGCCAGGGGCATCTGGCCAGCTCAGTCGGGGGAGGATGTGATTCTAGGTCTCCGGGTTGTGGGTTCGGGCCCCACATCGGGCGTAGACATTATTTTAAAAATAAAATCGAAAGGAAGGAAGGAAGGAAGGAAGGAAGGAAGGGACAAAGGGATGAAGGGAGGAAGGAGGAGAAAAGGAAAAAAAGGAAAGGAAAGAAAGAAAGACCCAGCCAGACTAGCTGAGGCGCTCAAGATTATCTCCGAAATTCCTGGTGGCCGGGGCAAAAGGGGAAATGGGTACCTTCCAGTACCTGGGTAGGCGTGTCTTCTAGGGAGCATGTCTGTTGGAGACAGTGTCTCTGAACACATGAGGCGTACGTGTGTCAGTGAGAAGAGAGAGCACAGAGTGTCAGGGAGTTAAACAGCAGTGAACGTCCTGGTAACCAGGGCAAGAGGGGAAACTGCTCTATTCCAAGGTCTTGTTGGGCAGCCTTCCTTTGGGCCATGCCCGTTTGTGACAGTGTCTCTACGAAAGAGAGCATGGGGCAAAGCAAATAAAAGCAGACACAAAGTTTCTAAGTATAAATCATCTATGAGCTTCCTGGCAGCCAGAGTGAGAGAGGAAATAAGAGCGTCTCTTCAGTGTGTCCTCCCTCACCAGTGCCTCCTGCTCATGACAGTGGATCTGACTGTGTGCAGGGACAGCTAAGCATGTGGAGTAGGCGGGAAGCCACTGGAAGCCAGGGCAAGACGGGAAATATGCTGAGTTTGAGCCCGGTCAGGCACGCCTCTGTTGCTGTAGGTGGCAGGGGCCCGGTCAGGCGGGGCAGTGTCGGGCAGCCAGGCGCACGCGGCTGTCCTCCGCAGGGCTCCACGCTCGGGCGTAGCCAGCGTGGGGCAGCAGCAGCCGGTCCCGAGTGCCGTCAGGGCTGATGAGGCGCTGGACGGCCAGCAGGTACTCGCGATGGAGGTCCAGCCGCGGGCAGGGGCAGCGACCCAGGGCCCACACGTACTCCAGGGCCCGCAGTGGCGAGCGGTTCTTATAGATGAGCTGCACGCGAACCTCATAGCGCGTCTCCTGGGCCTGTTGGAGGCGGCTCAGCACTCGGGCCCTGAACACTGTGGGCAGGACTTTGCTGAGGCCGACTGGACACTCCACCCTGGGCACCCCCCCTCAGGTGCACCCCGTTGCCAGAGAAAGGAACCGGGGCCAGATGGAGCACTGGGGGTCCCTGGGGACTGTGGAGAGGGGCCTGGGATCAAGGAGGGGTCCAAGTTCAGATGAGGGCAAAGGGTCAGATCAAGGAGTCCCATTAGGGGCAGAAGGAGTCAAGTCGGAGTCAGGTCAAGGAGTCAAGGGTAAGGTCAGATCGCCGTCAGGGGTCAGCACGACAGGGCTGAAGTTCAGGTCAACCAGGAGTCAGGTAACGGTTGGGGTCAGGAGTCTCTCACCGAAGTCGCCGCCGCAATAGTGGAGCAGCCGGTGCGCGCGACCTCGAGTGTCTGGGCACGGGGAGCAGGGGTCTGTGGGGGGCGCACGGTGAGGGGCACGGACCTCAGCTGCCTGCTAGCTCCCACCGGGCCGTCCCCACCTCACCTGGGGCGGGGGGCGGGGTCCTCGGGGAAACGGCCGCTGGGGCCGCGGGGGCTTCAGCGGGCTGTGGTTCCACCTCCCGAGGCTGCGGCTGCCGCAGGGACCAGCCCAGGGCCTGCGCCTGCGCCTGGAAGGGGCCGTAGCGCTCCCGAGGGAGCCAGAACTCGAACTCGATGCCGGGGTTGGGCTCCTGCAGGAGGACCTGGAGGGGTGTCACGCCGAGGGAGCCGCACTCGGACCCGATGGCCCAGCTTCCCCCCTCCGGCCCCCGGCCCCCCGCCCCCATCCAGTAGCCAACCGCCCCCTCCATCTCCCAGCTGCCCCCGCAGAGCCTGGGCCGCACCTGCAGGAGCAGGTCTTGGGAGGTGGGCCCAGCCGCGCGCAGCGTCTCCTCTGGCCCCGCAGCGCGGGTGTAGACCACACGGGTGCCCGCCGCCTCGTAGGTCCCGGGTGGGCTGACCGCCCAGTTCCCGTTGAGCACGTAGCGCCCGTCGACCCCTATCAGCGCTGCAAGGGAAAGGTCAGCCCGGGCTCCGGGAACCGGCCCGTTCCGCCTCCCGCACCCCTTCCCCCCCAGCCGCAGCCGCAGCCTCCCCGGCTGTATCCGAGGCGGCCAGCAAGACGCCTCCCCCTTCGGGCCCTGCGATACCCAGGTGGTTGCGGCTCCGGTGGGCCACGCGGATGTGTCTGGCGCCCTCGGGGATCAAGGTCACGTTCCAGTACCCAGCGAAGGCACCTGGGCGGAAGGAAAGGAGGGCGTTGGGCGCGAGTGGGAGGGTATTTGAGGGATGAGTTGAGGATTAAATGAGATACTGCGGTAAGCAGGTTAGCCAGGGTCCTGGCACCTCCACAACGCTCGGTAAACTTTTGGAGGTAAGATTATTCTCGCTTAAGTGCAGCTGGGAAAGGGTTAAAACCCCATCTGTTCCGGGAAGGGCGGGGCCATCTGACAGTAACCAGTCAGAATGAAGAGAGGGAGGGGGCTGGGCCACGGACTGCCCAATCAGCTCGGGATTTCGCTTCCGGGCCCGAGGCTCGTTAAAGGGCCCGCTCTGGGCAAGCGGGTACGACGGGGAGGGCGGTCACCGGAGTCACGGAACACGCGCTGCACGAAAAGGCACGACTCGTTGGCGCCGCCGCAGCGGCCGCAGTGATCTTCGCGGGCGTCCGAGCCCAGCAAACCGTCACAGCCGGCGCTCTACAGGGGCGGGGAGGACGAGCGCGGCTTCGCGGACAGCCCCTGGCCTGGGACAGCCCTAGGAGGCGGGGCCGGGGGGGGGGGCCTAAGGGGAAAGGGGCGGAGTGGAGCCTAGCATGGGCGGGACCCGGGGCGGGGTGGGTGCGGTGCTGGGGGCGGGGCTTGGAGAAGGGGGCGGGACCCGGGAGAGAAAGGAGTGGGGTCCGTGGCCAGGGCCTGGATGTGAGGTGGACGGGGGGCGGGGCCCGGCGAGGCCTTACGAGGCAGCGGCCGGCCACGCAGAGCCCCTGGGCCCCGGGGCTGCAGGGGGTGCCGTCCAGGACGCGGCCGAAGGTGTGGTAGAAGGCGTGCCCCTCGGCCAGGCAGTGAAGGTCGCACTGGTTGGGCGCTGGGGACAGAAGGAATTGTTGGGCCAGTCCAGGACGTCTGTCGGGGCTTCTGGCCTCCTCCCCCTCAGGCATGTGCGGCCCAGGGACTCAGCCAAAGCCACACTTGGAGGCTTTGGTTAGAGCCAGGATTGGAACTTAGGTGGCGTCTGCCTTCAGCTCCCAGACCCTCCCAGGCAAGTACCCGGGCAAGTACCCGGGGCCGACGCATGCATGCATTCCTGTCAAGCCCTAACATTAGGGAGCCCATTGTTCATACTTTCGTCCTGCAAACGTTCACAGAGCACCTACTACTTTCCCGACACCGACACCGTTCCAGGCTCTGGGGTATGGCAGTGGGCAGAAGTCACTCAGCACATGGGCCCTGCACCCCGCATGTGCCCAATAAAAAGTGCCCAGTGCTGAAGCACCTGGGTGGCTCAGTCAGTTACGTGTCTGACTCCGGCTCAGGTCATGATCTCACAGTTTGCGAGTTCGGGCCCCGCACTGGGCTCTCTGCGGTGGGCACAGTGCTGGCTTTGAATCCTCGGTCCCCCCCTCTCTCTGCCCCTTCCTCTCTCTCTCTCTCAAAAATAAATAAACAGTGGGAGAAAAAGAATTTTAAAAAAGGAGTATTCAGTACTGACTGAATGCAGAGCAGCTGGGTGTGTCACTGGCCCTCCCCCGGACTCAGTTTCCCGGCTGCCTGGCAGTGGGGCACAGTGGACAGTCTGGTCACAGGCTCAAGCTCACAGCCGCAGGGATCCGTGCTCCTCCTGGCTCCCACTTCTCTGAGCCTGGCTGGCAGACCCTGCCTGGCACAGAGCCCAAGCTGGCCTTGGAGGGCCTCTGGGGGGGGGGGGTGGGGATCATGGCAAATTTCCTCTAATTCTTAGGGGGGGGAAAACACACAAAAAACCAAAACACCCACGAGGCTGACCGATGGAATCTTCTCCATTGTCAGCTTTTCTTATCTGTATCTGCTTCCACTATGGTGTCTAAAGCTGTCTGTTTCCCTTAAATGCGGAGGCACACTGCCCCGGGCACGCAGTTACATAACTTGCTATTTTCAGCTAAACGCGGCGACAATTCCTGCCACCGGGATAAGTTTGAGAACTGTTGGCCTCTGGATACGGCTCCACGCAAATCCTCAGGCTGTGTTCAACCCCGTGCAGAACGAACCCTGCCTCCCTGTGCTGCTTCATACCTCACACCTGCTTTCCCCTCCACTTCAACTCCTATGCATCCTTCAAAGCCCCAGTGCTGATGTTCTCTTGCAATCCTCCGGTCGTCTTTCTTTCTCAGCAGCCCCTTCGCCCTGCCTCCTGTGGACCAACAGGAGGCAAGGCTACTCACCACCGTAGAAGGGCACCCACTGGTAAGTCTTCTGGGTGCCTAGGACGGGGTGGCCATTGTAGAGGGCACACTGGAGGTCTCGGAATGGAATGGCCCCTGGGGGACAGTCCTGAGGACAAAGATGGGTAGGTCCGAGGCTGGGAGAGCCCCAGGGGAGCCCAGAGAGCCTGGCAGGGCGGCAGGTGTATTTGGGGGGCACGAGTGGGGAAGCAGGAAGTCTTCAAGGCGCACCCGAGGGCCCCGGAGGTGGACAGAACTTACCGGCAAATGGCAGTGGCGGTACTCATGGGTGTCTCCCCAGCATGTGTCTAACCCGGGAAGCCTACAAGGAACAAGAGGGCCAGAGTGTGGTCGGGACCCCCAGTAACCCTCTTTCCAGAGCTGGCCTGCCCACCCTTGGGCCCGGCCGCCCCCACCCACATTCCAGCCGGATCAGTGGGATTAGAAGGCACAGCATGTGTGGGCAGGCAGAGGGTGCGGCCAGCAGTGGGGCGGGCTGGCGGGAGAGGAGGGGCAGGCACCCCCCTCCCACCCCACCCTGCTAAGCCCCAGCTTTCTGCGCTCACCAGATGCAGCGGCGGCTGCGCACAGAGACACCCCGCCCACAAGAGCTGGAACAGCGACTCCAGGAACCCCAGGGGGTCCACTCACCTGGACCCTACTTGGGGAGAGAGAGGCACCATCGGCCTGGAGACAAGCCAGTGGCCCCCACACCGCCGGCCAGGTCCCCAAGCCCACTGGCTCCCTGGACTCGTGTCCCCCCTTACCTGGGCACTGCCCCCTAAACCACAGTTCAGGAGGGTCCACAGCAGAAGCAGGTTCTGGAGGGGGCGGGGTGTGGGGGAGCAGAGAGGGCGCGGCAGTGGGGGCGCCAGCAGGCCGGGGTCGGAACCCCAGCTCTGTGCCCACTGGCTGTGTGATTTGGGGCAGTCATTTAACCTCTCTGGGCCTCTGTTCTTGTCTCTGAAAAGTGGGGTAATAACAGGGCCCCCGTTACAGGAAAATCTGAGGGGTCCGTCAGACCAGATAAGAAAAGCACGCTGCACAGAGCCTGGTGAGGGGGAGGGAGAGCTCAAAGAATTATCTGCTTTTATTGCTATTGTTTGCCGTCTGATTACATGCACACAGCAAGTGCTTAATCTGTGTCTGATTACGGAAGGAATCATTCCAGGACAGTGCACAGGAATCTCCACTGTCGGGACCCCATCACCACTCTCCCCACCGTCAACGCGTCTACCTTTCTGTGTGGCCAAGGGCCAGCCACTCCACATCCCCAGGCCTCAGTTTCCCCATCTGTACAATGGGGATCAGCTGGTCTCAGTCCAGCGCTGAATGAGGGACTGCGGAGAAGGTGCGGCTGGCGGGGCTGGCTCGGGGGCTGAGTCCCGGGCAGAAGCCCCCTGGCTGCACCTGGGCCTCCAGGGCCACCTCGGCTCCCAGACCTGTGGTGGCAGGGAGCCCCTGGATTGGGGGTCACAAGGCGGGTTGACCTGGCCCCAGTCCAGCCGGTGCCCCGTGACCTCATGTGCAGAGGGTGTGGGCTCCACCAAGGGCAGCCTGCAGAGGAAAAGGAGCCACTGATGAGGGTAGTGCAGGAAAGAGGGAGGCCTCTGGGGGTGAGTGGACTGGAGGGGTAGACTTGTCTCCCAGGGCCTCAGTTTCCCCATCTGTCAGAGAAAGGGTGAAGTCCCTTGCCATCCACACCCTCCTCGTGACCATGGCATTGCCAGAGAAAGGCGGAGGGAAGCGGCCACCCCGTGAGTCCTTTCTCAGGCCAGGGCCAGGGTGCCCAAAGGACTGAAAGAACCAGCTGGAGTTCTTCAGCCCTGAGTTCCAGGGCCCTGGTCCTGTACCAGTGGACTCTGGACCCTCTCCAGCCTCAGTTTCCCTGGTTCTCAGGCGCTGACATTCAGACCTGGGCATCAGGCGCTGGGACGCATGGTGGCCCCGGGTGCTGAGAACCTTGGGGACCACTGGGCAGGGCCCTTCTCTGCCCAGAGCTGTGTAGCCGGCTGTATCTGTGCCCCTCTGAACCCCGAGTCCGGGCTGGCCTTGGAGAGCTGAGATGGGGGGTGGCCTTTCCACACGCAGCCCCCTCCCCCCACACACACTAAGCGCTAGCCCCTGGGGTGGGAGTCCAAACCCGGTGCTAGAAGCGCCATTTTTCTGCTCCCCAGGGAACCCTCCCCGAGGAGCATGACACATCCCGTTTTGGCCGCGCCCCAGCCTGCAGGTGTGATCCCGGAGCAAGCCGCACCTCTAGGCCTCAGTTTCCCCAGGAGGGGGCGGGGATGAGCTCTCTCCCACCCTGGGATCGCTGCCAGGCCAGCCCCTCACCGGCCCGGGCCCGGCGACGGGGAGGAGACGCCGGCCGGGATTGTGGGGGGATAGGAAGAGGGACTTACCGGCTACGGAGAGCCCAGGCGGCACGTCCCGGCTCCCCGGGCGGCCGCAGGACAGGCGGAAGCGGCGGGGCCCGCGGGGAGGGGCGGGGGGAGCCAGGAGCAGCCCCTCCCACCCGGCCTCCCAGGGCGCGCCCAGGCCGGGGTCCGGCGGAGGGGCAGCCCCGTGCGCCCTCGCGCGGCGGTTGCGCGCCTCGGCGCGGATCTACGGCAGGGGACTGTCCCGCGCGGGCGCCAGCGCCTCAGACCACGGCCTGGTGTTCCAGAGTCCGTATCCCGGTGACCTTGGAAAGCCCCGGGGCGGGGGAGACGTGAGGGAACCGACCGCCTCTACCCCCCCCACCCCCACCCACCCCGGGGCTGCTATTCCGGGCGTCGCGCTCAGGGCTCGGGAATGTGCGAGAACCGAGGTGGCCCTGCCGTGGTTCCGGGAGTCCGGGACGCTGTCCCATTTCCACCGACGCCTAGATCGCGTCCCCGCGAGGGTCCCCATTCCCGGTCAGTACCTCCCTCCCCTGGTCCTTCCCCCGAAGCCTCCCTCAACGTTACCCTACTGAGGAACCCGCGCGCCCGGTTGCAATCCTGAGGCTCCCACTCCGGGTCCCGGCCACCCCAGAGCAGGGCCCCAATGCACTGGGAGAAGCTCAGCTCGAGGGGCCGGGCGTGGGGGGCGGAGAGCCCCCTTCCAGCCCCTCCAGGAGCATTCCCGGGCACTGCTGTCACCAGAGGACGTGCCCCACCCTGCCTTCCGCCCTCCCAGGCTGAGCAGCGATTTGGAACCAGACCCTCTCGCGCAGGGGCGTGCCCCCGCCCCATGACTTATTTTCCCATCGGGACAGTGGGGTCCGCAGAGTTCCTCACCGAGACATTTCCAAGTGGACCTCAGCTCTTTCCGGGGACTGGCAAGGACAGGGTCCCCCTAGGGCTCCTCATCACCCCCGCCTTTCCCAGCTTAGCATGGGCACACTGACCCCTCACCCTGCCCACGCAGGGAGGCAGCAGGGGCCCTGGGCTCACCCCTCCCCTGCCTCCTTGCTGTTGCCCATGAGGCTTCCTGACAGGTTCGAGAAGATGGGGCCACCGAGGGGTCGATGAACGGCCTGCCCCCCTGGTTGCTGGGCAAGCCCATGCTCAGCTTGATTGCCCCCCCTCCTGGAAGCCGGCTGTGGGGTGTCCGGCCCTCACCACAGGGCTGGGGGTGCCGGTCCAGCTCTGTCTGCCCACCAGCCTGGAGGGGCTCATGGCAGGGCCGCTCAAGGCCATCTGTTCAGGCAGTGTTTACTGAGCATGTACTATGCGCAGGGGGAGCCGGGAACAGCCCTGCTAACCAGGCAATCCTGCCTCTTGATCAGGACACAGAAAAGTGTCCCAGGCCCCCTGCAGATGGGGTTGGAGGGAGGCCCTCGCCCAAGAGGTGATCACCAGGAGGAGGGGGCAGCCCAGGCAGAGGAAACAGCGCGTGCAGAGCCCCGGAGGCTAGAATGAGAGAAAAAGGGACAGTCAGGAGGGCGGGAGGGGGGTGGGGTGGGGGGAGGTCAGAGAGGGGCCAAGGGGTGGAGGCCAGGGCGGTGGGAGTCCTGCCCTAGTTTGGGAGAAGCCACCCCTGGCTGCTGTGGGGGCAGGAAAGCAGCGAAGAGGCAGCCGCCTCCTGCGGGGACCGGCGTTGTGCGGCCCTGCAGGGTGGAGGTGGGGAGGGGGCGCGCAGCTGTCGGGGAGTGGAGCGTATAGGCTCCCGCAGGAGCCCCGTCGGGAAGAGGTGAGGCGGGAGCTTGGCCGGAGCTGCCTGGAAGGGAGGTGCCCATTTGCTGCGGGAGGGTGGGAGTGGGGAGGGCAGGTCCAGAGGTCACTTCCGGATGGGTGTGGGGGGACACGTCTGGGGGTCAACCAAGAAGAGGCTGGGAGAGCAGGGGCTGTGTCCTGCAGGACGTGTGGGCGTCCTTGGCACGGCGGGATGTCTAGAGTCACGGATGAGGTCACGGGGCGTGAGCGAGGACTGAACGGAGACTGGGGCCTGCGTCCCAGGGGCCCCGGGGTGGGCGGGGTGGGGGGGGGGCGGTGCTAGGGGCCGAGGGACAGGGAGCCTCTGGGCGGAAGGAGGGCGGACCGGTGGATCAGCGCTGCCGGAGGCGCTCAGTGACTCGGTGAGGTGAAGCGTGGTTGGAGGGGGGCTGAGAGAGGACAGCAGGAGTGGGGGTGGGGGGCGCCTACGGCGGGCGTGAGCTGGGGCCCGGGCCCGGCGGGCGTCGGAAGTAAATCGGGTTTGGTCCCGCAGCTCCCCCTAGTGGACAAGCGCCCTGCCTCGGAGGTGCGTCTTCGCTCCGCGGCGCGCACACAGCAGTCCCCGAGGCCCGCAGGGAGGGTACGCAGCAGGTGCTTGGCCCTGCACGGGGGCCTAGCGCCTGGGGAGATGCCGCTCACGGCGCCGGGTGGGGATGGGGTGCAGATACGGTGTCCTGGGCCCGCGCCCCTGCCCCTGCTCCCCCGGGCCCCAGCCTCCCGCCTCCGCGCTCCGGCGGCCGCCCGGCCGGACTCGGCAGATTCCCAGGGAAGGAGGCCAAGAGCTCCGGCGGGAACCTCGCGCAGGTGGAGGGGTGGCCGCGAGGTTCAGCCTCCGGGTGCGGCGGCATCTCGGCCCCTCCCCCGCCCCTCCCGGTGCCCCGGCCTCGACCTCCAATAGGGGGGCAGTCCGTGCGGTCCCTCACCCTGAGCTCTAGCCCGGGCCGTCCCTGAGGCAGAGGGGACACCGGTCCTGCGGATGTGGGTCGGCTGGGCTCTGCTACCTCTGAGGCCTTGTGACCTTGTGGCTTAGGAAGTGCCCAGGAGCGGCCCTCGTGGCCTCCTGGTGCACCCCCCCCCCCCAACTCCCCGTGGCCTCCTGTGATCCCTCGGGCCTGGCCACGTGGTCCCCAGGGCACTTCAGCCTCCTGCGGAGATGGGGTGGGGGGGTTCCTGCCACCCGCGCTCCAGAACTCTGGGTCTCTGGAGCGCCTGAGATGAATCCTCACCCCATTCAATGGGTCGGGACACTGAGGTGTGGAGGGACCGAGCTGCACGCAGCAGGGTCCCCACATCTGAATGGGTGAGGGAGTGGCGGGAGGGGGGCTTGGGGACACTGGAGGCAGGACCTGGAGAGCAAGGGGAGCTGGACAGGAGCGTGAGGGAGAGGGTGTTCCCAGCAAAGGCCAGGTGGCTGGGGGCCCAGGGCGAGGACGCCTGGCGGGGAGGCCTGTGCAGCTGGATGGGGTGGTGGTGGGGGCGGGGGGGGGAGGGAGGTTACTCACACATGGCCTGTCGTCTAAGGTGTTCGCCTCAAATCAAGAAAGTTACGCACGATGTGGTGCCATTTACGGAAGAGAATATCCCTGGCACATAAACTCTGACAGGAAGCGGAAAGGAATAAACCCCGCCTGTCGCCCACGATGATCTCCGGGCAGGGTTACGGGTGACTGCGTTCCTGCTTCTGACTCTGATTTCTTTAAGAGCGTTTTTATTTCAGGGGCGCCCGGGGGGCTCAGTCGGTTGAGCATCCGACTTCGGCTCAGGTCATGATCTCAGGGTTCGTGGGTTCGAGCCCCGCGGTCAGCGCGGAGCCCGCTTCGGACCCTCTGTCCCCCTCTGTCTCTCTGCCCCACCCCCGCTCGTGCCCTCCTCTCTCCAAGATAAATAAAAACATTTAAAAAGGTTTTTTAAAAAGAGAAGTTCTATTTTGGAATAATTTTACATTTATAGAAAGTTGCAAAGATGTGAGAGTTTCTGTCTACTCTTTCTCATCAGTGGTATAATCCACCGCCCCAAGAGGTCCCTGTCCTCGTCCTCAGAACATGCAGACGTGTCCCCTCATGCGGCAGAGGGGACCTTGTCAAGGCCCCTGAGGCGGGAGTGACCCTGGGGGCCCGGGGGACCCGGCGTCGTCACAAGAGGGAGGCAGAGAGCCGGGCGGACCCCGTGCTGCTGGCCTTGAGGATGAGGGGGGGCCGCGGGCCCAGGATGCGGGGCCTCTGGAAGCCGGAAAAGGGGGGAGAGGGGGCTCCCTGGGGCTCCGGGGGGAACCGGCCCTGCCCACGCCCGGGTGTTAGGACTTCTGACTCCACAACATGAGGTTGATAAACGTGTGATTCTTTTTAAAGCCACCAAACGTGTGGTAATTTGTTACAGAAACCCTAGGAGACAAGCACTCTTGTCGCAACTCAGACACCGATATTGGAGTGTTGCAATGACCGATTGATGATATTAGGAATTGCCATGACTACTGACCAAACTCCACCTTTTATTTGGAGTTCTCTATGTGTTGTTGTTGTTGTTTTCTTTTTTGAAACTGATTCCCTTTTTCTGTTCCAGGATCTTGTCCAGGATCCCACATGACAATGAGCTATTTTTCTCGTAATTGGTAAAAAAAAAAAAAAAAAGACCCGGGCAGATAAAATACGGATTACGCCTCTAGAAATCTGGCCGGCTCTGACGCTCAAACAGCACCTCGCTCACAGCCGGAATCAACCGATGTCCCTGAATAGAGGTCGAGGCCGCATCCGGCTGGAGAGAGGACAGCAGGGAAAGTGTCCCCCTGCAGGGACAGCGCCCCCTGAGGACCCTGAGGGCACGCCCGCCGCAGGCAGGGTCGCGGGCAGTCTGGAGAGGGTCTGCGCTTGCGTGGGGCCACCCAGCAGGTCGGCACCCATGGGGCACATGGCAGGGTCAGACACAGACCGGTGTCTTCGTGTGACATGTCCAATCTGGTGGGACGGGAACCAGCAGACCTACAAGGACGTGCATAATTTCAAGTTGTGAAGGACCACAGAGGGAATCACGGGGTGGAGGTGGCCTCCTAGCTGCTAGCAGAGGAGAAGGAGCTGCTGGGAGAAGACTCAGGACTGGGGGGCATCATGACCACAAAGCACGGCGTATGCAAAGGCCCTGAGGTTGGGATGCGCTTGGTATGGGGTCTTGGGCCAACAGGGAGGCCAGGGGTTGATACTCCCTCGTCTTCCTCTCCGGTAGATAGTCCTGAGGAATGTCCTACCCAGTTCCTCAGGGGCCCACAGGGGCCCGCCCTGCGCCATCCTCCCCGGCCCCTCACTCCTGCTCTCCAGACCAACCCGCTGCACCAAACCCTTGCTTCAGGCTCCATGCCAGCGATGCACATGAGGCTGGGAGAGGCAAGGACAAAGTCGGGTCCTGGGGTGGGGGGGCTGAGTCTCGCCTCCCCCACGGTCCGGGCCAGTGCGGCGACAGCGTGCTGCCCAGATCGGGCCGTCCCCGGGGACTGCGGGGGGGGGGGGGGGATGCGTGCTCACAGGACAGGCACGGAGTCTGCGGCCTTTCAAAGGCCGGGAAGGGACCCGAGCCTCAGGCTCCCCCCACCTCGGGCACCTTCCAGAGCTGACTGTGCCACGTTTCACCCCGTGCCCAGTCCCTTGAGCCTCCCTCGGGCGCCTCACCGCTGGGGGCCGTCTCCGCGGCCGCCCCCTCCACCCACCGCAGGTGCCCTGTGCGGTGCTGTCCCTGCACTTCTCCCGGGAAATGTGCTGAGTCCGGGGAGTTATCTCAGGTCAGCGAAGGAACAGACGGGAGGGAAAGCAGGCCTGCGGCCCGGAGCTTGGCGGCTCCTGGGCGGGGGCGGCCAGGCCGGGTGCCCGCCCGTGACCACCTCAGCCTCCGGCGCCTGGGCAGGGGTCGGCGTGGGGGGGGGCAGCCGCCCCTCTGCAATCCGCAGTCCTCTGCCTGGCGAGCTGCCTCGTGCGCTCATCTGTAAAAGCGGGTGTTGGGGAGGCCCTGATGCTGTCCTCGCTCTGTGGGAGCATGGCGGGGGTGGGGGGGGTCGAACGTGGCGTGGCCTTACCGTCTCAACCACCTTCCAGTGACAGTGGCACCGAGCACACTCCACACCATCGTGCAGCCGCCCCCACCATCCGTCTCTAGAACTTTCCATCTCCGCAAACCCAAACCCTGTCCCCACGAAGCACGACTCCCCGCCCCCTGCCATCCACTCTCTGTCTCTGCGGACGGGACTCCTCTAGGGGGTCACGCGGGACGCGTCCTTCTGTGCCCGGCTCCTGTCACTGCGCAGCGTCCTCCGGTCCGTCCACACGGCGGCAGGCGGCAGGACGCCCTCACTTTCCGAGTCTGGACGAGACTCCGGCGTGTGGAAGGACGCGCTGTGTTTATCTGTTCTATGCCAGCGGACGCTCATGTGTGTCCATCTTTTGTCTGCTGTGAATTACGCGGCGTGGACGTTTGTGTGCTTTGTTTTATTGTAATGTCTCTTCATTTCGAAGTGGCGGGGGAGAGGGTCGCTGCTGAGGGGAGGCGGAGCATGGGAGGTTCCCTCCCCGCCGCCCCCCCCCCCCCGGCCCCGTGGTGGACGCTCAGCCAGGAAGACGGGGGTCCGGAGGGCCCAGCCACCTGCCCCCTCAGAGCTCCCACGGCCACCGGGGCAGGAGCGTAGGGGGATGGTGCGGGGTGCGGACAGGGCTCTGGACTCCAGTCATCCTGGCTTGCGTATGCCCTCCTGAGTCTCAGTTTTCTGACCTGTAATATGGGGCTAAGAAGAGCCTGTACCCCAGGATGGGCTTACACACATTTGCCTCTGGAAGCCCCCCTGACCCCCCACCCCCGCCGTGGTGCAGCCTGGGTGATCTCCTGGCGGTCAGTCTAGGAGGACCAGGCGTGTCTGACTTGGGCATTCGGAGCCCAGGGCGGGTTCTGCAGGCTGATAAGTAGGCGCTTAACAAATACCTGAATTAACACCCAGATGGCGGTGTGCTACCGAGACAGAACAGATTTCAGGGTGACAGCGACATGATGGCCCAGGCCCATGGCCCCCCAGCCACCCACCTTCTGTCACGCTACACTTGGCTCCCATCGGCAGGAAACTTAGGCTCCCTGGATGCAGCCACCTGGCCCCCCCGGTGGTGGCCCGAAACCCTTGCCTGGCACGGAGGCCGGTCCCCCCACAAAAGCACCCGAGTCTTGCTCTGTCCTATGCACTGGGGCCCCCCGAGGGTCCCTCGTGCCTTCGTTATCCCCGTTTGACACCCCGGGTGGACATGTGACAACTCAGAAGGTGTATCCTGTCCCTGGCATCGTGACCGGGCCACATTCCGAAATCTGGTCTCTGGAAAATTCCAAGGCCTGATTCCAGCCACAGGGAGCCCTGCTAACCCCTCCCCATTCGTTGTGTTATGTAACACTTGGGGATTAGTACTGTGGCATCCAGAGGCGGCCGCCTGGACTCAAACCCAGGACTGTCCCTTCCTGGCTGTGTAAGCAAAGCAACGACATCCCCAGGCCTCAGTGTGCTCACCTGTAAAATGGGAACAGGGCCGGTTCCCGTGTCCCAGGACTTACGTAAGAGTGACACGAAAGAACACGAGGAAAGAGTCTGAGCTGTGGCTCGGAGATGTCCCCGCCGGTTCCCAGGAGGGTCCCAGACGGCCCACTAGCCCTTTCACCTGTCTCCCCTTGGCCGCCCATGCCGGGAGTCACAAACCCTTGTCTGCTCTTGGGTCCCCAGATTCTGTTCCTCCTCGCTGCCTAGCGCCCTGAATATATGGTACCCCTAACCCCCAGCGGGTCCCCTCCTGGGTCCCTGCCCCAGGCCCCACTCCCTTTCCAACCAGCTCCAGCCCCAGAGATACTGGTTTTCTTTCTCCTCCTCTGAATCCTGCCACGCCTCCCAGTGCCACGAGAGCCCCGTCAAGCCCTCGCTTCCAGTCGCCTCTCCCTGGAAAGGCCTCCGAGAGGAGACGATCTCTCTGACCTCAGTTTCCTGCTCAGGGCAATGGGCACGTTAACACTTCACAGCCTGGCGGGAGGCGCAGGCTTGGAACAGCAGCGAGCCGGCTGATCGCACCGGATTGGCGCAGGGCTGTCGCGCCGGGCGCGAGCTCCTGTCTCATCCCCGAAACTCCCTCCAGCCCGGTGTCCCCGTGCGCCCCCGCCCCCCCCCCCCCACCCCGGCTCACCGCGCACACCTGCCCCCGCCGGCGCCTGGCCACGCCCCGAGGGTCGGGCCACGCCCCCTCCCCGCCCCCTCAGCCAATAAGACGCGCCCCAGCGGCGCGCGGCCCCGGGAGCAGCCGCGCGGTGGTCCCGCTGAGGCTGCGCCAGTGCCCGCGCCGAGCGCCCGCCAGGCTCCCGGCGGGATGGAACCCGGGCCGCGGCGGCGGCGGCGGCGGCACAGTTGCCGCCCGCCGGTCTCCGTCTTCCTGCGCGACCCGAACTCCGGGCGCGTCTACAGGCGCGGAAAGCTGATCGGCAAGGTGCGGCCCCCCCGGCACCACGAGTGCGCGGCGAGGGTCCGGGGCCGCGCGGGGGTCCCGGCGGGGCGGGGAGGGGTGTGCGCGCGCGATCGCGAGCCCCGGCGAGCCCCCGGGTTTTCCTCCTGCGTGTGTCGTGTGTCCGCGCGAGTTTGGGGTCTGGCGTTGGGCTTGCGCGGGTTGCGCGGCCGCGTCTGTGGCGTAGCCCCTGCACCGCGTGCGCTGTGGCGGGAACCGCTCTTTGGCGTCCTGTGCGGTGCCCGTGGGTCGGCCGTCTGTCCGGGGCTGTGGGTGAGCGCTCGAGTGTTACCGGGCTCCGTGCCTCCGCAAGAACTCTGTCGTGTTGTCTCCAGGCGCGCGTCTGAATGTGCTTCCGCGTCTGCGTGTGTCCATATGCTATATTGTGGTCCGCTGGCTGGGTGTTTCCAGATCTGGATACGTCTGGGGACGCGTGCCTGCGCTTTCCTGCATGCTCGGGGGGGTTGCCTGTGCGGGTCTGAGGGTGTGAGCTGTGTGTCCGTGCGTCTCCTGTTGTCTGTGTGTCTGTGCACGTGAGGAGGCCTGGTCACCTGTCCGCACACCTGCGCACACTTGGCGGCTGAGCCGGGCACCTCTCCGCCGCAGGGTGCCTTCAGCCGCTGCTACAAGCTGATGGACATGTCCACCAGTGCGGTGTTTGCCCTCAAGGTGGTGCCTCGCGGTGGGGGCGGGGCCGGGCGGCTCCGCACCCGGGGGAAGGTAGGCCCAGCCCTTCCCTCGCAGGGGGGCGCCAGACAGGTTCCTGCCCTTGGGGGTGAGGGTGTACGCCCCTGGGCCCGAGTACTAGGGGTCAGGTGGGGCCACGCCTGCAGGTGGAACGTGAGATCGCCCTGCACAGCCGCCTGCGACACCGAAACATTGTAGCCTTCCACGGACACTTTGCTGACCGCGACCACGTGTACATGGTGCTGGAGTACTGCAGCCGCCAGGTGCCCCGGGGCGGGTGGAGAGGGAGCCTGCACCGCGCCCCGCCCCCCCCCCATGTTTGTGGTGCTCCCCTCGCCCACCTGTGTGTCTCTGTACTTACCTGTCTCTGCTGTGTCTGCACCAGACGCGTCTGTGCTCGTCCATTATGCACCGGTGCCCACCTGGGCTCGGGTGACTCACTTCTGCACACCAGGACTCACTTGTGTCCACTTGTGCCCGTTTATTCATCTGGCCCATCTCTTCATCTGTGGCCATGTAGGACCACCTTAACTCGATCCAGCCCCCCTGAGCACAGCTGTGCCCGCCTGTGTCTATCCTGTTCCCACCTGTGTTCACCTGTGCCCACCTGTGCCCCCCTGTGCTCACCTGTGCCTACCTGTGCACACCTTTGCTCACCTGTGCTCTCCTGTGCTCACCTGTGCCCTCCTGTGCTCACCTGTGCCCACCCGTGCCCTCCTGTGCTCACCTGTGAGTACCTGTGTCCTCCTGTGCTCACCTGTGCCTACCTGTGCCCACCTGTGCCCACCTATGCCCTCCTGTGTCCTCCTGTGCTCACCTGTGCCTACCTGTGCCCACCTGTGCTCACCTTTGCTCACCTGTGCCCTCCTGTGCTCACCCGTGCCTACCTGTGCCCACCTGTGCCCTCCTGTGCCACCTGTGCATCCTCCATGCCACTGCTGCCTGCGGTCACCTGCAGTCACTGGCCCACGTTCTGGAGGCGCGGCAGACCCTGACGGAGCCCGAGGTGCGCTACTACCTGCGGGGCCTGGTCAGCGGCCTGTGCTACCTGCACCAGCGGCGCATTGTGCACCGCGACCTGAAGCCCAGTGAGTGGGGGGAGGGGCGCGGGGGGGAGGGGCGCGGGGGGGAGTGGCTTCCGCCCTCATAGCCCTCATACCCCGTTGCCCCCACCCCCCCCACCCCCCACCCTCCCCCACCACCCCCGGCAGGTAACTTCTTCCTGAACAAGAACATGGTGCTAAAGATTGGAGACCTGGGGCTGGCTGCCAGGGTGGGGCCGGGGGGCCGCTGCCACAGGTACACGGAGGGCTCGAGGGCGCGGGCGGGGCCGGCCTGGCACGCGGGCCCCAGCGTTCCCGAGCCCGCCGTCATCCCCTCCCAGAGTGCTCTGCGGGACCCCAAACTTCCTGGCCCCGGAGGTCATCTCCAGGAGTGGACACTCCTGCCAGTCAGACATCTGGGCTCTCGGCTGCATCATGTGAGTGGGTCCCGGGGAGCCCCGGGCCTGGGGAAGAGGGCAGGGGCAGGCGAGGACAGGTGTGAGTATGTAGGGGGGAGGGTGAATGGGGACAGGCAGGCGTGAGCGTGCCTGGGACACGTGTGGACAGGCGTGGGCGGGCGCGGGGCCGGTGGGAGCCGTGCGGGTGTGCATAGGGCACATGGGAGGAAACACGGGTTCGAGCCGGCACAGAGGTGTGGACGGGCGTGTGCCGGTGCACACGGGCAGATGCGGGTAGGTCCGCGGTCGTGAGGTACCGGGAGTGGAACCCGCGCAGGCAGGCGTGCAGACAGACGTTGGCGTCAGCCGAGTGGACGGGACCGGCCAGGTGGGAGCGGGTGTGGGGCAGGTGCGGGAAAGCGGACGCGAAGCCTGTCCGGAGCAGGGGGGTGTGGGTAGGGGCACGCCACGCCTGGGCACCCAGGCCCCTGCCCCACCCTCCACCCCTACCCCCCGCCCCCGGGGCAGGTACACGGCGCTGACCGGGGCCCCTCCCTTCACGGCGGCTCCCCTGTCGGAGATGTACCAGAACATCAGAGCCGGCCGCTACCCCGAGCCTGCCCATGTGTCCCCCAACGCGCGCCGCCTCATCGCCCGCCTGCTGGCGCCCGACCCCGCGGAGCGGCCCAGCCTGGACCTCCTGTTGCGGGATGACTTCTTCACACAGGTGCGTGGGGTCCAGCGGGGTGGCGAGGCCCCGGGGGGCCGGGCAGCCCGCGCCCGGTGCTCACCCCGGTGCCCGCCTCCAAAGGGCTTCACCCCGGACCGGCTGCCGGCCCGCTCCTGCCACAGCCCACCCATCTTTACCATGCCCCAGCCTCTGCGCAGGCTCGTCCGGAAGGTGGGCCAGCTGCTGCTGGCCCAGTGCCGGCCCCCCTGTGAGTACCGCACCCGCCCCCCTCCCCTGCTCCCGGCCGCCTGCACCCGCCCCCGCCTGGCCGTGGGTCCTTTCCACTCCTCTGCACCTTCCCATCTGTGGCAGAGGCGGATGTGGGTGGCAGATACCCCCCTGCTGCCCGGGGGCCGGGCTGTGCCCCCCCAAACTCCTTGCGCTCCCCCAGGCCCCTGCACTCCTAACGAGGCCTCGGATTCAGGAGGAGGTGGTTCAGATCGTGACTCCACGGAGTGGGGCGGTGAGGTGAGGGCTCGGGGCAGCGCAGACGTGGAGGCGCGTGGGGCACAGTCTTAGAGGGGGAGGGGCTTCAGAGCCACGAGGCTGGAGCCCTCCCCCACCTCAGGGCCCTCCTGGGGGCCCAGGGCCTCCCCTCACCCCTGCTGCTTCCTCCCCAGGCCTCCCTGTTGGACAGAGAGGCTCCCCGCTCTGCAGTCCCCGTCTACCTGCTCACCCACGGGACCCTCCGGAGTGACCCAGCCGGTGAGCAGACACTCCATCCTAGGCGGGGGCTGCTGGTGGGGAGTGAGGGTAGAGAGGTGGGGGGAGGTGACTGGGCCTTGCCAGGGTCACGGCCCCTCTCTTGGCCTCACCTTTCCCACCAGTAAAATGGGAACGATGTTCAGAATCATTCTGAACATTCTGAAAATAAGATTTATCCAGATTTGAGAGTTGGGGGCGGGGCTGGTGGGAGGGGCCCTCGTGGTGGGGGGCCAGGCCTGTCCTCCCTCCACGCTGCCCCACATAGATCTGTCTCCCCAGGACCCAAGGGGAGCCAGAGGCAGGAGGTAGAGGCGGCCATCAGGAGTTTGCTGCTCTGCCTGGATCCCAGCCTCCCAGGTAGGAGCCCAGCGGACTCACCGGGCCACCTGCCTCTTCACATCCAAAGACAAGCGCCTTGTTCTGTCCAGGGTCCTGCCGGTATTTCTGGGGCTCTGCTGCGGGGACCGAGCTGAGAGAGGCTTCAGAGCACAGTGATGCCCACCCCGTGCACTCCCCACCTCGACCCCCACCAGCACCCACCGCGTCCTGCCCCTCCTTGGTCACTGTCCTCGGAGCTTTTTCTTTCCCGTAGGGTTCTGCTTAGTCTTCGGTCTCACGCCCTCTTCCTCGCCCTCCTCCTCGCGGCTGTAGCACAGAAGGACCCTAGACTTTAAGGCTCTTCCATCGGTGGAGCCAACTCGTGTTCAAATGTCTTCAGTAAACAGTGGAAGATGATTTGAGATTTTCAGCGAAGGCAGCCCGGAGAGCGCCCAGTGCGGCTCAGCCGGCTTCCCGGGGCCGCTGGATTTCCCGTGTTCTCACTAATGCCTTTTTTCTCCTAGGATCCCATCCAGGATTCCATAAGCCACTGAGCAGTTTGTGTTTAACACAATTTTTTTTTTTAATGAAATAAAGGAAAGCCTGTAGTGTCCGTGTGCCCCAGCCCCGTCCTCCCCCGCCCTGCACTTTCCTCTACGTGTCCCGCGCCTCCCCCGCTCCCCCACCAGGCTCTGCTGAGACCCCCTTGCTCAGCTCCCTTCTTTGCGCCCAGCCCCACAGGACCCCCCGGGGTGGCAGCAGCCGGTCCTCTGGGCCCCCACGTGGGTGGATTATTCCAGCAAGTATGGCTTCGGCTATCAGCTGTCGGATGGGGGCAGCGGTGTCCTGCTTCGGGACGGCACGCACATGGCCCTGCACCCCCCGGGGGAGTAAGTTTTGGGGCTCCTGTGGCCCCCCCCACCTTTCCTTAATCATTCTGCAAGTATTTATTAAAATAGGGCCTGCTCTGCGCATCTGTAAGCCCTTCCTGCCTGACCACTTTGCAGGGGGTGGGGGTGGAGGTGACCCTCTACAACCTGGTTGTGGAGGGGCTTTCTGAAGAAGTGACATTCAGGCGAGACCTGAAAGATGGGAAGGAGCCTGTCAGGAACAGCATTGAGGCACAGGGAACAGCATGTGCAAAGCTCCTGACATGGGTCCCCCGCAGTGGGTTTGAGGAA